>NC_091282.1:527774773-528078273 GCF_032444005.1 Ranitomeya imitator
ATGTGAACATAGCCTCAGATGTGTGTGAAGGGGGCTGCCTGGTTGAATTAAACAGCTAAGCCATCTCTCTTCTCTGTCTTTGATTCTGCAGAGAAGGGGAAGAAGACTGGTTTATCTATTTAGCTGATGCAGCCAGCCTCCTTCAGACATATTACTAGTCTTTACTGACACAGTGAGGGAGGAGAGGAAGCAGATCACAAAATGTTTTATGATGTAAACACACATTCACTAATCTAAGAACAAGAGGTAATCTTTATGGTTTTCATATGTACAAATGTAGACACAGTTTGTATAGGTTTTATGGAATAGTGCAATAGAGGAAGAGAAAAAAGTGACTGCATTATCCTTTTTGCAAAGTTTCAAATAAATGTAAAGTATAACAAATGTAAAAACCGCACCAACACAATAAACAGAAAAAAAATCTAACAGTTTTTTTTACACTATTTTTTTTATATTTAAGTGTATGGGGGGAAAATGCCAGTAAAAACGCTATCCCCAGAAGAAAGTCACGCATTGTATGTAATGTGGTTTTATATTTTAATATAGACTTCAAAGTTACATACCCACAGTGTTTTAGCACGAAGCATGCTGTTAAAAAACTGCGTAAAAATAAGGTAGTTTTTCTTAAGAACTAGGCCTTATCATTGGTCAGAGTGCATAACAAAAGTATTAACCCCTTCACCCCCGGAGCTTTTTCATTTTCGTTTTTTGCTCCCCTCCTTCCCAGAGCCATAACTTTTTTGTTTTTCCATCAATATAGCCATGTGAGGGCTTATTTTTTGCGGGACGAGATGTACTTTTGAACGATACCATTGCTTTTACCATGCCATGTAACAGAAAACGGGAAAAAAATTCCAAGTGTGATGAAATTGCAAAAAAAGTGCAATCTCACACTTGTTTTTTGTTTGGCTTTTTATTAGGTTCACTAAATGCTAAAACTAACCTGCCATTATGATTCTCCAGGTCATTGCGAGTTCATAGACACCAAACATGTCTAGGTTATTTTTTACCTAAGTGGTGAAAAAAAATTCCAAATTTTGCTAAAAAAAAAAAAAAAATGCGCGATTTTCCGATACCCGTAGCGTCTCCAATTTTCGTGATCTGGGGTCAGGTGATGGCTTAATTTTTGCGTGCCGAGCTGGCGTTTTTAATGATACCATTGTGGTGTAGATACGTTCTTTTGATCGCCCGTTATTGCATTTTAATGCAATGTCGCGGCGACCAAAAAAACGTAATTTTGGCGTTTTGATTTTTTTTCTCGCTATGTCATTTAGCGGTCAGGTTAATCCTTTGTTTTTATAGGTAGATCGGGCGATTCTGAACGCGGCGATACCAAATGTGTATGTTTGATTTTTTTTTTTAATTGTTTTATTTTGATTGGGGCGAAAGGGGGGTGATTTGAACTTTTATATATTTTTTATTTTTTTTATATTTTTAATCACTTTTTTTTTTTAAATTTTGGCATGCTTCAATAGCCTCCATAGGAGGCTAGAAGCATGCATAACTCGATCGGCTCTGCTACATAGAAGTGAAGTACAGATCACCTCTATGTAGCAGAAATGCAGGGTTGCTTTGAAATCCGACCACAGGGTGGCGCTCAAAGCAATCGGCCATCAACAACCATAGAGGTCTCAAGGTGACCTCTGGTTGTTATGGCGATGCACTGCTGACCCCCGATCATGTGACGGGGGTCCGCAGTGCGAGTACTTCCGGCCGCGTGGCCGGGAGCGCTAGTTAAATGCCGCTGTCAGCGCTTGACGGCGGCATTTAACTAGTTAATGGGTGCGGGCGGATCGCGATTCCGCTCGCGCTCATTGCGCGCACATGTCAGCTGTAAAAAACAGCTGACATGTCGCGGCTTTGAGGTGTGCTCACGGCCGGAGCCCACCTCAAAGCAGGGGATCTGCCAGCTGACGTACTATTCCGTCAGCTGGCAGAAAGGGGTTAAAATAACCTCAATTTACCTTAGAATTTGTCCCTTAAACCAAAATAACAATAAATACACTCCAATTTGTTGTGTTAAAGAGGACCTTTCACTTGCTCAAAAATATACCGTAGTTAAATACCTTGTAAACATCCCTATATTTCCCTGATGCTCCTTTTCTTTTTTTCCTTTTTGCGCTGCATCAGTCCATTTGGGATATATTCACATTTGTCGCTTTTGGATCGCAATATGTGAAATCTCAGCCTACAGTCCTGGGCATTTCTTCAGTCTTCTCTAATTGCAAATGCCTTTACTCCTTCCTCCCAGACACTGACAATCAAAACTAAGCAGTGATCTGATCCTGCTAGTCCGCTAGATCAGCTGCGGAGCTGTGATTGGCAGCGTTTGGGAGAAAGGGGTGAAAGTGCACCCCCTTAGGGCTCATGCTCACTTGCGCGAGACTCGGATGAGTCTCACACGGCAATACCCGGCGCTGCTGCCGACACTCAGATCGGAGCGTGCGGCCGCATAGGAATACATGTAGCCGCACGCTCTGCTCCTCTGTGCTAGGTGCAGTGCCGGGTATTGCCGTGCGAGACTCATCCGAGTCTCGCGCAAGTGAGTATGAGCCCTTAAAGAAAGACTCAGAAGACACGCCTTGTTGGTTTGCAAGCAGAAATTTCACATAGTGCACTCCAAAAACAATGAATATGAATATCTCTGTTATGGAGTGAACAGCATCAAACGGAAAAGTGCCTCAAATCAGTGGAGCTCGGGGATTTTTATAAGGTGTTCAACTCAATTTTTTTTGGAACAAGTGAGGAGGCAAATAGAGCTCCATTCCTCCCAAGTCTCGCCTTGTGGCTAAGCAGTACTTTACAGCCACATATGGGTTAATTCTACATAACACATCTTCAAAACAGAAATCATAATAACTATTGTAGATGTTTACATGGTTTTATGCCTCCATAGCAGGACCAATACTGAGAATAAACATGGACTCCCTACCAAGGATAAATACTAAAGAAATGGACTATATAGTCCAATATGAGGTTAAAAAACTTTAATTCTTTATTATATGTACAAAGGCAAAAACTTGTATAAAATAAGTATCAATAACAAAGCTATTCAAAGCAGAGATTCGGGTACAAAGGAGGCATATACAGTTGTGCTCAAAAGTTTACAGACCCATCAGTATTTTTGCTTTTTTGGCCAGAAACCCACTCAGCTTTTATGAACACACACTGATTACAAGCAAACAGGTCACAGGTGAGGATGTTACCATTAGTAGCCATTCAAACCCATTTGTGTCAACTTCTGTGCACGTTATCAGGCCAAAATCACCAGGGTATGTGAACTTTTGATCAGGGTCATTTGGATGTTTTGGGTTGTCATTATGTTTTAAAAAGAGAAAACACAATAGTTTGACAATAAATGGCTTCACCCAACCACTAACCATGAGTGGAGAAAAGTTTTGGTGTTACCATTCAAATTCTCTGAAAAAAGGCCAAGAAAGCAAAAATTCTGCCAGGGTATGTAAACTTTTGAGCACAACTGTAGGATTACATTGTGATATGCCGCCATCCTCTTGCTTTGCCAGCAGTCCACACAGGACCAGGAACTGTAACTAAGCATGATGTCAATATCTTTATCTGAGAGAAGCAAACTTTCACCAGTTGATAGTTTTTAAGTGACCATAGCTATGATTATCCAATTATTAATAAATTATAAAGGTTTTCTTAAATTTGATCATGCCACTGATAAAAGCACAGCACTCAATCAGATTCTTGTAAACCACTTTCCAAACTACCAATCATGGTAGTTTAAGATATTGTAGCATTACTTTTGTCTGTGTTGTTAAAAAGGTAGAAATAAATCCACCTTCTGACTCAAGAATCTCTGGATGCTGGCCATTTTTGCTTTGTCCTGTTCAGTTTGACTATGTTGTAAAAGCACAAGCTAACAAGCACAAATCGGTTCATAGTTCTGATTTTTTTATCACAGCAAGAATAGAATGGGTATACACTGCAAGCTACAGTTAGGTCCATATATATATTTGGACAGAGACAACATTTTTCTAATTTTGGTTATAGACATTACCACAATGAATTATAAACAAAACAATTCAGATGCAGTTGAAGTTCAGACTTTCAGCTTTCATTTGAGGGTATCCACATTAAAATTGGATGAAGGGTTTAGGAGTTTCAGCTCCTTAACATATGCCACCCTGTTTTTAAAGGGACCAAAAGTAATTGGACAATTGACTCCAAGGCTATTTCATGGACAGGTGTGGGCAATCCCTTTGTTATGTCTATGACGGGGTGTGCCACAGAGCAAGCAGGAACGGCAGACCGATGAATAATCCAAGAGACCTTTATTGCAACTGAGAGAATATTCCGGCAAACAGTGATCAGGTTCTTCAATTTACAATAAGGCCGCAACAAAATAACAAATCCAGGGCGACACCTGATAATCCGACTCCAGGGAAAACAAAACACTAGTTCATAGACAGGCACCAGGATCTGGCCGCAGCAGTAGATCCTAGCTCCTCACACCACACAGGTTCCAGAAGAATGATAGTATATCTATGGGCTTATTGTTCCACCCTCTAGGGATCAGCCCCTTGGATGAGTGGGGGGGCTCACACCCACCCTCAAACATTTGTTACCTGGAGCTGAAAGTACAAAAGAAGGCTCCAGATGTCAAGTCCCAGCCAGTCTGAGAAGCCCCCTGCAGAGAGCAACAAAGGAACACAATGCCCCCCACCAGAAGCAGGGTAGGAAATGTTAATGAAGTATGGTCTATGAAATCAGGGCGGGGGTGGTACTCTGTTACAATGTCATTCTCAATTAAGCAGATAAAAGGCCTGGAGTTGATTTGAGGTGTGGTGCTTGCATTTGGAAGGTTTTGCTGTGAAGTAAATATGCGGTCAAAGGAGCTCTCCATGCAGGTGAAACAAGCCATCCTTAAGCTGCGAAAACAGAGAAAACCCATCTGAGAAATTGCTACAATATTATGAGTGGCAAAATAGTTTAGTACATCCTGAGAAAGAAAGAAAGCACTGGTGAACTCATCAATGCAAAAAGACCTGGGCTCCCACGGAAGACAACAGTGGTGGATGATCGCAGAATAATCTCCATGGTGAAGAGAAACCCCTTCACAACAGCCAACCAAGTGAACAACACTCTCCAGGAGGTAGACGTATCAATATCCAAATCTACCATAAAGAGAAGACTGCATGAAAGTAAATACAGAGCCATCACTGCACGGTGCAAGCCACTCATAAGCACCAAGTATAAAAAGGCTAGACTGGAGTTTGCTAAAAAAACATCTAAAAAAGCCAGCACAGTTCTGGAAGAACATTCTTTGGACAGATGAAACCAAGATCAATCTCTACCAGAATGATATAAAGAGAAAAGTATGGCGAAGGCGTGGTACAGCTCATGTTCCAAAGCATACCACATCATCTGTAAAACACGGCGGAGGCAGTGTGATGGCTTGGGCATGCATGGCTGCCAGTGGCACTGGGTCACCAGTGTTTATTGATGATGTGACACAGGACAGAAGCAGCCGAATGAATTCTGAGATATTCAGAGACATACTGTGTGCTCAGATCCAGCCGAATGCAGCCAAACTGATTGGTCGTCGTTTCATACTTCAGATGGACAATGACCCAAAACATAAAGCCAAAGCAACCCAGGAGTTTCTTAAAGCAAAGAAGTGGAATATTCTTGAATGGCCAAGTCAGTCACCTGATCTCAACCCAATTGAGCATGCATTTCACTTGTTAAAGACTAAACTTCAGACAGAAAGGCCCACAAACAAACAGGAACTGAAAACCACCGCAGTGAAGGCCTGGCAGAGCATCAAAAAGGAGGAAACACAGCGTCTGGTGATGTCCATGAGTTCAAGACTTCAGGCAGTCATTGCCAACTAAGGGTTTTCAACCAAGTACTAAAAATGAATATTTTATTTAAAATTATTTAATCTGTCCAATTACTTTTGGTCTCTTTAAAAACAGGGTGGCACATGTTAAGGAGCTGAAACTCCTAAACCCTTCATCCAATTTTAATGTGGATACCCTCAAATGAAAGCTGAAAGTCTGAACTTCAACTGCATCTGAATTGTTTTGTTTAAAATTCATTGTGGTGATGTCTATAACCAAAATTAGAAAAATGTTGTCTCTGTCCAAATATATATGGACCTAACTGTAACTTCCAGTGATAAAAGCATATCATGGGTACTTGCTTGCTGTATTATGGGGCAAGTGAGCCAGAGTAACTGGTACCCTTGAATTTTTCATTTTGCGTTAAAGTAGAATTTGGCTGTTACAATATTATATATGACTGAAATTGGGATTGTCACACTAGGTTGTAAAATTTTCTCAAAGTAGAAGCCAACATTCTAGGGAATATATTGATGTCTATTAAATTGTCTTCATGACAGATCTAAATGTGTACACAGCTTCTAGTCAGCAGAATCACTGTGGTTTTATGACATCATTGACAGTCATATTATTATGTAACGATTCACCGATGCTTGTTCACGGAAACATCTTGAGTGTAGCTCAATCAAAACTAGTGATAGATTTGTCTGTAGCATCAAATTAGGTCTTTAACATCAAATAAGATATAATAAACTCTGAAATATTAAAGGGTTTTTCTCATGATCTATCTTCAAAAGGCATGATTGACAATTTGGCCAGAAACATTGTCATTTTGATACTCGAACTTAGAGCTGTTGGGTGGTGCAAGCAGAGGCATATTAGCCTCTGCAGCATGGGATAAGAGCAGGGGGACTGAAGGTGAATCGATCCAGCGAGCTTAAGAGCAGCACTTGCAAGCTCTATAGAAAAGAGCGTGTAAGCACTGCACTCCTTGCCGAGAGGACCAGTCTTTTCGGATAGAGTGCAGCCGTGGCAAGTTAGCTAGGAAACAAGCAGTAAGTAATAGGATTAAAAATCACTCTGTTCTCAAGAACGAAGAGGATTTTTAATAACATGTAAATTGCAAAGTTGCTTTCCGTTTACTTATTAACTCTTTTAAAGCTGGAATCTGAACGTTATTGTATATTTTAATAAATCACGTTGTCAGTATGCCTTCTTCTGTTGAGTTGTCAGAGTTCACCCAGTTTGAATTTTTTGATGCTGTTGGTATAATCTTGGATTGAGTAGCAGAATTGTGGCAGGTATAAAACATTATAAAAATGAGCTGTAAGTAGAATATTACAATATATTGTTGCTTTTGTAACTTTTGGGTTATGCTGCCTTTTCTTGCTATTAGATCTATGTATATTTTCTCTGATTGTTAATCACTAATTATTATAAATCAGAAATCTTCTAAAAATGTCTAAGGTCTTGTTCACACATTGCAATTTTCCATAAAAATGCAGTTTTACTGTACTAGCAAAGGGAATAATATTTCTAAAATCTTATTCACATGGTGCTTATTTTTTTCCTTTTTTGCAGAAACCGTTTCAAATCTACAGACTGTCAATTATTTCAGCTGCTTTGCAGCATCCTTCTCTTATTAAAATGTATGGGGAAAAAAATCTTCTAAAACATACTTATTTTGCGCAGATCTTTAGTGCTGATATGTGTACTACATATACTTTTTTCTTTTTTAAACCGTCGTTATTGAACAATAAACAGAGAGTACAAAAATTGTTCAAAGGCGTCAGAGAAGATCCGACAAATAAAATTTGACAGTACTTTTGAACATTAGACAGTATATCAAAACTATAACCAACTTCCCCTCCCTATTCCCCCTCCTCCGGGCACACACTTGTACCTTCATAGAATAATATCAATCCAGCCTAACAGGAGTTCTGCTACCCATTTGCTCTCTCATGTACCAGTCTGTAAATTGGAAGCAACCATAAATCGCCTGGCGTATAGATAATGTCTGGGTATTAATAAAGGAGGACCATGTAAGGAAAAACCTTTCAGTGTATTTTTCTTTATTCATTATGGACTCTATCCAGTCCATCTTAAAGACATAGGCTACCTTCGTATTAATTAAGCTCAAAGAGGGAGTACTACCCTGTGCCCATAAATGTAGAATACTTTTACGAGTGGCTGCCACCCAGACATATAGAATACGGCGCTGCTGAACAGAAAACCTCACCAACTGATCTTGTGGGAGAATGTTGAATATGGTCCACTTCGGAGAAAGATAGATACACCAAAGGTATTACTGAGATGTTGCAAGAGTGTATCCCAGACCTCCCATATTTTTGGACAGTCCCAGAGACAATGAAAAAATATCAGCTGGAGAATGTAAACATTTAGGGCAGGGAAATTCACCTAAGGGGAACATTTTAGATTTAGTCTCTGGGGTGATATATGCTCTATGAAATATCATAAGAGACATGGTTGTGTAACTATCATACGGTAACATAAGAGTTAATACGTAATATAGTTTTCAAGAAGTCTTTTACCTGACAGTCAATTAGATGATACCCACTTCCCTGGGCTCGGTGAAGAGTCTTACCACTGTATGGAAGGTTTTATTGGGTTGTATTTAAGACTCAAAGAATAATTCCCCACGTGAGCTTTAATGGAGATAAAATTTAAAGGTGTATTCTAGCGTCATCCAGTTTTTCCCGCAGTACCGAGCCTACATAGTGTCTAATTTGGATAATTGTAAAGATATCTCCCATCAGGATTGGGTATTTAACCCCTTTCTGCCATTAGACGTACTATTGCGTCCATGTGGGGTGGGCTTTACTTCCCAAGGACGCAATAGTACGTCATATGCGATCGGCAGCGCTCACGGGGGGAGCGCCGCCGATCGCGGCCGGGTGTCAGCTGTTTATCGCAGCTGACATCCGGCACTATGTGCCAGGAGCGGTCACGGACCGCCCCCGGCACATTAACCCCCGGCACACCGCGATCAAAGATGATCGCGATGTGCCGGCGGTACAGGGAAGCCTCCCGCAGGGAGGGGGCTCCCTGCGGGCTTCCCTGAGCCCCCCGCAGCAACGCGATGTGATCGCGTTGCTGCGAGGGTCTCACCTCCCTCCCTGCTCCCTCCAGCCCCGGATCCAAGATGGCCGCGGATCCGGGTCCTGCAGGGAGGGAGGTGGCTTCACAGAGCCTGCTCAGAGCAGGCACTGTGAAGGCTGCAGCGCTGCATGTCAGATCAGTGATCTGACAGAGTGCTGTGCAAACTGTCAGATCACTGATCTGTGATGTCCCCCCCTGGGACAAAGTAAAAAAGTAAAAAAAAAAAATTTCAAATGTGTAAAAAAAAAAATAAAAAAAAATATTCCAAAATAATGAAAAAAAAAATAAAAATATTATTCCCATAAATACATTTCTTTAAATAAAAAAAACAAAACAATAAAAGTACACATATTTAGTATCGCCGCGTCCGTAACGGCCCGACCTATAAAACTGGCCCACTAGTTAACCCCTTCAGTAAGCACCGTAAGAAAAAAAAAAAAAAAAAACGAGGCAAAAAACAACGCTTTATTATCATACCGCCGAACAAAAAGTGGAATAACACGCGATCAAAAAGACAGATATAACTAACCATGGTACCGCTGAAAACGTCATCTTGTCCCGCAAAAAACGAGCCGCCATACAGCATCATCAGCAAAAAAATAAAAAAGTTATAGTTCTGAGAATAAAGCGATGCAAAAATAATTATTTTTTCTATAAAATAGTTTTTATCGTATAAAAGCGCCAAAACATAAAAAAATGATATAAATGAGGTGTCGCTGTAATCGTACTGACCCGAAGAATAAAACTGCTTCATCAATTTTACCAAACGCGGAACGGTATAAACGCCTCCCCCAAAAGAAATTCATGAATAGCTGGTTTTTGGTCATTCTGCCTCACAAAAATCGGAATAAAAAGCGATCAAAAAATGTCACGTGCCCGAAAATGTTACCAATAAAAACATCAACTCGTCCCGCAAAAAACAAGACCTCACATGACTCTGTGGACCAAAATATAGAAAAATTATAGCTCTCAAAATGTGGTAACGCAAAAAATATTTTTTGCAATAAAAAGCGTCTTTCAGTGTGTGACGGCTGCCAATCATAAAAATCCGCTAAAAAACCCGCTATAAAAGTAAATCAAACCCCCCATCATCACCCCCTTAGTTAGGGAAAAATTAAAAAAAATGTATTTATTTCCATTTTCCCATTAGGGCTAGGGTTAGGGCTAGGGTTAGGGCTAGGGTTAGGGCTAGGGTTAGGGCTAGGGTTAGGGCTAGGGTTAGGGCTAGGGTTAGGGCTAGGGTTAGGATTAGGGTTAGGGCTAGGGTTAGGGCTAGGGCTACAGTTTGGGTTGGGGCTAAAGTTACAGTTAGGGTTTAGATTACATTTACGGTTGGGAATAGGGTTGGGATTAGGGTTAGGGGTGTGTCAGGGTTAGAGGTGTGGTTAGGGTTACTGTTGGGATTATAGTTAGGGATGTGTTTGGATTAGGGTTTCAGTTATAATTGGGGGGTTTCCACTGTTTAGGCACATCAGGGGCTCTCCAAACGCGACATGGCGTCCGATCTCAATTCCAGCCAATTCTGCGTTGAAAAAGTAAAACAGTGCTTCTTCCCTTCCGAGCTCTCCCGTGTGCCCAAACAGGGGTTTACCCCAACATATGGGGTATCAGCGTACTTAGGACAAATAGGACAACAACTTTTGGGGTCCAATTTCTCCTGCTACCCTTGGGAAAATACAAAACTGGGGGCTAAAAAAATAATTTTTGTGGGAAAAAAATTTTGTTTTATTTTTACGGCTCTGCATTATAAACTTCTGTGAAGCACTTGGTGGGTCAAAGTGCTCACCACACCTCTAGATAAGTTCCTTAGGGGGTCTACTTTCCAAAATGGTGTCATTTGTGGGGGGTTTCAATGTTTAGGCACATCAGTGGCTCTTCAAACGCAACATGGCGTCCCATCTCAATTCCTGTCAATTTTGCTTTGAAAAGTCAAACGGCGCTCCTTCCCTTCCGAGCTCTCCCATCCACCCAAACAGTGGTTTACCCCCACATATGGGGTATCAGCGTACTCAGGACAAATTGTACAACAACTTTTGGGGTCCAATTTATTCTCTTACCCTTGGGAAAATAAAAAATTGGGGGCGAAAAGATAATTTTTGTGAAAAAATATGATTTTTTATTTTTACGGTTCTACATTATAAACTTCTGTGAAGCACTTGTTGGGTCAAAGTGCTCACCACACCTCTAGATAAGTTCCTTAGGGGGTCTACTTTCCAAAATGGTGTCACTTGTGGGGGGTTTCAATGTTTAGCCACATCAGGGGCTCTCCAAACGAAACATGGCGTCCCATCTCAATTTCAGTCAATTTTGCATTGAAAAGTCAAATGGCACTCCTTCGCTTCCGAGCTCTGCCATGCGCCCAAACAGTGGTTTACCCCCACATGTGGGGTATTGGCATACTCAGGACAAATTGTACAACAATGTTTGGGGTCCATTTTCTCCTGTTACCCTT
Source organism: Ranitomeya imitator (assembly GCF_032444005.1). Classification (NCBI taxonomy): domain Eukaryota; kingdom Metazoa; phylum Chordata; class Amphibia; order Anura; family Dendrobatidae; genus Ranitomeya; species Ranitomeya imitator. Next base: position 527,786,156 of record NC_091282.1, read on the forward strand.
GGTAAAATAAAACAAATTGGAGCTGAATTAAATTTTTTGTGAAAAAAAGTTAAATGTTCATTTTTATTTAAACATTAAAAAAATTCCTGTGAAGCACCAGAAGGGTTAATAAACTTCTTGAATATGGTTTTGAGCACCTTGAGGGGTGTAGTTTTTAGAATGGTGTCACACTTGGGTATTTTCTATCATATAGACCCCTCAAAATGACTTCAAATGAGATGTGGTCCCTAAAATAAAATGGTGTTGTAGAAATGAGAAATTGCTGGTCAACTTTTAACCCTTATAACTCCCTAACAAAAAAAAATTTTGGTTCCAAAATTGTGCTGATGTAAAGTAGACGTGTGGGAAATGTTACTTATTAAGTATTTTGTGTGACATATCTCTGTGATTTAATTGCATAAAAATTCAAAGTTGGAAAATTGCGAAATTTTCATAATTTTCGCCAAATTTCCGTTTTTTTCACAAATAAACGCAGGTACTATCAAATAATTTTTACCATTGTCATGAAGTACAATATGTCACGAGAAAACAATGTCAGAATCACCAGGATCCATTGAAGCGTTCCAGAGTTATAACCTCATAAAGGGACAGTGGTCAGAATTGTAAAAATTGGCCCGGTCATTAACCTGCAAACCACCCTTGGGGGTAAAGGGGTTAAAGACAATGTCTTCCAAAGTAAGAGGACACGGATTGTCTGTTAACATGTCCGTAACCAATCGACAACCATTATTCTCAAGCACACGATACATTGGAGGTGGCCTGCCCCGTAGAAAAGAGGGATTGCTTGGGAGATAGGGAGGTCTAGTCTACTAATTCGTCTAGCATGACGCCATCCCGAGATCACTGACCATAGTAGGGGGTTATCCCTAGCTAACACTGGGACCTCAGCTTGACATAAATGAATCATAGCAGGAAGACTAAAAGGTTTACACATCGCCTCATCTACTGGAGTATTAGTAAAGTGGGTAAAGGCATAGATCCAGTCCACAGAGTGGCGGAAAATAGCCGCTATACTATATAGGCAAAACACCCAAGGGGACAATTATCAATTATTTTATCAATAAATTTTGTACTTTGATATAATTATAGACCTATGTATCATCTGTTCTGGTAGTATGCTCATCTAATTTGTGATGATAGGTCACTATGATCCTAAAATATTAAATATACATGTATAATTGTGAAATAAAATGTTTGCATATACTATATAGGCGTAGATTAGGGAGATAAAGGCCACCTAGGGATTAAGTTTGTTGCAACTTAAAAATACAAATTCTAGAGCCCCAATTTGAGCCCAAGATAAATTTACGGAAGACTTTTGTCAGAAGCCTGTCGTTAGTTTTAGATAGTAAAACTGGTAGCGTCTGTAAGGGAAAAAGTATTTTGGGAAAGAGATCATTTTATTCAGATGGGCCTTGCCTGCAAAAGATCATTTAAGAAATGAGGGGTCGAACATTTAGTTTTATAAATGTCATGAGGATTTGAGGGTAAATATACCCCAAGATAACACAAGGAATCTCTCCTCCACTGAAAGGGGAAAGGAAACGACCACCGTTTCTGATCAGTTTTTGAAGATTCGCAAAGCATGAGATTTATCGTAATTTATGCGAAATCCTGAAACTGCTCCAAACTCATTAAATGCATCCATTATATAAGGAATGGATTTCTTAGGATTGGCTAGCATGAGTAAGATATCATCAGCAAATGCCAATGTTTTAAGTGTATGGTGGCCGGTCTCAATACCCCCCAAAGGAAGGGATCATCTCCAGGTATCTTAGTAAAGGGTCTAGGGCAATATTAAATAATAACTGTGGGGTGACAGGAGACATCCCTGCCTCGTACCCCCAAAGATGGAAAAAGAAGTTGACTGAATACCATTAAGCCATAACGAAGATTGGAGATTGATATAAATTGTCCTTACAAAGTCAAAGAAAATAAAGCCAAACAATCTATACTTAAGTGTTCGAATGAGGTGAGACCAGGACACTCGATGAAAAGCTTTATCAGCATCAAGGCTGACCAATATACAGTGCCTTGCGAAAGTATTCGGCTCCCTCGAACTTTTCAACCTTTTCCCACATATCATGCTTCAAACATAAAGATACTAAATGTAAATTTTTGGTGAAGAATCAACAACAAGTGGAACACAATTGTGAAGTTGAACGAAATGTATTGCTTATTTTAAATTTTTGTGGAAAATCAAAAACTGAAAAGTGGGGCGTGCAATATTACTCGGCCCCTTTAACCTAATACTTTGTTGCCCCACCTTTTGCTGCGATTACAGCTGCAAGTCGCTTGAGGCATGTCTCTTATCAGTTTTGTACATCGAGAGACTGAAATTCTTGCCCATTCTTCCTTGGAAAACAGCTCGAGCTCAGTGAGGTTTGATGGACATCGTTTGTGAACAGCAGCAGTTCTCAGCTCTTTCCACAGATTCTCGATTGGATTGAGGTCTGGACTTTGACTTGGCCATTCTATCACCTGGATACATTTATTTGTGAACCATTCCACTGTAGATTTTGCTTTATGTTTGAGATCATTGTCTTGTTGGAAGACAAATCTCTGTACCAGTCTCAGATCTTTTGCAGACTCCAACAGGTTTTCTTCAAGAATGGTCCTGTATTTGGCTCCATCCATCTTCCCATCAAATTTAACCCCTTTACCCCCAAGGGTGGTTTGCACGTTAATGACCAGGCCAATTTTTACAATTCTGACCACTGTCCCTTTATGAGGTTATAACTCTGGAACGCTTCAACGGATCTTGGCGATTCTGACATAGTTTTCTTGTGACATATTGTACTTCATGATAGTGGTAAAATTTCTTCGATATAACTTGCGTTTATTTGTGAAAAAAATGGAAATTTGGGGAAAATGTTGAAAATTTTGCAATTTTCCAACTTTGAATTTCTATGCCCTTAAATCACAGAGATATGTCAGGTAAAATAATTAATTAGTAACATTTCCCACATGTCTACTTTACATCAGCACAATTTTGGAACCAAAAATTTTTTTTGTTAGGGAGTTATAAGGGTTAAAATTTGACCAGCAATTTCTCATTTTTACAACACCAATATTTTTTAGGGACCACATCACATTTGAAGTCATTTTGAGGGGTCTATATGATAGAAAATAACCAAGCGTGACACCATTCTAAAACTGCACCCCCTCAAGGTGCTCAAAACCACATTCAAGAAGTTTATTAACCCTTCAGGTGTTTTACAGGAATTTTTGGAATGTTTAAAAAAAATTAACATTTAACTTTTTTTCACAAAAAATTAATTTCAGCTCCAATTTGTTTTATTTTCCCAAGGGTTAGAGAAGAAATTGGACCCCAAAAGTTGTGCCATTTGTTCTGAGTACGCCGATACCCCACATGTGTGGGTAAACCACTGTTTGGGTGCATGGGAGAGCTCGGAAGGGAAGGAGCGCCGTTTGACTTTTCAATGCAAAATTGACTGGAATTGAGATGGGACGCCATGTTGCGTTTGGAGAGCCACTGATGTGCCTAAACATTGAAACCCATGCCTTAACCCATGTACTTAAGGATGCCTTAAGTACCTGATGCCTCTTGGCAGTTGGCTGGGAACACCTTAGGGTACCGTCACACAGTGGCATTTTGATCGCTACGACGGCACGATTCGTGATGTTCCAGCGATATCGTTACGATCTCGCTGTGTCTGACACGCTACTGCGATCAGGGACCCCACTGAGAATCATACGTTGTAGCAGATCGTTTGAAACTTTCTTTCGTCGCTGGATCTCCCGCTGACATCGCTGAATCGGCGTGTGTGACTGGCTGTGAGCGCCGGCCAGCCGGAAAGCACAGCCGTGACGTCACCGCTCTGCTTTACGGCTGACCGGCGCTGACAGTGCAGAGGAAAGCACAGCGCCAGAGGACAGACACGGAATGTAAGTATGTAGTGTTTGTTTTTTTTACGTTTACGCTGGTAACCAGGGTAAACATCGGGTTACTAAGCGCGGCCCTGCGCTTAGTAACCCGATGTTTGCCCTGGTTACCCGGTGACTTCGGGATTGTTGGTCGCTGGAGAGCGGTCTGTGTGACAGCTCTCCAGCGACCACACAGCGACGCTGCAGCAATCGACATCGTTGTCGTATCGCTGCAGCGTCGTTTCAGTGTGACAGTACCCTAGGAAGGTGCACACTGTCTCTGTAAGAATCAGGTAATGCCGCCCCCTAAGCACACAGCCAGGAATTATGCAAACAGCAGGCAGGAGACATGAGGTTCACAGCATAGAGCAGGCAGAGGGCAGAACTCACAGCATGGCCCTGAGGGGTAAGTAAGATGGGAAGCCATGCAGTGATGACAGCAGGGATGTTGCACTATGTAAAAAAAAAAAAAGATATAAATGAAACCACCAAATTGTCCCTCAAAAACAAGCTGTAATATGGCTCGTTTTGCAAAACAATAAAAAGTTACAGCTCTCAGAATATAACGACGCAAAAACAAATTAATATTTTGTAAAATATTGTTTTTAGTGTGTAAAAGTAATAAAGTATAAAAAAAATCTATAAATATGGTATTGCTGTAATCGTACTGACCTGAAGAATAAATCTATCTTATCACTTTTATCGCATGATGAACAGCGCAAAAAATAAAAAAACATTAATTGAATTGCTGTTTTTTGTTCATTCTGCATTTAAAAAATATGAATAAAAAGAGATCAAAAAAGTTATGTGATCCAAAATGGTACCAAAAAAGTCTCCAACTCGTCACACAAAAAATAAACCCTTCACCCACACACCTGGCTATAGAGACGCAGTGACGCTGCCGCAATGAGTGACGCGCATGCGTGAGATTTGCATGAGCTGGCTATGATGGCCAGCCTGCTCATGCAAGTTATGTTAGCACGCTATGCGGCCGCACGCTCCGCTCCTGTGTGCCTTGTGGCGTATTGACGTGCGAGACTCATCCGAGTTTCTTGCATGTGAGTTTAAGCCCTAATGCACAGACTCAAATGTATTGTGTGACTAATTTAATAACCAATGGATGTGATTGTGAGAATACCTCTGTAGGCTGCCGTCACACTAGCAGTATGTGGTCAGTATTTTACATCAGTATTTGTAAGCCAAAACCAGGAGTGGAACAATTAGAGGAAAAGTATAATAGAAACATATGCACCACTTCTGCATTTATCACCCACTCCTGGTTTTGGCTTACGAATACTGATGTAAAATACTGACCAAATACTACTAGTGTGACGGCAGCCTTATGAGGTTCACATTAGTAACATGGTTATTTACCCATATTTTACTACATGTAGTTTTTAAACGGTTGTCTTTCAGAGGAGACTGCAAAGAAAAATAGGCAGACAGGCTAGCCTGCACACATATTATTTACACCAGCATTTTCTTGCATAAAATTAGTTGCTAGGCAAAGCGGCCTGAAATCTAAACACTGCTGATATTGTTTATCTGGCCTACTTGCAAAGGTCAGGAGAGAGCTGCAGTGGGGCATAATCCTCATAAGAGAAACATGGAGATGTCAGGCTGTGTCTGATTACCCTTCATATCCTCTGCTGAATAAACATTGCTTGAAGAGCAGACACAAGCTGAACTGAAAACTTAATGTTGAAGTATTTTATTAGATGACCATGTCTGGTAAACACATACAATTTTCAGCTTTGAGTGAGCTACAGTTTAACAACAACAGCAACATTTTTCCCTTTGGATTTCTCCTGATTCCCCAAATGGCTAGTGCCCAACAAGCTTTTCCTTATGATAATGGAGCAGTAGAGCCAGCCTCACCCAACTGTATTTCACAGTCTGTATACCAACCGCAATGCCCAGACTGATCCGGGTCGCCAAATCCGATTTTAAAGACTCAGACACACATGAGGCTCTAAGTTTGGATCAGGAGACCTATGGGTGAGTCGAGGCATTGCAGTACGTATATGGACCATGAAATACAGTCGTGTGAACCCCACTTTAGTACACTAAACAAGGCAGTCTACAATTCCAAAAAGTCAGTATGGGACCTTCAAGTTAGTACTTAAAAAATGTAGACTATGGATCTTGTGCCCTTCCAGTGAAAATATCACATATCTAACTTAATTTTGAGCACTGTTGAACCATGTGGGGAAAAAAGGCATACTGGGACAAACTTACTATAGAATCCAATGCTGAGATTGGCTTTGGGCAGAGGAGCAGTTAAGGCAGAGAGCTAAGGACACTGGCCATGAAGTGACCACCCCTATAAAAAACAGAAGTTCCTAAACACATTAAAAAAATTGTAGAAAAACTCTAAAAAAAAAAAAAAAAAAAAAAAAAGTGAATATATAAGGCTATGTTCACATATTGCATTTTTGCTGTTTTTTTCCCGCAATCAAAATGTGCTCTCTGCGCAATAAAGAAGCTGCTTACACAAATGATTTTTTTTTTTTTTTGCATTTTTAATTGATGCATTTTTGTTGTTTTTTTTTGCATGATGATAAAGTTTAGTGGCCCCTCCAAAAAGCATTATTTAACTCCCTTAAATTTTTGCAGCAAACATACTTGCGTTTTTGAACTTGCCCATTGTTTTCTATGAGTGAAAAAATGCTGCATATATGCTGAAAAAAGTGACATGCTGCAGTTTGCAAAAACACAGTAGTTTTCCAAATCATCCAGGAAAAAGAAACTGTGTGTATGTAACTTCTGAAATCTCAGACTTTGCTGGTGCTGTAAAACCACAATAGTAACACCCACGGAATAACAGCAAAAATTAAACAATAAAAAGAAAATATGATAATAGTAAAGTATACAACCCCCGGTGTACTAAAAAAACGAGTAAAATAATACTCATAAAGAGTGAAAGAACCAACACTATGGATGACCATAAAATACCAGACAAGGTAATGGTGATAAAAAATATACCTTTATTAATACATATACCAGTAGGGTTAATAAATTAAAATGTGCACACAACATAGAACATATTAACTATATACTTGAATTAAAATAAATCGAGCAAATAGACCAATAGAAATTACAATATATAATTAGACCAAAATGACCCGCTGGATCCTTATAAGGTGTCTCCTACCAGATATATTAGTTCTGACCTCATAATATGTATAGTGCATACACCATAGAGACCAGGCGGACCTTAAAGGTATAGACCCCTAATTTGTATCTTTACCTGATTTTTGTCACATTGCAGTTTACTCTTATATGGAGATTATTATTATTTATTTATTTATATAGCACCATTGATTCCATGGTGCTGTACATGAGAAGGGGTTACATACAAATTACAGATATCACTTACAGTAAGCTAATAATGACAGACTGATACAGAGGGGCGAGGACCCTGCCCTTGCGGGCTTACATTCTACAGGATTATGGAAAAGAGACAGTAGGTTGAGGGTTGCAGGAGCTCCGGTGTCGGTGAGGCAGTGATTTTTTTTCTCTTTCTGAATGTGATGCTTTTTGCACTTTATCTTGGCACATTTATAAGAATTTTTTTATGTTCCTCCATATATTTTTTTAAATATAAATATAATATATATATATATATATATATATATATATATATATATAATTTCATACATACCGTATTATGAGGTCACAATTAAATTATTGACAATTAAATAAGGCAGCTCACTGCGGCGCTAAAACATGAAACATGAAAATTGAACTGCATTACTGCACTAGAAATATGAAAAAATTAGAGCGTTTAGCGCATAAATTGGCCAATTTATGTGTACCTGGTAGCCACATTAGGGCATCTCTCTTATACCAGGTCCTACACTTGCCTTTCCTCGCTGAGAATAAACGTCTTCATCTGAATGGGTACCTGCGAAACCTCTTCTTAGACTAAATTTCTCTCTCTGTGGAGGGCTAATGGACCTGCTACAATTAAAACACCTGTGGCTAGGAGGCGGAGTGCTTAGTCAGAAGGCTGAAGAATACAAATTTCAAAAAACTAACCATCACATCCAAACATAGAGTAAGTGTGAACAGGTCCTGAGCCAATTTATGCGCTAAACGCTCTCATTTTTTCATATTTCTAGTGCAGTAATGCAGTTCAATTTTCATGTTTGCATGTTTTTGCGCTGCAGTGTGCTGCCTTATTTAATTGACTTTATACGAGTTGGAGACTCTAGGTTCAGCACCTGTTCACACTTACTCTGTTTGGATGTAACGGTCAGTTTTTTGAAATTTGTATTCTTTAGCCTTCTGACTGATTAAAGTATATACACTTAATATGTTCTATGTTGTGTGCACATTTTAATTTATTATCCCTACTGGTATACAGTGGGGCAAAAAAGTATTTAGTCAGTCAGCAATAGTGCAAGTTCCACCACTTAAAAAGATGAGAGGCGTCTGTAATTTACATCATAGGTAGACCTCAACTATGGGAGACAAACTGAGAAAAAAAAATCCAGAAAATCACATTGTCTGTTTTTTTAACATTTTATTTGCATATTATGGTGGAAAATAAGTATTTGGTCAGAAACAAACAATCAAGATTTCTGGCTCTCACAGACCTGTATCTTCTTCTTTAAGAGTCTCCTCTTTCCTCCACTCATTACCTGTAGTAATGGCACCTGTTTAAACTTGTTATCAGTATAAAAAGACACCTGTGCACACCCTCAAACAGTCTGACTCCAAACTCCACTATGGTGAAGACCAAAGAGCTGTCAAAGGACACCAGAAACAAAATTGTAGCCCTGCACCAGGCTGGGAAGACTGAATCTGCAATAGCCAACCAGCTTGGAGTGAAGAAATCAACAGTGGGAGCAATAATTAGAAAATGGAAGACATACAAGACCACTGATAATCTCCTTCGATCTGGGGCTCCACGCAAAATCCCACCCCGTGGGGTCAGACTGATCACAAGAACGGTGAGCAAAAATCCCATAACCATGCGGGGGGACCTAGTGAATGAACTGCAGAGAGCTGGGACCAATGTAACAAGGCCTACCATAAGTAACACACTACGCCACCATGGACTCAGATCCTGCAGTGCCAGACGTGTCCCACTGCTTAAGCCAGTACATGTCCGGGCCCGTCTGAAGTTTGCTAGAGAGCATTTGGATGATCCAGAGGAGTTTTGGGAGAATGTCCTATGGTCTGATGAAACCAAACTGGAACTGTTTGGTAGAAACACAACTTGTCGTGTTTGGAGGAAAAAGAATACTGAGTTGCATCCATCAAACACCATACCTACTGTAAAGCATGGTGGTGGAAACATCATGCTTTGGGGCTGTTTCTCTGCAAAGGGGCCAGGACGACTGATCCGGGTACATGAAAGAATGAATGGGGCCATGTATCGTGAGATTTTGAGTGCAAACCTCCTTCCATCAGCAAGGGCATTGAAGATGAAACGTGGCTGGGTCTTTCAACATGACAATGATCCAAAGCACACCGCCAGGGCAACGAAGGAGTGGCTTCGTAAGAAGCATTTCAAGGTCCTGGAGTGGCCTAGCCAGTCTCCAGATCTCAACCCTATAGAAAACCTTTGGAGGGAGTTGAAAGTCCGTGTTGCCAAGCGAAAAGCCCAAAACCTCACTGCTCTAGAGGAGATCTGCATGGAGGAATGGGCCAACATACCAACAACAGTGTGTGGCAACCTTGTGAAGACTTACAGAAAACGTTTGACCTCTGTCATTGCCAACAAAGGATATATTACAAAGTATTGAGATGAAATTTTGTTTCTGACCAAATACTTATTTTCCACCATAATATGCAAATAAAATGTTAAAAAAACAGGCAATGTGATTTTCTGGATTTTTTTTTCTCAGTTTGTCTCCCATAGTTGAGGTCTACCTATGATGTAAATTACAGACGCCTCTCATCTTTTTAAGTGGTGGAACTTGCACTATTGCTGACTGACTAAATACTTTTTTGCCCCACTGTATGTATTAGTAAAGGTATATTTTTTTTTATCAGTATTACCTTGTCTGGTATTTTATGGTCAGCCATAGTGTTGGTTCTTTCACTTGGTGCTGTAAAACGCAGCTTAACATTTTCGTAAAAACACAGCCAAAAAAAAAAACAAAAGCTGCAAAAATGCAACATGTGAACGTAGCTTAAAAAAAAAAATGCTGACAAAAAGGTATACAGTGGCATGCAAAAGTTTGGGCATACCTGGTCAAAATGACTGTTATTGTGAGCAGTTAAGCAAGTTGAAGGTGAAATAATCTCTAAGGCTAGTTTTACACTTAGCGTTTTGAGGAGCTGCGGAGGGCTGCGGACTTCCTCTGTGAAGCCCCGCCCTCGGCCACTAGCTCCGCCTACTTCTGCATGTGGCCTGCATACCTATCTTTAACATTAGGTACGCAGGTCGTGCGGCTGTATGCGGATGCTTCCGCATGCGTCGTTTTGACGATGCGGAGAAAGAAAAAAAATTGCTACCAGCTGCGTCCTACGCTGGTCGCCGCATTGCTGATCGTCCGCAGCGCCTCAAAACGCTAATGTGAAACTGGCCTAAGGCTCCATGCCTACTATCACAAATGGTAGCATTTTAGATGCAACGTATTTTTGCTGCATCCAAAACACTACGGTCTAATTACCACACTTGTTTATTAGTGCATGCGGATTTACCACATGTAATAACATTCTGTTGGCCAAATATGCAGAGGAGACAGTCTCTGCTACAGAAATTGACATGCTGCAGATCATAAATCCGTTCTGTGAGTTTACGCAGGGTTAAATAGAAGCACAATGGGCATGAGATTTCTATAAATCCCATCCACTGTGTTGGTAATGTAGAGCACAGCGCAAATGTGCTTTGTCCAAAACACTGCTATTACTGATTGTGGGCACGCAGCCTTAAAGGCGTAAAGTTAAAGATAACACATTTCCTTTGTATTTTATGCAAAAAAAAATAGTAATTTTAAAAAAATTAGAAAAAAGCAAAATGGGCTGATTTTAAAGTTTGGGCACTCTTGGAGACTTGTGTGCTCAGATATCTTTGTCAAAGGTTTCAAATCTTAATTAGCCTGTTAGGGTTATGGCTTGTTCACTATCATCGTTAGGAAAGGCCAGGTGGTGCAAATTTCCCAGCTTTATAAAAACCCAGCCTTTTCTAACCTTGTGCCAAAAAACAGCTGCTGCCTAGCACTCTGAAAATGCCGGAGGTCCACAAAGCAGGAGCGTTTTCAAGTTGCCCTTTCCTAAGTTTGAAATCTAATTAAATGGCAGTTAACAGGAACAGTGGAGGTCAAAATGATATCTGGAAAACCAAGCAAAACTTCAGAGAGAGCTGCTCGTAGGATTGCTAGAGAGGCAAAACGGAACCCCCGCATGACTGCAAAAGACCTTCAGAAAGATTTTGCAGACTCTAGTGTTCTGGTACATTGTTCTACTGTTCAGAGACACCTGCACAAATATGGCCTTCATGGAACAGTCACCGGAAAAAAACCTCTCCTGTGTCCTCGCCATAAAATTCATTATCAGAAAAATGCAATCGAACATCTAAACAAGCATGATGCATTTTGGAGAAATGTCCTGTGGACCAATAAGGTTAAAATAGAATTCTTTGGGCACAATAATCAAAGGTATGTGTGGAGAAAATAGGGCACAGAATTTCAGGAAAAGAACATCTCACCAACCATTAAACAAGGGGGTGGATCAATCATGCTTTGGGGTTGTGTTGCAGCCAATGTCACAAGGAACATTTCACAGGTAGAGGGAAGAAAGAATGGATTCAATGAAATTGTAACAAATTATTGATGCAAACATAACACCTATCTGCAAAAGGCTGAAGTTGAAAAGAGCATGGCTTCTACAAATGGATAATAATTCGAAAACAATAGACTACCTTCAGGCTAAGTGCACACGCTGCAGAATTGCCGTGAAAATTTCTGCGGCAATTCCGCAACTCCTGCCGCTGGTATATCGCATGCGGAATTGGCATGCGTATTCCCGCTAAACACTAGCAATTAGCTTGCAGAATGCTAGCGTTTTCCAAGCGATCTGTAGCATTACTTGGAAAACTGTTTGACAGGTTGGTCACACTTGTCAAACATAGTGTTTACAAGTGTGACCAACTTTTTACTATTGATGCTGCCTATGCATTATCAATAGTAAAAAGGTCTAATGTTAAAAATAATTTAAGAAATGGTTATTTTCACCTTCCGATGGCCGCCGATCTCCTCAGCGGTGCACGCGGCGGCTTCCATTCCCAGCGATGCTGTGTACGAAGGACCTGGTATGACGTCACGGTCACGTGACCTCGACGTCATCCCGGGTCCTTCGCACACAGCATCCCTGGGAATGGAAGCCGCCGTGTGCACTGCTGAGCGGCGGGAGGACTCTGGGGGCCATGAGAAGGTAAGTATATCACTATTTTTTTATTTTAATTTTTTTTTTTTTTAACAGTGATATGGTGCCCAGTCCGTGGAGGAGAGTCCCCTCTCCTCCACCCTGGGTACCATCCGCGCATGATCCGCTTACTTCCCGCATGGTGGGCATAGCCCCATGCGGGAAGTAAGCGGATCAATGCATTCCCATGTGTGCGGAATCCCCGCGTTTCCGCAAATTAATGAACATGCTGCATTTTTTTCCAGAATGCGTTTCCGCTCAGGAAAGAAACGCAGCATGTGCATACAAAATGCGGATTGCATTCTTTTAATAGGATGCTTAATGTGAGCGTTTTTTTTCGCGGTTTTATCACGTTTTGTATAGCGAAAAAAACGCGAAAAATCCGGAGCGTGTGCACACAGCCTCAAAGGCGTAAGCTGAAGCTTTTACAATGGCCCTCAGAGTCCCCTGATCTGAACTTCATTGAAAATCTGTGGCTAAATTAAACCTCAAAATAGGTACCCAAGAAAAGAACCGGTCCAATGACATGTGCTTTTCTAAACAAATAGCCCCCCACTAAAAAAAAAGAGAAAATAATCCAATATGTGTATTTTATCACCTTTTATGTAGAACTTTGTGTCTCAATAAATTCCATTATGTTATTTTGACCATTTATACATTGGTGTCTATGTGTGGCCTTGTAGACATTTTTTTTCTCTGTATATTATTTTTGACATAGCCTTTACCTTTTATGCAGTGATGGTGTGTTCCTTGACACTTTCTTCTTCTTATCCCTTTTTAATAGGTTATATTGGATTATTTTTACGTTTAGTCGCTTTGGCTTCCATGTTTTTTTATTTATTTATTTATTTATTTTTTGGGGGGGGGGGGGTGGATTTTCTAGACCTCAAAATAGCAGTGCATGCAAGACAATCCCTCAAACAAGAATTGAAAGATAACTGGCTGGCTACAAAAATCATTTACTGGCAGAAATACTTTCAAAAGGGGGTGCTAATAAATAATAATAATAATCTTTATATAGCGCAAACATATTCCGTAGGGCTTAACAGTTTATACACACGTCATAAGTAACAACGTTAAAAATAAAACAAAAATTAAAGCAATATTAGACAACCCTGCTCGTGAGAGCTTACAATCTACAATGAGGTGGGGGGAGATAACATACAGAGGCTTATTTACAATCATGGTCCAGCCATCTTGAGGGAGTGGGGGAAATATAAAGGCTGCATGAGCTAGTTACCAGACAGTATTTGTGATGCTATTGAGTGCGGTGGAGTTTGATGGAGGGTTATTCTCAGATAGTGAATGGGCTATACACACGCAAGCAAAAAAGGACTTCGATTAGGGAATGTGATAGGCCTCCCTAAACAGATGTGTTTTTAGGGAGCGCCTATGTTGTGGATAGTCCTAGTTTCTACCACAGGTGCTTCTTACAAAATTAGAATATCATCAAAGTGTTAATTTATTTCAGTTATTCAATACAAAAAGTGAAACTCGTATATTATGTAGTCAATACAAACAGAGTGATCTATTTCAAGTGTTTATTTCCGTTAATGTTGATGACTACAGCTTACAGCCAATGAAAACCCCCAAATTATCTCAGTAAATTAGAATAATTAACCCCTATCTGACCTTGGACGGGATAGTATGTCCGAGGTCAGATCCCCTGCTTTGATGCAGGGCTCCGCGGTGAGCCCGCATCAAAGCCGGGACATGTCAGCTGTTTTGAACAGCTGACATGTGCCCGTAATAGGCGCGGGCAGAATCGCGATCTGCCCGCACCTATTAACTAGTTAAATGCCGCTGTCAAACGCAGACAGCGGCATTTAACTACCGCTTCCGGCCGGGCGGCCGGAAATGACGTCATCGCCGACCCCCGTCACATGATCGGGGGTCGGCGATGCGTCTCCATTGTAACCATAGAGGTCCTTGAGACCTCTATGGTTACTGATCGCCGGTGGCTGTGAGCGCCACCCTGTGGTCGGCGCTCACAGCACACCTCCATTTCTGCTACATAGCAGCGATCAGCAGATCGCTGCTATGTAGCAGAGGCGATCGCGTTGTGCCTGCTTCTAGCCTCCCATGGAGGCTATTGAAGCATGGCAAAAGTAAAAAAAAAAAGTTGAAAAAAATGTAAAAATATATATATATATAAGTTTAAATCACCCCCCTTTCGCCCCAATCAAAATAAATCAATAAAAAATATATCAAATCTACACATATTTGGTATCGCCGCGCTCAGAATCGCGAAAAGCATTAACCTGATCACTAAACAGCGTAGCGGGAAAAAAATTCGAAACACCAGAATTACGTTTTTTTGGTTGCCACGACATTGCATTAAAATGCAATAACGGGCGATCAAAAGAACGTATCTGCACCGAAATGCTATCATTAAAAACGTCATCTCGGCACGCAAAAAATAAGCTCTCAACCGACCCCAGATCACGAAAAGTGGAGACGCTACGAGTATCGGAAAATGGCGCAATTTTGGGTTTTTTTTTGTTTTTTTTTTAGCAAAGTTTGGAATTCTTTTTCACCACTTAGATAAAGAATAACCTAGTCATGTTAGGTGTCTACGAACTCGTACTGACCTGGAGAATCATAATGTCAAGTCAGTTTTAGCATTTAGTGAACCTAGCAAAAAAGCCAAACAAAAAACAAGTGTGGGACTGCACTTTTTTTGCAATTTCACCGCACTTGGAATTTTTTTCCCGTTTTCTAGTACACGACATGCTAAAACCAATGATGTCGTTCAAAAGTACAACTCGTCCCGCAAAAAATAAGCCCTCACATGGCCAAATTGACGGAAAAATAAAAAAGTTATGGCTCTGGGAAGGAGGGGAGTGAAAAACGAACACGGGAAAACGAAAAATCCCATGGTCATGAAGGGGTTAAGAAAAAACACCTGCAAAGTCTTCCTAAGTGTTTAAAAAGGTCCTTTAGTCTGTTTCAGCAGTCTCCACAATCATGAGGAAAACTGCTGACTTGACAGATGTCCAGAAGGCAGACATTGACACACTCCATACATAACCAAAATCCACTTGTGGACTCGCCACCTCAAAAGACAATACTGGTAAACAAACAACACACAAATTGCAGGTGAAAAAGAGGCATAGGCAAATATAAAAACCGTATATACTTTATTGAACACTAATAAAAAAACAAGACAAGGAAATTTATAAAAGGCTGATGGCAGGCAGAGCAGAAAAAATCTGCTAATGAACAAATAAAGCCACAAAAAAACGCACCACATTTCAGTGATTCCAAGTAAATATCAAAACCCGCATAATGACTTATGTGTTAGTCTATGCATGCTGGGTATACTGCTAGACAGACAATTTCTCATAATAATATAGTGTGTATAAGTTAATTAAGGGAATAGTCTATGCAAGTTACTAAAAAAAGCATATGTATGCATTATGAAAACCTAGACTATCAAATCTTTTATTTCCCAAAACGGTACCTCCACATACAAAAAGTAGCTGAAAAAGTGTCTAGTGCAAAGAAATGACGGTGCCCTGTCATACAAAGTGTATCAATTGCAGACAGAACCGCTGGTATCGGCTATATCATAATATATATGGGCTATAGTCCCATATAACTGTCAAGCCTTGTGTCAAGCCACTCATGACCAATAGACAACACCAAAAGCATCTTACCTAGGCCAAGGAGAAAAAGAACTGGACTGTTGCTCAGAGGTCCAAGGTGTTTTCAGATGAAAGTAAATGTGGCATTTCATTTGCAAATCAAGGTCCCAGAGTCTGGAGGAAGAGTGGAGAGGCCACAATCCAAGCTGCTTGAGGTCTAGTGTGCAATTTCTACAGTCAGTGATGGTTTGGGGAGCCATGTCATCTGCTGGTGTGGGTCCACTGTGTTTTATCAAGACCAAAGTCAGCGCAGTCGTCTACCAGGAAATTTTAGAGCACTTCATGCTTCCCTCTGCCGACAAGCTTTTTGGAGATGGAAATTTCAATCTCCAGCAGGACTTGACATCTGTCCACACTGCCAAAAGTACCAATACCAGGTTTAAAAACAACAATATCACTGTCCTTGATTGGCTAACTTGTCAAGAGGAAGATGAGACACCAGACCCAACAATGCAGACCAGCTGAAGGCTGTTATCAAAGCAACCTGTGCTTCTATGACCCCTCCGCAGTGCCAAAGGTTGATCGCCTCCATGCCACACTTCATTGATGCAGTAATTGATGCAAAAGGAGCCCCGACCAAGTATTGAGTGCATTTACTGAACATACATTTAAGTAGGTCAACATTTCGGATTTTATAACACCAGCTTGAAAAATGATTTTAGTATTCTAATTTAATAAGATAATGACTTTTTGGGGTTTTCATTGGCTGTAAGCCATAATCATCAACATTAACAGAAATGAACACTTGAAATAGACCACTCTGTTCGTATTCACTCTATATAATATACGAGTTTCACTTTTTGTATTGAAGAACTGAAATAAATTAACACTTGATAGTCTAATCTTGTGAGAAGCACCTGTACCTTTTGTTGGAAAGTCAGTATCTACCTTTTGCCCAAGGACCACAGTACAACTTGTAGGGGTGTTCCCATATGAGAAATGTATGCCATATCAAAAGTATTTGCAATAAATTTGCAATGAAGATGGAAGGCGCAGGACCGAGACGCCCATCGGACTGGACCGCAGCGGGACCGCCCCTGGGTGAGTATAATATAACCTGATTTTCTTATCTTGCAGGTTACATCGGGGGCTTATCTACAGCATTACAGAATGCTGTAGATAAGCCCCTGAAGCCGGTGGCCTTAGCTTATAGGCGAATATTGGGGTGACAGATTACCTTTAACGGTAGGGACTATCTGGAGAATATTTCTGTTTGTCACTCTGTATCAGGTGGCTATTTTTAATGAAAGCTCTGAGTGTTTCACAACTCCTATAAACTACATTGGAGGGAGCCAAATTCATACACAACCACACTAAACCTTTTCTCCATTTTTTTAAAGAATCACGTATGACCTTAAAGGGTTATTACCATATATGCCTTTCATGGCCAAAAACGGAATTACTACTTCAAGGTACCAGCCACTAGAGGTGGAGTTATAAAAACTGCTGTTCAGCTGTTGGCGTTACTCTCAAGTTATTCGTTTGTAGTTACTACTTTCATAAGTCCCATTCATTTTTATGGGAGTTATGCAAACAGTGTAGAACAGCTGTGCTGTTTATTGTATCCCTGCATCAAGTCGCTGGGGCCTAGAGGCAGTTATTTCTTTCTCGGCCATAAATTACATCCTGTGAATCGGACACGCATGACTCAGAAGGAACTACTGCTTTTGTAGGAAGTAAACCCATAGTCCAAAGTATTAGTTGCGGTCACTTCGACAGGAATAAATACATTTCCTGGCATGACATCCCATGCCAGAAAAGAAGTGAAGGAGAAGAAAATTATTTTCAATAAAGGAATAAATTTTATTACATAAATAAATCTGTACACGAAACAAATAAAAAAATGATGAAAAAGAACAGGGGGGGTGGTGGAAAAAACACCAGACTACCACAGGATCAATAACACCAAAAATGGCAAACTCCAAGAATAAATGAGAGCAGGAAGCCCAAAATAAAGCTATGTAGCGATGTGGGCTATAACAAGCATATTAACGGCACAGCCACGGAACAGAATATAAATATAGATATACGGCTGTTACAGGTAAAAAATGCATATACCCTAGAAAGCGGGCTGCCACTTGAAACAATTAAATAGCAGAACAAAAGGGATATTAGTAATGCGGCCTCGTGTGTGTGTGTGTATATATATATATACCCCTATGGCAGGTAAATAGTGTGGATTCCCCAGTAGCGGCTGCCAGAAAAAACCAGGGGGGGTTAATATTACCTGCGATATTGATGTTATTCAGGAGAGGGGGCTGTGCCTGCTTGGAGGTGCCCAGTGCCATGAACCCGAGCCCGACGAGCGCCGTTTCGCACAAGCTTCTTCAACGCCCCTGTTGAAGAAGCTTGTGCGAAACGGTACTCAGGCTCGGGATCACGGCACCTGGCATATTAACCCCCCCTTTTTTCGGCTAAGCCTCTTATACCAGGCAGACAGTCTTAGGCGCTAGTTAGTGTTCGCACATACCAGGTGTACTAACAACTTCGGTTTCCATTGTCTCTTTGCTCTGCTCTGCTATTTAGGTATTGCTTTTTTCGCTACTGGGGAATCCACACTATTTACCTGCCTTAGGGGTATATATGTACAGTGGGGCAAAAAAGTATTTAGTCAGTCAGCAATAGTGCAAGTTCCACCACTTAAAAAGATGAGAGGCGTCTGTAATTTACATCATAGGTAGAATTCAACTATGGGAGACAAACTGAGAAAAAAAAACCCAGAAAATCACATTGTCTGTTTTTTTAACATTTTATTTGCATATTATGGTTGTTAGGGGTCGAGTTCCCGCTTCTGCACAGGGGGAATCTCGAGCCACTTCCGCTGCGGTCTCCCATTCTTGTCCAGCCACAGTGGAGCCTGCTCAGCAAGGACGTCGGTCCCAGCGTCTTGCTCATTCTCACTCTGTTCTGAGAGTTAGTGCTGCTTCTCCAGTCTCTGCCTTTAAAGTCAGTGCTGGTCAGCAGCGAGCGGACTTCTCTGGGACTAAGTCCTTGTCTGCATGTACTGAGCATGCCCAGTGTAAGGTCTCCCGTTGGAGATCGAGGGTCATGTGCTCAGGCTCTGCAGCACATTCCATTGGTCCTCTTGGCAGGTCCTAGAAGGGCAAAAGTGCTGTGGCCACTTCCTGTGCTGCTGCTATATAAACTGCGCATGACCGCACGGCCATGCGCTAGTATTGTTTTACAATTGCTTATGTGTGTATGTTGTGAGTGCAAGTCGTCCTTGGAAACCCCTACCCTATTGAATGTCTGTTCGCGGAAGGTGTATGGCTGCTACCTAGCGCCCGACTTAGCCTACAGCACTAACACACATCACAGCGTCCTGTAGCTGTGCCTGCCAGTACGGCGCCGTGCGCCTGCCTTGCGCTTTCCATACCCGAGTCTGGGTGGTTAGTGGCGTCCGTTAGTGCGGCATCGCTCGCACTCTTGTGCACATAGATTGCTTAAGGTTCTCTACACACCCAGTTGCGGTGTTACGCCAGCAAGGGTCTAATCGGGCTCCAATCCCTTCTGGGGTTAAGTCCGCTGACCACTTGCTCGCGCACTAGTGCGGTACTGCGGTCCTGTGAATTAACAGGATCGCTTTCTTCACGCTGGGTGAGGTTTAACCCACGCGTGTATACTTTAGTGTACCGCCATATTGTCTGCTAATTGCTAGCAGCAGGTTCTCACCTGCACGGTGGACCCCGGACTGCGAACGCACCTTTATCATCTGTCTTGGTGCGTTCCGCCAGTCCTAACAATGGTGGAAAATAAGTATTTGGTCAGAAACAAACAATCAAGATTTCTGGCTCTCACAGACCTGTAACTTCTTCTTTAAGAGTCTCCTCTTTCCTCCACTCATTACCTGTAGTAATGGCACCTGTTTAAACTTGTTATCAGTATAAAAAGACACCTGTGCACACCCTCAAACAGTCTGACTCCAAACTCCACTATGGTGAAGACCAAAGAGCTGTCAAAGGACACCAGAAACAAAATTGTAGCCCTGCAACAGGCTGGGAAGACTGAATCTGCAATACCCAACCAGCTTGGAGTGAAGAAATCAACAGTGGGAGCAATAATTAGAAAATGGAAGACATACAAGACCACTGATAATCTCCCTCAATCTGGGGCTCCACGCAAAATCCCACCCCGTGGGGTCAGAATGATCACAAGAACGGTGAGCAAAAATCCCAGAACCACGCGGGGGGACCTAGTGAATGAACTGCAGAGAGCTGGGACCAATGTAACAAGGCCTACCATAAGTAACACACTATGCCACCATGGACTTAGATCCTGCAGTGCCAGACGTGTCCCACTGCTTAAGCCAGTACATGTCACGGGCCCGTCTGAAGTTTGCTAGAGAGCATTTGGATGATCCAGAGGAGTTTTGGGAGAATGTCTTATGGTCTGATGAAACCAAACTGGAACTGTTTGGTAGAAACACAACTTGTCGTGTTTGGAGGAAAAAGAATACTGAGTTGCATCCATCAAACACCATACCTACTGTAAAGCATGGTGGTGGAAACATCATGCTTTGGGGCTGTTTCTCTGCAAAGGGGCCAGGACGACTGATCCGGGTACATGAAAGAATGAATTGGGCCATGCAACGTGAGATTTTGAGTGCAAACCTCCTTCCATCAGCAAGGGCATTGAAGATGAAACGTGGCTGGGTCTTTCAACATGACAATGATCCAAAGCACACCGCCAGGGCAACGAAGGAGTGGCTTCGTAAGAAGCATTTCAAGGTCCTGGAGAGGCCTAGCCAGTCTCCAGATCTCAACCCTATAGAAAACCTTTGGAGGGAGTTGAAAGTCCGTGTTGCCAAGCGAAAAGCCAAAAACATCACTGCTCTAGAGGAGATCTGCATGGAGGAATGGGCCAACATACCAACAACAGTGTGTGGCAACCTTGTGAAGACTTACAGAAAACGTTTGACCTCTGTCATTGCCAACAAAGGATATATTACAAAGTATTGAGATGAAATTTTGCTTCTGACCAAATACTTATTTTCCACCATAATATGCAAATAAAATGTTAAAAAGACAGACAATGTGATTTTCTGGATTTTTTTTTCTCAGTTTGTCTCCCATAGTTGAGGTCTACCTGTGATGTAAATTACAGACGCCTCTCATCTTTTTAAGTGGTGGAACTTGCACTATTGCTGACTGACTAAATACTTTTTTGCCCCACTGTATATATACATGAGGCCGCATTACTAATATCCCTTTTGTTCTGCTATTTAATTGTTTCAAGTGGAAGTCCACTTTCTAGGGTATATGCATTTTTTACCTGTAACAGCCGTATATCTATATTTATATTCTGTTCCGTGGCTGTGCCGTTAATATGCTTGTTATAGCCCACATCGCTACATAGCTTTATTTTGGGCTTCCTGCTCTCATTTATTCTTGGAGTTTGCCATTTTTGGTGTTATTGATCCCGTGGTAGTCTGGTGTTTTTTCCACCATCCCCCCTGTTCTTTTTCATTATTTTTTTTTTATTTGTTTCGTGTACAGATTTATTTATTTATGTAATAAAATTTATTCCTTTATTGAAAATAATTTTCTTCTCCTTCACTTCTTTTCTGTCATGGGATGTCATGCCAGGATATGTATTTATGCTTTTGTAGGAACTAATCCAGCTCATCATTGCATGTAAGTGCTGTGATACGGAGCACGGACATAGTATCTGCCTGTACGCCACAATCAGAAGAAGAAAGGAGGTAGTCTAGCTTCACAGAAAAGCAAATATTTTATTATGTGTGCATACGAACTAGCGATTGGTTAAAATGCGAAGATCTAAGTGTTTCTGGTGCTAAGAGTGCCCTTAGGGTACCGTCACACAGTGGCATTTTGATCGCTACGACGGCACGATTCGTGACGTTCCAGCAATATACTTACGATCTCGCTGTGTCTGACACGCTACTGCGATCAGGGACCCTGCTGAGAATCGTACGTCGTAGCAGATCGTTTGAAACTTTCTTTCGTCGTCAAGTGTCCCGCTGTGGCGGCATGATCGCATGGTGTAACAAAGGTGTGCACGATATTATATACGATGTGCGCATAGTAACCAACAGCTTCTACATCGCAAACACGTCATGAAATTATCGCTCCAGCATTGTGCATTGCGAAGTGTGACCGCAGTCTACGACGCTGGAGCGATAATGGTGCGATGCTGGAACGTCACGAATCGTGCCGTCGTAGCGATCAAAATGCCACTGTGAGACGGTACCCTTAGTCATGATATATCACTTATTGGGCTAGTTTCTGCAGTGTTTGTTAAAAACTGTTTTCTCTGCTGGAGATCTACCAGTTCTCTGAATGCTGAGTAACCCCGCTCACACCACTGATTGGTAGCTTTTCCTATGCAACGTGTACATAGCTGCCAATCAGTGGGGGAGCATGGTTGGATTACCTCACAGCAGGTTTCCTAATTCCCTAGTGATGGTCGCTTCCTTACAAAACATTGATTTTATCGAAACTGCAGAAGTGCCAGTCGCTGGAATGGGGGTCTCTGTCTTGGCATTATGCTGCTCTCAGATTAGGTGGCAAAAATCTGTTGTCAGATTCCTTTGAAAACGTACTTGCATTGCATGTTCAGAAGAAAACTGTTTTAGAGTAGGACTCTGCAGTATAATCACGTTTCTTCTCACTAAATTATCAGTTAATGATGATAACCCGCAGTAGGGACTACCTGAAGTGTGTACTACGGGCTACACTAAAGTATGCAGCGTCCTACTCGTTTGTCGCCATTTTCCAAAACGTTTTTCTGTATGAGGGTGGGAGGCTTTATTGCAGCCATGGAACAGTAGATTTTGTTGCTATCATTTTAGGGTGCGTACTATGTTTTGATTGCTCTTTGTTGCATTTTTTTTTGTGGAAGTGAACAAAAAAACAGCAATTTTAGCATTTTGATTACTGCATATAATTGATCTTCTTGACATTTCCTGTACGAGTTAAACAATTGTCATAGATCAGACTTTTACAGATATGGAGACACCAAACATGTTGGGTGTGGTGTGGGTTTCTTTTTTTTCTTTTCTTTTAAATAATTCACTTACCGTATTTTTTAACATGTCTGAAAACTGGGTGATTTTGAATTCTTTTTTTTTTCCTCTTTTAGATGACTAGAATCTGCAATAGCTTATTCTATATACTGCAGTATCAAGATTATATGATAGTGAAGGATGAGAACCTCCAGAAAGGGGAAAAAATGCTAACAAACTATTTTCACTATCACTGTTTGAGTAGATTATTATTATATATTTTTTTAATGATAGGTTGTCTTTGCTCAATTTAACTCATCATCATTGTATATAAATAAGGCTCTCTATGTAAACAGACATTAGGGATTTAAGTATTCAAAAATTATTTTAAGTAGTGTGTCTGAATTCGATATTTGCCTGAGGGGAAAATTCCAGCATATTTGATTCTTATCCATTTGCTTCGTAGGTCAAGGCCTCCTGATCAGTGACAATGGAAGACTGTCTTCATACATCTTCAGAAAACCTCTCTAAGTTAGTAAGCTGGGCCCATAGTCATGGGACCATTTGTAGCCTTATTCCAAACCTAAAACACTTACTCTCTGAGGGCTCCCATGGTACTCTAACTGCTATGTGGGGATGCAGTGCTGGTCATGCATACCACTGGCCATTGACTACAACTTGTAGGGCAGGCCCTCAAGAGAGAGTATGCTTCCAGGACAATAGAAGCTTCAACTCAGACAGTCCAAGTATTCTTGGCGTGGCCTCAGAGACTCAGACAAGTCCATTGGAAAGATACCCTGGGAGACCAGGAAAGTCTAAGCTTGATTGCAATAGAACAAGAGACTCCTGTGATTTTTCCTACTGTAGTGAACCATCAGAGCTGGATGAGCCAGTAGAAGAATATGAAGATGAAACCACATTGTTTGATATGGTGTGTGAATCTTCTGTAACTGATGAAGACAGTGATTTTGAGCAAAGACCTCAGCAATCTCCAAGTGTTTCTCGAAAGAGACATAGCGGTGGTCTTGGCTCCTCTCTTTCTGGCTCTCAATCACATATTGCTGATGAGAACAGTAGTGATGTTATTGGGAAGAAGATCAAACAGGAGAATCCTGAAGATTATTACATTGTTGCTAATGCCGAACTTGCTGGTGGTGTAGATGGGCCCACGCTATCATTAACACAAATGGCCAAGCCGAAGAATCAGACTCCTTCTACAACTCTTATTACGGGACCAACTAAATCTCCTGGTATTTTGCCTCCATCTATAAGTAGTGACTTTGATATACAGGCTATTACACCTTCGTCATTGGTTTTACAAAGACCCCCACTCCAGAAACCAGTAAGGCCACCCTTGCTGACACAAAACAAAACTCCATCTAATACTCCACTTGTGAGTCAACAAATAGGAATTCAGATGCCAGTCAGCACCTCCACCGGAAATCCTAGCCAACCTATCAGTATCCCTTTATCGGCACTTCAGTTGCCTGCACAGGAAAAGAAAGAGGTTTCTGAAGAACTCCTTCCACCAGTAGTGAAACCAGCAATGCCCTGTGACGTGGCACTCTCACCATCCGTTAGTGCAGAGCCTGAAGTTAGCTCCAGTCAACAACCGCCAAATAACATTCCCAATATTAACTGTGATGGAACGGCACAGTCTATTCCAGGTATGTAAGTGTATGCGTGTGAATGCATGTTGGTAGTGTGTGATTAAGGCTATGTGAATACTATCCTGCTTGAAGCATACTTATGAGTTAATATGAACAGTTGTCCAGAAGTGGTAGAGATGTACTCTAAAACCTTCTCACAAAGACCGTAACTTTATAGTACAGAATTTGAATAATTTGCTCCAAAGTTATGCACCAGTGCTGTCTTTTCGCTGCTGTCCCACTGTTTGCTGACTTGGCTACAGCATGATGTTCCGATTGATTGACTGCAGTGGTCACATAAAGTAATCATTGGGCTTTGAGGTCTAACTTCACAGCAAAGTTGCGACCTTACTGCTGCAACCAGGTCATCAAAGCCTGTTGGCTACAGCAAAGTGGCAGCGCTGGCACCACAGGGAGATAGTTAAAAAAAAAAACAGCGTAAAAAATAGGCATTAAAAAAAAAAATTTACTTGGACAACCCCTATAAGTCTGAAAAAAAGGACAATTCCGTTAAACAATACCTGAGATTTTTACTTGTATTAGGACTTGCAATTCACAATTTTCAAGGGTAAATATGGCCTTTTTCCTCACTATTGTGACATCTTAAAGGTGGGCCTACTTGTTAGATAAATGTTAACTGAAATTGCAGTTATCTGATATGTATTATGGTTTCCAGCTTCCCTACGGAATACAATTGCGGGAGAAAGAAGGAATGGTTGTGTTGGATAACAATATACCCCCGATCCTTTGCTCCTACCATACATAAGCCTCAGTCGGTCTTGCATTTTATAGCAGAGTACTACGGAATACCTACCTAAAAGCTGTCTTGTATTTTGCCATCCTAGATCTCTGTAGTCTGTATATAAGTAAGGAAGTGTCATAATATAGTGCAAAATAACCAGGAACATGTAATACATTTATGTACTACTTAATTCCAAATGAAAAAGATTGAATATTGAGCAAACTGACCTTATTCTATTAAATGTAGTGTATACCAATGTTTGCAAGGAGTTTTCCCCCAATTTACTTTTTTATCATAGACATTGACATTGAATGGTAGGTAAGGAACATGCTGAACCACCACTCCATTCACACTCTCTTTTTCACATCTTTAATTCAGTAAGAAAGAATGGTAAACTGACGACCTCTTTTAGTAATTCATTTGGTTCCTAGTGGACAGAAATGTTATACTGTGGGTAGGTGATATATATGGCCATTGCCTTGTAGGAAATCCTCTTTACACTCAAAAATTAATGGGCTATTTATTATGAAATATTAGTACAAGCTGCCTTAACACTATGATTGGTTGCGTTTGAGCTAGCTGCTGAGCAAGAGAACAAGGGGCATAAGGTTATATTAGGCTTATTTCCCTACATACTTAAGATCGTACAGTAATAGAGCAGCATTACTGCTGTCTCTTTAGTCTGGAGTCCGATGGGAGTTCAGTCAGATTGATCTTCGTCGATCAGTAAGTTCATAGAATGTTAGAGTTGAAAAGAAACTCAAGGGTGATCGTGTCCAACCCCCTGCTCAATGCAGGATTCACTAAACCATCTTAAATAGATGTCTCTCCAGCCCCTGTTTGAACACTTCCATTGAAGGAGAAACCGCCACCTCTCATGGCAGCCTGTTCCATTTATATTAAAAACTTTTTGACAGTGAGAGTGATCAAATACCTAATCTGTATCTTCTACCTTTCAGCTTCATTCCATTGCTTCTCGTGTTCCCATGTGCAAATGAGAATGATGATCCCTCTACACTGTGACTTCCCTTCAGATATTTCTAGACGGCTAATAAGTCTCCTCTTAGCCTTTCTTTTTTGAAAGCCAAACATTCCCAGATCCTTTAACCGTTCCTCGTAGGACATACTTTGCAGTTCGCTCACTATCCTGGTAGCTCTTCTATGAACTTTCTCCAGTTTTTCAATGTCTTTTTAAAATGTGGCTCCCAGAACTGGACACCGTATTCCAGCTGATGCCTGACCAAGGAGGAGTTGAGGAGGATAATTACTTCATGTGATCTTGTCTGTGTTTCTCTTAATACAGGTGCTTCTCACAAAATTAGAATATCATCAAAAAGTTAATTTATTTCAGTTCTTCAATACAAAAAGTGAAACTCCTATATTATTTAGAGTAATTACAAACGAGTGTTTATTTCTGTTAATGTTGATGGTTGATTTCTTACAGCCAATGAAAACCAAAAGTCAATATCTCTGTAAATTATAATAATTAACAGAAAACACCTGCAAAGCCTTCCTAAGGGTTTAAAAAGGACTCTTAGTATGTTTCAGTAGGCTCCACAATCATGGGGAAGACTGCTAACTTGACAGATGTCTAGAAGGAAGTCATTGACACACTCCACAAGGAGGGTAAGCCACAAAAGGTCATTGCTAAAGAAGCTGGCTGTTCACAGAGTGCTGTATCCAAGCATGTTAATGGGAAGTTGAGTGGAAGAAGAGTGTGGTAGAATAAGATGCACAAGCAACCAGGATAACCGCAGCCTTGAAAGGATTGTTAAGAAAAGGCCATTCAAAAATTTGGGGGAGATTCACAAGGAGTGGACTGCTGCTGGGATCTTTGCTTCAAGAGCCACCACACACAGACATAGCCAGGACATGGGCTACAAGTGTCACATTCTTTGTGTCAAACCACTCCTGACCAATAGACAACGCCAGAAGTGTCTTACCTGGGCCAAGGAGAAAAAGAACTGGACTATGGCTCAGTGGTCCATGTGTTGTTTTAAGATGCAAATAATTTTTGCATTTAATTTGGAAATCGAGATCCCAGAGGTTTCCACAATGTGAGGTTTCCACAATAAGTGATGGTTTGGGGAGCCATGTCATCTGCTGGTGTAGGTCCACTGTGTTTTATCAAGACCAAAGTCAGCGCAGCCGTCTACCAGGACATTTTAAAGCATTTCATGCTTCCCTCTGCCGACAAGCTTTTTGGAGATGGAAATTTCACTCTTCAGCAGGACTTGGCACCAGTGCACACTGACGAAAGTACCATACCTGGTTTAAAAACAGTATCACTGTGCTTGATTGGCCAACAAACTCGCTTGACCTTTACCCCTTGAGAGAATCTATGGGGTATTGTCAAGAGGAAGATGAGAGACACCAGACCCAAAAATGCAGACGAGTTGAAGGCTGCAATCAAAGCAACCTGGGCTTCCATAACACCTCAGCAGTGCCACAGGCTGATCGCCTCCATGCCATGCCGCATTGATGCAGTAATTTATGTAAAAGGAGCCCAAACCAAGTATTGCATGCATTTACTGAACATACAGTGCGGCAAAAAAAATCTTTACAAGTTCAATGAAACCACAAAATCTTAATATTCAAGTGGATTCAAGTGTTTTATTGTGGATATTTTATTACAATTAGTATTTTGACATGTCACCCTTACATTTTATTAGCATCTGCAGTCGTTTAGGCATGGATTTAGCACCCCACACCATTACACTGTCAGGGTGTTTAACAGTCTTAACTGTATATTTTGGGTCATACCGTGACACGGTACTCGGACGACGCACGACCTTTGAGCCTCTCCTTACCAGCCTGAAAGTGCTCTCATCACTAAACATCACTTTCTTCCATACTTCAGATGTCCAATCTTGATATTTCTTACAAAAGGCAAGCCTTTTCGTCTTCATTGCTGCTGTGAGCAGGGGCTTCTTTGCGGCACGGCAACTTGGTAGACCCAGGTCCTTCTGCAGGTGGTGATGAATTGTCCTAGTTGCGATGTTCTGGAGGAGCATAGAGTACTTTATTTTTAGTTCAACGGCAGTTATAGAAGGATGTGACATCATTTCACGCTTCAGAAGCTTATCAGTCCTTGGTGAAGTCTTCTTAGGTGCGCCAGAGCCTGACTTCCTCTACGGTACCATCCCAGGAGGCAATGATGCCGCTGACTGCTTCAGTTGATAAATTGGTTCTCTTGACACTCCCAGATCTCTAGCTACAGCAATTACCGAATCCCCCTTCTCGAGCAGAGTCAAGGCACGGGATTTCTCTTCCATTTTAAGCTTCTTTCGATCCATTGTGGGAGATAATAAAAAACTGAGGGAGATAATAAAAGACTGCCTAATAGCAAAACTGGCTGAGCTGCACATAACAACCAATCAGAGTGCAGCTTTCGCTTTACCAGAGAAGTGAAAACTGAGTGTTGATTGGTTGATATTTGCAATAAAGCCAGCTTTAATAATAGACAGTTTTCTATTATCTCCCCCATTGTGTACACTTTTAACCCCTTCACGACATGCGCCGTACTAGTACTGCGCATGCCGTGTCACCCCCTTTGATGTGGGCTCCGGCGGTGAGCCCACATCAAAGTCGCGACATGTCAGCTGTTTTGTACAGCTGACATGTGCGCGCAGTAGCGGCGGGTGAAATCGCAATTCACCCGCTGCTATTAACCTGTTAAATGCCGCTGTCAAACGCAGACAGTGGCATTTAACCGGCGCTTCCGGCCGGGCGGCCGGAAATAATGTCATCGCCGACCCCCGTCACATGATCGGGGGTCAGCGATGCATCAGGAAGGTAACCATAGAGGTCCTTGAGACCTCTATGGTTACTGATGCCGGCCTGCTGTGAGACCCCCTGTGGTCGGCGCTCACAGCACACCTGCATTTCAGCTACATAGCAGCGATCTGATGATCGCTGCTATGTAGCAGAGCCGATCAGGCTATGCCAGCTTCTAGCCTCCCATGGAGGCTATTGAAGCATGGCACAAGTAAAAAAAAAAAAGGTTTTTAAAAATATGAAAAAAATATAAAAAATATAAAAGTTTAAATCACCCCCCTTTCGCCCCATCCTAAATAAAACATTTAAAAAAAAATAAACCTACACGTATTTGGTATCGCCGCGTTCAGAATCGCCCGATCTATCAATAAAAAAAAAGCATTAACCTGATCGCTAAACAGCGTAGCGAGAAAAAAATCCGAAATGCCAGAATTACGTTTTTTTGGTCGCCGTGACATTGCATTAAAATGCAATAATGGGCGATCAAAAGAACGTATCTGCACCGAAATGGTATCATTAAAAACGTCAGCTCGGCACGCAAAAAATAAGCCCTCACCCGACCCCAGATCACGAAAAATGGAGACGCTTCGGGTATCGGAAAATGGCACTTTTTTTTTTTTTTTTTTTTTTAAGCAAAGTTTTGAATTTTTTTTCACCACTTGGATAAAAAATAACGTAGACATGTTAGATGTCTAGGAACTCGTAATGACCTAGAGAATCACAATGGCAGGTTAGTTTTAGCATTTAATGAACCTAGCAAAAAAGCCAAGCAAAAAATAAGTGTGGGATTGCACTTTTTTTGCAATTTCACCGCACTTGGAATTTTTTTCCCGTTTTCTAGTAAAAGACATGGTAAAACCAATGGTGTCATTCAAAGGTACAACTCGTCCCGCAAAAAATAAGCCCTTACCATGACCATATTGACGGAAAAATAAAAAAGTTATGGCTCTGGGAAGGAGGGAAGTGAAAAATGAAAACGCAAAAACGAAAAAGGGCCGCGACTTGAAGGGGTTAAAAAGTGAAATTATAATGTGGATTTTACATGTAAAGTTTTTTTTTTTTTTTGCTGTGCAAGCGTAAAGATTTTTTTTTTCAGTACATCAACAACATTTTGGATTTTAACCCCTTCACGACTTCCACTATACTTGTACGGCGGAGGTTGTATCTCTTCCTTTGATGCGGGCTCCGGCAGTGAGCCCACATCAAAGCCGGGACATGTCGGCGGCGGGTGGAATCGCGATCCACCCACTGCTATTAACTAGTTAAATGCCACTCTCAAACTGTCAGCGGCATTTAACAAGTGCTTCCGGCCATCGGGCCGAAAATGCGTGCATCGGTGACCCCTGTCACGTGATCGGGGGGTCATCGGTGTATTGGCATAACAACCAAAGGTCACCTGAAGACCTCTATGGTTGTTGATGCCGGATTGCTGTGAGTGCCACCCTGTGCTTCTATGTAACTGAGCCGATCAAGTTGTGCCAGCTTCTTGCCTCCCATGGAGGCTATTGAAGCATGGCAGAAGTAAGAAACAAATGTTTTAAAAAAAATATGAAAAAAATAAAAAAATATAAAAGTTTAAATCACCCCCCTTTCGCCCCATTCAAAATAAAACAAAAAAAATCAAACCTACACATATTTTGTATTTCGCCTTCAGAATCACCCGATCTATCAATTAAAAAAAAAAAATGATTAACCTGATCGCTAAACGGCGTAGCGCTAAAAATTTTTTAAAACACCAGAATTACGTTTTTGGTCGCCGCGATATTTCACTAAAAGGCAATAACGGGTGATCAAAAGAACGTATCTGCACCAAAAAGTAAGCCCTGACCGACCCCAGATCACAAAAAATGGAGACGCTACGGGTATCGGACAATTGCACCATTTTTTTTTTTTATTTTAGCAAAGTTTTTGGCATTTTTTTACCACTTAGATAAAATAGAACCTAGACATGTTTGGTGTCTACGAACTTGTAATAACCTGGAGAATGATACTGAAAGGTCAGTTTTAGCATTTAGTGAACCTAGCAAAAAAGCCAAACAAAAAACTTTTATAGGATTGCACTTTTTTTTGCATTTTGACCGCACTTGGAATTTTTTTCCCATTTTCTAGTGCATGACATGGTAAAAACCAATGATGTTGTTCAAAAGTACATCTCGTCCCGCAAAAAAAAAGCCCTCACGTGGCCATATTGACGGAAAAATAAAAAAAAAGTTATGGCTCTGGGAAGAAGGGGAGCGAAAAACGAAAATGCAAAAAAGAAAAAGGCAGGGTCTCTAAGGGGTTAAAATCATGTTTCAAGCTGGTGTTATAAAGTATTCTAATTTACTGAGATAATGACTTTGGGGTTTTCATTGGCTGTAAGCCATAATCATTAACATAAACAGAAATAAACACTTGAAATCGATCATTCTGTAATGACTCTGTATAATGTGAGTTTCACATTTTGTATTGAACTGAAATAAATTAACTTTTTGATGATATTCTAATTTTGTGAGAATCACCTGTACATCCTAGAACTGTTTGCCTATTTTGATGCTGCATCACACTGTTTACTCATGTTCAGTCTGTGATTTATTAGTATACCCAAGTCTTTTTCACACATGCTGTTGCTTAGTTCTATTCCTCCCATTCTATAGATGTAATCTTCATTTTTCTTGCCCAGGAGTAGAATTTTTAATTTCTCCCTGTTAAATACCATTATGTTAGTCGCTGCCCATTGTTCAAGCTTATCTAGATCCGTCTGAATCCTTTCTCTGTCTTCTCTAGTGTTAGGGTACCGTCACACTATACGATTTACCTACGATCACGACCAGCGATACGACCTGGCCGTGATCGTAGGTAAATCGTAGTGTGGTCGCTGGGGAGCTGTCACACAGACAGCTCTCCAGCGACCAACGATGCCGAGGTCCCCGGGTAACCAGGGTAAACATCGGGTTACTAAGCGCAGGACCGCGCTTAGTAACCCGATGTTTACCCTGGTTACCAGCGTAAAAAAAACAAACAGTACATACTTACATTCCGGTGTCTGTCCCTTGCCGTCTGCTTCCCGCACTCAGTGACTGCCGGCCGTAAAGTGAAAGCACAGCACAGCGGTGACGTCACCGCTGTGCTCTGCTTTCACTTTACGGCTGGCAGTCAGTGAGTGCGGGAAGCAGACGGCAAGGGACCTGACGGACACCGGAATGTAAGTATGTGCTGTTTGTTTTTTTTTACATTTACGCTGGTAACCAGGGTAAACATCGGGTTACTAAGCGCGGCCCTGCGCTTAGGAACCCGATGTTTACCCTGGTTACAAGCGAACGCATCGCTAGATCGCATCGCTAGATCGGTGTCACACACACCGATCTAGCGATGACAGCAGGAGATCCAGCGACGAAAGAAAGTTCCATACGATCTGCTACGACGTACGATTCTCAGCAGGATCCTTGATCGCTGCTGCGTGTCAGACACAGCGATATCGTAACGATATCGCTGGAACGTCACGAATCGTACCGTCGTAGCGATCGAAACGGCACTGTGTGACGGTACCCTTAGTTAACCCTCCTAAATTTGCATCGTCTGCAAATTTGATTAGTTTACCTTCAGTTCCCTTTTCTAGATTACTTATAAAAATGTGGAACAACACTGGGGCCAAGACAGAGCCTTGTGGTACCCCACTTGAAGCACTTTTCCAATTGAATGTGCAACCATTTATTACCACTCTTTGAGTACTATGAATGAGCCAGTTATGAATCCACCTACCACTGCCTTGTGAATCCCGTACTTGGTCATTTTTTTTCAATAAGGATACTATAAGATACTTTATCAAATGCTTTGCTGATGTATAGATACACTTTATCTACCGCATTTCCCTGATCCACCTAGTCAGTGATTCCATCATAGAAGTAAATTAGATCAGTCTGGCATGACTTTTGCTACAAACCCATGCTGGCTCTGGTTAATTACTGTATTCTTATCTAAGTAATTACATACATGCTGTTTAATA
Organism: Ranitomeya imitator; assembly: GCF_032444005.1. Classification (NCBI taxonomy): domain Eukaryota; kingdom Metazoa; phylum Chordata; class Amphibia; order Anura; family Dendrobatidae; genus Ranitomeya; species Ranitomeya imitator. Next base: position 527,819,190 of record NC_091282.1, read on the forward strand.
ATTTGTTCAAATATCTTTCCTGGTATAGAAGTAAAGCTCACTGGCCTGTATTTTCCTGGCTCTGTCTTCTTTCCTTTTTTTGAAGATGGGGACAACATTAGCCCTTCTCCATTTTTCTAGGACTTCTCCTGTTTTCCAGGATTTTTCAAAGATTCTGGCTAGTGGCTGTGCAATTTCCTCTGCTGACTCTTTCAGTACCCTAGGATGTAATTCATCTGGACCAGGATATTTAATTTCATTTAAATTAGTTAAATGTTCCTTCACCATATCTCTCTCTCTCTCTCTCTCTCTCTCTCTTTATGGATAGAGTGGATTCTTTTATTCCTTTGATGGCACCATGAAGATCCGTTGATGATGCATTTGCTTTCTTAGAGAACACAGATACCCCTGCTGTTCTGTTCGGTCTGGGGAGACCTATTTTGAACTTTGGTATTTTTTGGGGTGTTCAAGATGCGGTTCTGAAACTTGTGGTTGATTGACTTGAATGAGGATGGGTCGGTCGGCCACGGGTTTCAGAGCCGCATCTTGAATATTTTAAAGAATATTGAAGTTCAAAGTCGGTCATTTTTGACCAACAGAACAGCAGGGATACAGAATAGGAATTTAAAAGTTCGACCTTCTCAACATCATTTTTGACCACTTCACCCTTTTCATCCTCTAAAAATCCTATAACATCTTTGATTTTTCTTTTGCTTTTGGCATACCCCCAAAATCTTTTTTGCTGCTTTTGGTCTCCTCTTGCAAGCCTTATTTCATTACTGGCTTTAGGTCTTCTAACTGTTGCCCTTCATTCACTGCCATCATCATTATATTCTTCTTTAGATGTGCCCCCCTCTTTCCATTTGATATAAATTTATTTTTTTCCTTTTTAACAAGTAAGTTCTGTGTTCATCCATCCTGGTCTCTTTAAATGCTTCCAATACTTCCTTTCTTTTTGGGATTGTTACCGATTTGAGCGGTGAGAATTTAATTTAGCAAAATCTCCCATCCTTGTGAATATTTGTGTCCTTTAGAACATCCAGCCCTTGGATATTCCCTAACCTCTTTCAAAGTCCATTAAAATCTTCTTTTCTGAAGTCCAAACTTAAAGTCTAAGTCCTCGCTGGTCTTCCTCCACTTGTAATCAAAAATTCGAGGATATCATGATCGCTGCCTCCTAAATTCCCAGTTATAGCATATGCTTGAAATATTCTATTACATATCATCATAAATCTTACTTTTTTAATTTGTGAAATCAATAAACCAGTTTTGTGAAATTGTTCTTTTTTTATTGCACTATTTAATTGAGTTAAGAAATATTATAAATGTTAAGACTAAGTAAAAAAAATGCTAAATATTTATGTGAAATGACACATACATGGCCTAGCTCAAAATTGTATAATATAATAATATCTGCAAGAAATTTGCTTGTTCTCCCTGTGTTTGTGTGTGTGTTTCCTCTAGGTACTTCGGTTTCCTCCCCCTCTCCAAAGATATACTGATAAGGTATTTAGATTGTGAACTCCAATGAGGATCATGTCTGTAAAGTGCTGTTAAATGAATGGCGCTATATAAGTGAATAAGATAAATAAACGTAGATCAAATCTGTGTTCTAACTGTGGAAGGAAAATATAGATGAGGATGATTGTATTGTGTCATAGCCATTTTGCTTCCTGTGTATACCTTAAACACACACCTGGTACCATAGATTCCCTTTTTAAAGGGAACCTGTCACCCCCAAAATCGAAGATGAGCTAAGCCCACCGACATCGGGGTCTTATCTACAGCATTATGTAATGCTGTCGATAAACCCCTGATGTAACCTGAAAGATGAGAAAAAGAGGTTAGATTATACTCACCTGGGGGGGGTGGTTCGATCCGATGGGCATCACGGTCCGGTCGGGGCCTCCTATCTTCATAGGATGACGTCCTCTTCTTGTCTTCACTCTGTGGCTCTTGCGCAGGCGTACTTTGTCTGCCCTATTGAGGGCAGAGCAAAGTACTGCAGTGCGCAGGCGCCGGGAAAGGTCAGAGGCCCAGCGCCTGCGGACTGCAGTACTTCAACAAGGCAGACAAAGTACGCCTGCGCCAGAGCCACAGAGTGAAGACAAGAAGAGGACGTCATCGTAAGATGATGGGAGGCCCCGGACCGCGACGCCCATCGGACCGGACCGGACCGCCTCCCCCCCCCCAGGTGAGTATTATCTAACCTCTTTTTCTCATCTTTCAGGATACATCAGAATTCTGTAGATAAGCCCCTGATGCTGGTGGGTTTAGCTCATCTTCGATTTTGGGGGTGACAGGTTCTCTTTAAACGGCTTTTCCGGTTTAAATTGATTAAGTCTGCAGTCACTCTGTGTGACTGCAGATTTTTGAATCCAGGGTCAGAAACCTGCCAATCCTCGCAGAGCAAAATGCGTGCATTGGGGGGATTTAGACGTCTGCAGTCACACAGTGCAGACTTTTTCATTTTAGAATGAACAACCCCTTTAATGGTCAGTCTTTCCTGGTTTCCAGCTGCGCTCTGGTCATTTTCTTGATAACATGATCTCAAATCAGAGTAGTTGGATCACATAAGGGTTTGTGTGGACCAAAGTCACTTTCACGATGTTAGACTACATTCCCACGGAATGTATTTACTGTGAACCTCTGCAGTGGATGTCCCACATTGATACCCAGTGGTATTTACTGCTGCAGATATCTATGCAACAAAGCTGCAGTGAAGCTGCGGGGCAAAGGATGACACGTGTTCCTGTGTCCATAGCATAATATGACATGTTGCGGAACTCCATCTTGCTGATCCTGTCAGTTTACTCTGCAATTATATTTTGCAGCATGTGCCTGAGTGTTCATAAAATGTAATGCACTTTGCTGGCACTGTCAAATGTAGCAAATTTTCCACAAGTCAATACTCAGTTGTAAATCTGCTCTCTTGCAACTGAAGGAACTTAGTCCAAGTCTATGGAGTTTTGCTTTGAGGCCCAAAAGGCTAATTTTGGAGAAGTAGTACTCCCTCACAGCAGGGCCTGTGTGAGTTGTCATAGACGAGAATAGGTCACATGACCCAGAAGAGGACCGGAGCGATGATCGAAACTTGAGAAGACGGCAATTCACAAATGCATCTATGCTAAATTACAGGCACAATTAGGATTAGGTGATAAATTAGGCCCTGCATATATCATAACAGTGAGTGGTGTTTGTTGTGAATTCTGTGGCTGAATTCACTCCTGTGGTCACAAGTGGTACTGCAGCTTCTGAGCTTCCTCCCTCAGGTGTTCTGGTGAGCTCGTTAACTGCTTCATTACTTAACTCCGCCTGATGCTGCTATCCTTGCTCCTTGTCAATGTTTCAGTGTTGGATCTGAGCTTCTCCTGATTGTTCCTGTGACCTGCTGCTCTGTATAGCTAAGTGCTTTTTGCTTTTTTGTTGCTTTTTTTCTGTCCAGCTTGTCTTTTGTTTTGCTGGAAGCTCTGAGACGCAAAGGGTGTACCGCCGTGCCGTTAGTTCGGCACGGTGGGTTTTTTTTGCCCCCTTTGCGTGGTTTTGCTTTAGGGTTTTTTGTAGACTGCAAAGTTCGCTTTACTGTCCTCGCTCTGTCCTAGAATATCGGGCCCCACTTTGCTGAATCTATTTCATCCCTACGTTTTGTCTTTTCATCTTACTCACAGTCATTATATGTGGGGGGCTGCCTTTTCCTTTGGGGAATTTCTCTGGGGCAAGTCAGGCCTATTTTTCTATCTTCAGGCTAGCTAGTTTCTTAGGCTGTGCCGAGTTGCCTAGGTAGTTGTTAGGCGCAATCCACAGCCGCTTTTAGTTGTGTTTAGGATAGGATCAGGTGTGCAGTCTACAGAGTTTCCACGTCTCAGAGCTCGTTCTTGTATTTTTGGGTATTTGTCAGATCACTGTGTGCGCTCTGATCGCTAAGCACACTGTGTTTCTGGATTGCCTTCATAACACCTGTCATTAGCAAACATAACAGGTGTTTGTTGGATCATTTGCTTTTTCTCAGTATCGGAAAGCATAGTCGACTAGCGATAACTATATTTGTAAAGGCCAATTTTCACAGTGGAGTGTGTGGAAAAGTGTTTCCTATGCTTTTCAGTACAGTTAAAAAAAAAGCAACGACTTTGCATGTATTTATACATATGATACATAAAAATCTGTTGTGAATTCTGTGGCAGAGCTCCCTCCTGTGGTCACAAGTGGTACTTCGGCTGATTCTCTCTGTGAGCTTCTGTTGGTGGAGGGAAGTGGTACTGCGGCTTCTGAGTTTCCTCCCTCAGGTGATCTGGTGAGGTCGTTAGGTGCTTCTCTACTTAACTCCACCTAATGCTTTGATCCTGGCTTCCTGGCAATGTTCCAGTGTTGGACTTGCTTATCCCTGGATCATTCCTGTGGCCTGCTGCTCTGCATAGCTAAGTTCTTCTTTGCTATTTGTTTGCTATTTTTTCTGTCCAGATTGTCTAATTTGTTGCTGGAAGCTCTGGGACGCAAAGGGTGTACCTCCGTGCCGTTAGTTCGGTACGGAGGGTCTTTTTGCCCTCTTTGCGTGGTTTTCTTTAGGGTTTTGTGTAGACCGCAAAGTTACCTTTTCTATCCTCGCTCTGTTAAGAAAGTCGGGCCTCACTTTGCTGAATCTGTTTCATCTCTACGTTTGTCTTTTCATCTTAACTCACAGTCATTATATGTGGGGGGCTGCCTTTTCCTTTGGGGTATTTCTCTGAGGCAAGGTAGGCTTATTTTCTATCTTCAGGCTAGTTAGTTTCTCAGGCTGTGCCGAGTTGCATAGGCAGAGTTAGGCGCAATCCACGGCTGCCTCTAGTGTTGTTTGGAGAGGATTAGGGATTGCGGTCTGCAGAGTTCCCACGTCTCAGAGCTCGTTCTATGATTTTGGGTTATTGTCAGATCACTGTATGTGCTTTGACCGCTATGTCCATTGTGGTACTGAATTGCTTTTCATAACAGTACAGGAAGCCAAAAGTACTAATGATTCTCAATAGAGGGAAAAAAGAAGTTATGAGACCATTTTTTTTTCTTTGCACTGTGTTTTGCCTTTTTTTTCCCCTAGACATTTGGGTGGTTCAGTACACAGGTGTAGCGATGGACATTAGAAGTCTGTCTTCATTTGTGGATCAGCTCTCGGCAAGTGTACAAAAGATTCAAGACACTATTGATCAGAAATCTATGTTAGAACCAAGAATTCCTATTCCTGATTTGTTTTTTGGAGATAGAACTAAGTTTCTGAGTTTCAAAAATAATTGTAAATTATTTCTGGCCTTGAAACCTCGCTCCTCTGGTGATCCAGTTCAACAGGTTTTGATTGTTATTTCTTTTTTGCGCGGCGACCCTCAGGACTGGGCGTTTTCTCTCGCGCCAGGAGATCCTGCATTGAGTAATATCGATGCGTTTTTCCTGGCGCTCGGATTGCTGTACGATGAACCTAATTCAGTGGATCAGGCAGAGAAAAATTTGCTGGCTCTTTTTCAGGGTCAGGATGAGATAGAGGTATATTGTCAGAAATTTAGAAAGTGGTCCGTGCTCACTCATTGGAATGAATCTGCGCTGGCAGCTATGTTCAGAAAGGGTCTCTCTGAAGCCCTTAAGGATGTCATGGTGGGATTTCCTATGCCTGCTGGTTTGAATAAGTCTATGTCTTTGGCCATTCAGATCGGTCGACGCTTGCGTGAGCGTAAATCTGTGCACCATTTGGCGGTATTATCCGAGCATAAACCTGAGCCTATGCAGTGCGATAGGACTTTGACCAGGGTTAAACGGCAAGAACACAGACGTCTGAATGGGCTGTGTTTCTACTGTGGTGATTCCACTCATGCTATCTCTGATTGTCCTAAGCGCACTAAGCGGTTCGCTAGGTCTGCCACCATTGGTACAGTACAGTCAAAATTTCTTCTGTCCGTTACCTTGATCTGTTCTTTGTCATCGTATTCTGTCATGGCATTTGTGGATTCAGGCGCTGCCCTGAATTTGATGGACTTGGAGTATGCTAAGCGTTGTGGGTTTCTCTTAGAGCCCTTGCAGTGTCCTATTCCATTGAGAGGAATTGATGCCACGCCTTTGGCCAAGAATAAGCCTCAATACTGGACCCAGCTGACCATGTGCATGGCTCCTGCACATCAGGAGGTTATTCGCTTTCTGGTGTTGCATAATCTGCATGATGTGGTCGTGTTGGGGTTGCCATGGCTACAAGCCCATAATCCAGTATTAGATTGGAAATCCATGTCGGTGTCCAGCTGGGGTTGTCAGGGGGTACATGGTGATGTTCCATTTCTGTCAATTTCGTCATCCACCCCTTCTGAGATTCCAGAGTTCTTGTCTGATTACCGGGATGTATTTGATGAGCCCAAGTCCGATGCCCTACCTCCGCATAGGGATTGTGATTGTGCTATCAATTTGATTCCTGGTAGTAAATTCCCAAAAGGTCGACTGTTTAATTTATCCGTGCCTGAGCACGCCGCTATGCGCAGTTATGTGAAGGAATCCCTGGAGAAGGGGCATATTCGCCCGTCATCGTCACCATTAGGAGCAGGGTTCTTTTTTGTAGCCAAGAAGGATGGTTCGCTGAGACCTTGTATAGATTACCGCCTTCTAAATAAGATCACGGTTAAATTTCAGTACCCCTTGCCATTGTTATCTGATTTGTTTGCTCGGATTAAGGGGGCTAGTTGGTTCACCAAGATAGATCTTCGTGGTGCGTATAATCTGGTGCGAATCAGGCGAGGAGATGAATGGAAAACTGCATTTAATACGCCCGAGGGTCATTTTGAGTATCTAGTGATGCCATTCGGACTTGCCAATGCTCCATCAGTGTTTCAGTCCTTTATGCATGACATCTTCCGAGAGTACCTGGATAAATTCCTGATTGTGTACTTGGATGACATTTTGATCTTCTCGGATGATTGGGAGTCTCATGTGAAGCAGGTCAGAACAGTTTTTCAGGTCCTGCGTGCTAATTCTTTGTTTGTGAAGGGATCAAAGTGTCTCTTTGGTGTTCAGAAGGTTTCATTTTTGGGGTTCATCTTTTCCCCTTCTACTATCGAGATGGATCCTGTTAAGGTCCAAGCCATCCATGATTGGACTCAGCCGACATCTCTGAAAAGTCTGCAAAAGTTCCTGGGCTTTGCTAATTTTTATCGTCGCTTCATCTGCAATTTTTCTAGTATTGCCAAACCATTGACCGATTTGACCAAGAAGGGTGCTGATTTGGTCAATTGGTCTTCTGCTGCTGTGGAAGCTTTTCAAGAGTTGAAGCGTCGTTTTTCTTCTGCCCCCTGTGTTGTGTCAACCAGATGTTTCTCTTCCGTTCCAGGTCGAGGTTGATGCTTCTGAGATTGGAGCAGGGGCTGTTTTCTCGCAGAGAGCTTCTGATTGCTCAGTGATGAAACCATGCGCTTTTTTTTCCAGGAAGTTTTCGCCTGCTGAGCGAAATTATGATGTGGGCAACCGAGAGTTACTGGCCATGAAGTGGGCATTCGAGGAGTGGCGTCATTGGCTTGAAGGAGCTAAGCATCGCGTGGTGGTATTGACTGATCATAAGAACTTGACTTATCTTGAGTCTGCTAAGCGGTTGAATCCTAGACAGGCTCGTTGGTCGCTGTTTTTTGCCCGTTTTGACTTTGTGATTTCGTACCTTCCGGGCTCTAAAAATGTGAAGGCGGATGCTCTGTCTAGGAGTTTTGTGCCCGACTCTCCGGGTTTGTCTGAGCCGGCGGGTATCCTCAAGGAAGGAGTAATTGTGTCTGCCATCTCCCCTGATTTGCGGCGGGTGCTGCAAAAATTTCAGGCTAATAAACCTGATCGTTGTCCAGCGGAGAGACTGTTTGTCCCTGATAGGTGGACCAATAAAGTTATCTCTGAGGTTCATTGTTCGGTGTTGGCTGGTCATCCTGGAATCTTTGGCACCAGAGAGTTAGTGGCTAGATCCTTTTGGTGGCCGTCTCTGTCGCGGGATGTGCGTGCTTTTGTGCAGTCCTGTGGGATTTGTGCTCGGGCTAAGCCCTGCTGTTCTCGTGCCAGTGGGTTGCTTTTGCCCTTGCCGGTCCCGAAGAGGCCTTGGACACATATCTCTATGGATTTTATTTCTGATCTTCCCGTTTCTCAAAAGATGTCAGTCATTTGGGTGGTCTGTGATCGCTTTTCTAAGATGGTCCATCTGGTACCCTTGTCTAAATTGCCTTCCTCCTCTGATTTGGTGCCATTGTTCTTCCAGCATGTGGTTCGTTTACATGGCATTCCAGAGAATATCGTGTCTGACAGAGGTTCCCAGTTTGTTTCAAGGTTTTGGCGAGCCTTTTGTGGTAGGATGGGCATTGACTTGTCTTTTTCCTCGGCTTTCCATCCTCAGACTAATGGCCAGACCGAACGAACCAATCAGACCTTGGAAACATATCTGAGATGCTTTGTTTCTGCTGATCAGGATGACTGGGTGTCCTTTTTGCCTTTGGCTGAGTTCGCCCTTAATAATCGGGCCAGCTCGGCTACCTTGGTTTCGCCATTTTTCTGCAATTCTGGGTTCCATCCTCGTTTCTCTTCAGGACAGGTTGAGTCTTCGGACTGTCCTGGTGTGGATACTGTGGTGGACAGGTTGCAGCAGATTTGGACTCATGTAGTGGACAATTTGACCTTGTCCCAGGAGAGGGCTCAACGTTTCGCTAATCGCAGACGCTTTGTGGGTCCCCGACTTCGTGTTGGGGATCTGGTTTGGTTATCTTCTCGTCATATTCCTATGAAGGTTTCCTCTCCTAAGTTTAAACCTCGTTTCATTGGTCTGTATAGGATTTCTGAGGTTCTTAATCCTGTGTCTTTTCGTCTGACCCTTCCAGATTCTTTTTCCATACATAACGTATTCCATAGGTCATTGTTGCGGAGATACGTGGCACCTATGGTTCCATCTGTTGATCCTCCTGCCCCGGTTTTGGTGGAGGGGGAATTGGAGTATATTGTGGAGAAGATTTTGGATTCTCGTGTTTCTAGACGGAAACTCCAGTATCTGGTTAAATGGAAGGGTTATGCTCAGGAAGATAATTCCTGGGTTTTTGCCTCTGATGTCCATGCTCCCGATCTTGTTCGTGCCTTTCATGTGGCTCATCCTGGTCGGCCTGGGGGCTCTGGTGAGGGTTCGGTGACCCCTCCTCAAGGGGGGGTACTGTTGTGAATTCTGTGGCAGAGCTCCCTCCTGTGGTCACAAGTGGTACTTCGGCTGATTCTCTCTGTGAGCTTCTGTTGGTGGAGGGAAGTGGTACTGCGGCTTCTGAGTTTCCTCCCTCAGGTGATCTGGGGAGGTCGTTAGGTGCTTCTCTACTTAACTCCACCTAATGCTTTGATCCTGGCTTCCTGGCAATGTTCCAGTGTTGGACTTGCTTATCCCTGGATCATTCCTGTGGCCTGCTGCTCTGCATAGCTAAGTTCTTCTTTGCTATTTGTTTGCTATTTTTTCTGTCCAGCTTGTCTAATTTGTTGCTGGAAGCTCTGGGACGCAAAGGGTGTACCTCCGTGCCGTTAGTTCGGTACGGAGGGTCTTTTTGCCCTCTTTGCGTTGTTTTCTTTAGGGTTTTGTGTAGACCGCAAAGTTACCTTTTCTATCCTCGCTCTGTTAAGAAAGTCGGGCCTCACTTTGCTGAATCTGTTTCATCTCTACGTTTGTCTTTTCATCTTAACTCACAGTCATTATATGTGGGGGGCTGCCTTTTCCTTTGGGGTATTTCTCTGAGGCAAGGTAGGCTTATTTTCTATCTTCAGGCTAGTTAGTTTCTCAGGCTGTGCCGAGTTGCATAGGCAGAGTTAGGCGCAATCCACGGCTGCCTCTAGTGTTGTTTGGAGAGGATTAGGGATTGCGGTCTGCAGAGTTCCCACGTCTCAGAGCTCGTTCTATGATTTTGGGTTATTGTCAGATCACTGTATGTGCTCTGACCGCTATGTCCATTGTGGTACTGAATTGCTTTTCATAACAAAAATCATTTTAATGGTTTATTCACCAACTGCGTCAAATAACAATGTGTAGACTAAGGATCTGTTGACATGGACCAGACGGTAGCACTAAACAACTGTTTATCTGTAAACTTGCTCACACAGGCAGCCCACGGTAACCTATGTGTATTGAACGATCTGTAGTACATGGAGATTCGCTCATAAGAGACCCCAGATATCCTGTAATAACTGTCATGACAAAGCAATCTGAACAAAACCATGTTCAATGTACTAATCTGCATATGTAGCTGTGAACAAGCCAAGATTCCCAGTGATGCCGCAACGTTTAACTACCGTTTACATCCTCCGGGTGCGGAACCCCGTACCCTTTCACTCAGTCACTCGACTTCTCATTAGGTTGGTGGTATACAGTATTGAGAAGGCAGACCTGACAACACCAGACTTTTTCCTTCAGGTATGCTAAAAGGAAAAGTCTATTGGACCAAGCCTCGCACTGTAAATGATTTGATGGAAAACATCCAACATGAATTTCCGATACTTACTTTCAGGAACACTGAGCACCATATCAAAATGTGTGGTCCACAGAGACCGATCATTTTTGTGCTGCGCAAAAGATTATTTCACCCAGTGAGCAAGCATTTTCCTTGTTCATTGGGTGATCGGTAGCCTGTTTACATTGAAAGGAGTGTTCTTTAGGGTGCTCATTTAGCATAGTCTTTATACGTAATTGCAGCTTAAAGGGGTATTCCATCTCCATGATTCTATCCCAATATTTTGTAGGTGTAGTAGTAAAATAATAACAATAATATTAGTAAACTAGATGGTGGCCCGATTCTAACGCATCGGGAATTCTAGAATATGTATGTCCACATAGTATATTGCCCAGCCACATAGTATATTGCCCAGCGACGTAGTATATTACCCAGCCACATAGTATATTGCCCAGTTACGTAGTATATTGCCCATTTACGTAGTATATTGCCCAGCCACGTAGTATCCAGCACAGAACCACGTAGTATACAGCACAGAGCCACGTAGTATATTGCCCAGTCACGAAGTATATTGCCCAGTGACGTAGTATAAAGCACGGAGCCACGTAGTATATTGCCCAGCCACGTAGTATATTGCCCAGCCACGTAGTATATTGCCCAGCCACGTAGTATATTGCCCAGCCACGTAGTATATTGCCCAGCCACGTAGTATATTGCCCAGTCACGTAGTATATTGCCCAGTCACGTAGTATATTGCACAGCGACGTAGTATACAGCACAGAGCCACGTAGTATATTGCCCAGTCACGAAGTATATTGCCCAGTGACGTAGTATACAGCACGGAACCACGTAGTATATTGACCAGCGACGTAGTATATTGCCCAGTTACGTAGTATATTGCCCAGTTACGTAGTATATTGCACAGCGACGTAGTGTATTGCCCAGTCACGTAGTATATTGCCCAGTCACGTAGTATATTGCCCAGCGACGTAGTATATTGCCCAGCCACGTAGTATATTGCCCAGTGACGTAGTATATTGCCCAGTCACGTAGTATATTGCCCAGTCACGTAGTATATTGCCCAGTCACGTAGTATACAGCACAGAGCCACGTAGTATATTGCCCAGTGACGTAGTATACAGCACAGAGCCACGTAGTATATTGCACAGCGACGTAGTATATTGCCCAGTCACGTATATGTCACAGGTTTAAAAAATAAAAAATAAACATACTCACCTAACGATCCGAGGGCCCCTTGTAGTTTAACATGCTCACCATTCTGGTCGCTGCTCCTCAGGGTCCCGTCTCTCGGCCTCCTGGGATCCAATGTCGCTGTGCCGATGGGCGCGCGGCTGGTGCCATCTTCCGTTCCCAGGATGCTTTGCGAAATTACCCTGATGACTTAGCGGTCTCGCGAGACCGCTAGGTCTTCTGGGTAATTTCGCAAAGCATCTCTGGGAAAGGAAGATGGCGGCAGGTGCGAGCGGACAACGGAGGGTGAGTATAGCAGGTTTTTTTTTTTTTTTTTACTATTTTTAACATTAATTTTTTTACTATTGATGCCGCATAGGCAGCATCAATAGTAAACGGTTGGGGACACACAGGGTTAATAGCGGCGGTAACGGAGTGCGTTACCCGTGGCATAACGCGGTCTGTTACCGCCGGCATTAACCCTGTGTTAGCGGTGACCGGAGGGGACTATGGAGCGGGCACCAGGGACAGTGACTGCGGGGAGCATGGAGTGGGCGCTGTGGACAGTGACTGTGGGGAGCATGGAGCGGGGGCTGGGGACAGTGACTGCGGGGAGCATGGACCGGAGCGCCAGGGACACTGCGGGGAGTAAGGAGCGGAGCGCCGGGGACACTGACTGCGGGTGAGCAGTGATAATGGAGCGGATCGCCGGGGACACTGCGGGGAGTAAGGAGCGGCCATTTTCTTCCGGACTGTGCCCGTCGCTGATTGGTCGCGGCAGCCATGACAGACAGCTGCCGAGACCAATCAGCGAATGAATAACCGTGACAGAAGGACAGACAGACGGAAGTGACCCTTAGACAATTATATAGTAGATATCTCTCTTTAGAAGTGTAGTATACCGTACGTCTCCTGATTTGCAATGCTGCTTACCACATGTGTAGGGTATTGCAGTAGCTTGGTTATGCCCATGGTTTTGACCACTAGCAACTAGCTAACTATCACTACATGAGTGGTTGTAACTATGGATACCTAAGCTACTGTAATGCCTTGCACATGAAGAAAGAGACAGTTAAATATCAGAACTATACTATAATTCTAACTGGAGGTATTTGGTAATATCATTATTATTACAACTACTACTGGGATAGGATCTTGGATATGGGAGTTCCCCTTTAAAGGTACTGTCACACTAGACGATATCGCTAGCGATCCGTGACGTTGCAGCGTCCTCGCTAGCGATATCGTCCAGTGTGACAGGCAGCAGCGATCAGGCCCCTGCTGGGAGATCGCTGGTCGGGGAAGAAAGTCCAGGACTTTATTTTGTCGCTGGATCTCCCGCTGACATCGCTGAATCGGCGTGAGTGACACCGATTCAGCGATGTCTTCGCTGGTAACCAGGGTAAACATCGGGTAACTAAGCGCAGGGCCGCGCTTAGTAACCCGATGTTTACCCTGGTTACCATCCTAAAAGTAAAAAAACAAACACTACATACTTACCTACAGCCGTCTGTCCTCCAGCGCTGTGCTCTGCTCTCCTCCTGCTCTGGCTGTGAGCGTCGGTCAGCCGGAAAGCAGAGCGGTGACGTCACCGCTCTGCTTTCTGGCTGCCCGGCGCTCACAGCCAGACCAGAGAAGCAGATCGCCGAGGACAGACAGCGGAAGGTAAGTATGTAGCGTTTGTTTTTTTTACTTTTTAGGATGGTAACCAGGGTAAACATCGGGTTACTAAGCGCGGCCCTGCGCTTAGTTACCCGATGTTTACCCTGGTTACCGGGGACCTCGGGATCGTTGGTTGCTGGAGAGCTGTCTGTGTGACAGCTCTCCAGCGACCAAACAGCGACGCTGCAGCGATCCGGATCGTTGTCGGTATCGCTGCAGCGTCGCTATGTGTGACGGTACCTTTAGTCCTAGCTGATAGCTAAGCATGTTTCTAGCAGGGTGGCTTGCCAGCCATGTTTGCCTAGTACCATTGTTTTATCAGCAGGATATTATCTCTAGAGGTTTAGTAAACCTGCTGTTCTGTAAGTGCTCCATATTCATGAGCTAAGTATAACCATGCCTCTACCACTGGCAACTTTCTTTCTATGCACCGTGTATTCAGAAAACTGTCAATCCGTGATGAGTGCGGGGTCATACAGAGCTCAGCATTCAGCGAACTGGTAGAGCTGCAGCAAATTTAACATTGATTTTACCAAAAAATACTACAAGCAGCCCAGTAAGTGACACATCGCTGAAGTCTGAGTCTCTTCCCCTATATAATGCTGCCCTTAGATGATGGAACAAAAACCTGGTGACAGTCCTTTTAATTGTAGCTACAGTATAGTTGTGTAGTGCTGTAACTGAACTTTGTATTGGACACTTTGAATTATTTGGTGTGACCGTATCCCGATAACTTTCAGTAGTATATAAGATGGGACCTGTCACCTGGATAATACTGGCCAAACAATACCGTAGAAAGCGGCGCTAGTGGTGGAAGTTGGCAGAGCCAGACTAGTCTTCTCTACCAATGACTACTGGCCACATCTTTATAGTATACTAGATGGCAGCCCGATTCTAAAGAATCGGGAGTCTAGAATCCATATATACTTTATTTATTCAAATGTAAGAATAATACAATTAATAAATAATAGTAAGAAAGAACAAAAATAATAGGCAGTATATGGAGAAAACACCAAACAAAAGTTCAAAATTGGTGTGAAAATGTCACTGAACCACTTCACAACTAAATATATATAGTTTTGGTAAATGGTATTATCATTTTTTTGACGAAATTCGGCAGGAGCTTGAAGAGCAACGTCACTGGGCCCGCCTCCACACAGTAGAAACTTGCTGTGAGGTAAAAATTCAAAAATCACACCAAAATGGCGGGCGGAGTGTGTCACAGTACGGCACGTTTCTGATTGGTCGCTCACAGCAGGCGGCAACCAATCAGACACTGGACACTGTTGACGTCACTTATCTCCGGACATTAGCTCCGTACATTATCTCCGCACATTAGCTCCGGACATTAGCTCCGGACAAAGCCACGGAAGTTGGCACAAATTGCAGGAAGTAGTATTCTAGGCAATTAATCTCCGGACATTAGCTCCGGACATTAGCTCCGGACATTAGCTCCGGACATTAGCTCCGGACAAAGCCACGGAAGTTGGCACAAATTGCAGGAAGTAGTATTCTAGGCAATTATATATTAGATTTTCTCTGAAACACTGGAGAGTTTTAGAGAAAAATATACTTTGCAGCGGTTGTGCAGCCAGGCTCTGATTCATGCTGAATGTGGTTTGGTTAGCATGAATCAAGTGAAAGGTTCTTTTTAATGTCTATGTTCCTAGAATGACGCTTCTGAATTAACAGAATAAAATCTATTAGTAAAATACCACACTACAGTGGTCCATTGTTATCATAGTATAAAAATGGTAGGCAAGTAAAAATCCTGTAGTGACTCATTACATCTCAAATCAAAACTGTCTCCGAAGAAATGGCCTTCATATTTCATTATTACAGTGCATAGCAGTATAAAGTGTGTTTGTTGCAACTTCCTCAGGTAATTCAATGTGTTTGCCAGAGATTTCAGGGGATCCTGATGACAGTCAATATACATTTTATGTACAGGTCCATGTTCCAGCCTTATCTGCTCTAATTGACACATTACATAGCTGCATTTTTTTCATATCCCTGTTTGTATATTCAGATTATTATTGTTATTGACGATCCAGAGTCAGATGACAGGGACATTTCGGTAATGCACATGCTGAAGTACAACGCAGCTCATGAGAAACAAGCATATGGTCAATCTTTTTACTGCCTAGTAATTTTTGAAGTATTAGTTAACAATTCACTTTTGTGATAATGAAGAGAATTTTAGGATATGCTGTTTGTAATAAGAACTAATTTTAATCTGTAAAATAAAACATGTAATCACATTTCCATAAAAAGCACAAGCAGTTGGAAACATACAGATAGGTATGGCATAGTAAAACTATCCAGGCAGCTCCATTACTCATTTTGTAGTCTTCATATTGAAGTCTTCTGTAATACTGTTTGACATCACCAATTTGTACATACAGTTGTGTGAAAACGTGTTTGCCCCCTTCCTGTCACAGGTATGTCAGAAGCTGCAGACAGTTGCACTCCATCCAGCCGCAGAAGGTCTCTGCGATTAGCTTTACAGACATCTTCTTAACCCTTCTGACTCTTTGACCCAGTTGCAACCCTTCTCTGGCTCCTATTGACACACCTGGACTGGGTGTTTATAGACTCCCAGCCTGCTGCTGGGAGTTGCTGTTGATATTTCCATTTCCCTCTATTTACCTGCCCTGCAGGTATTAAGGCATTAATACCTACTTGGCAGGTGGCAGGTGAAAGTAAGATGTGTATCAATATTTGTCCATCTAATGTGGTCATTGACCATTTTTTTTGCTTCATATATCGATACAACTTATCTGCGAGCTCTATATGTCATTTTGTGATGTCGAGACATTATAATTTGATTGGCTAAATGAATCAGTATGGGCAAGGGGCATATGGATTAATATCTCCAGGATTGACCCTGATGTGCCAGTAAATTTATCTTGATATAATAACGTCTCAGTGATCTACGGCTGTTTTAGAGTATCAATAACAGGTTCAGATGGTCGGTGTGTCTAAACCATTTCAATAGCAAACTTGATGTGTGTATGACTATTCCATCAACATCAAGTTTTGTATCTGCGAAAGGTTTTTTGTGGATTAACTTTTTCACCAGTTGGGCCACTAGTCTGCCGCATGTGTTCAGTATATATGTTTTTAATATGTTGGGGCTTAGGGTCTACAGCATAGGATTGGTCTATGTCTATTGTTGTTGGTCCCTCTAGACACTGGGTAGGGATCCTCTAGTGGCGGTAGGGTCTACCAGAGTCCCTAGGGTTAGCCAATGTGGAGCGGGGGCGCCATAATGCTTCCCCCAAGGGTACCAACCCCCCACGGTTAGGTAGGTTGAGCTTAGGCAATATACCAGGGACATCTAGATCCCCCCCCCCCCAATATTTTAAATGGACTTTTTGAGTACTTTTTTTGATTTGTGTCTGCTTTTTGTCACTTTGGTGTGAACCAATTATGGGTTCTTTTAATTAATAAAGTGGAATTGGAATAAGGTATTTAAATGAGTATGTGTTTGAAACAGGGTGGATTTGATTTAAATCTAACTAATTTAAATCACGATTTAAATCACGATTTAAATCACTAGTCAGTAAGGCTTGATTTAAATCAGTGACTTAAATCAAAGTTTCTACCTAAACTAGTTCTTGCTACTTTAACATGCAAGTAGATGAAGATTTTTAGAATCACTTTTTATATTACTTTTTTCTCCCCAGTTTAATGGGTTAATCATTCATATTTGGACACCACTGTTCTGTTGTACTTAGGAAGGAGAAAAATAATCCTGACCTTAATAACAATTTAAATAGATTTATTCAACTGAAACAATAACAACATTACAGCATAAGTTATTTGCTTAACAAGCATCCATGTTTGTTAACTAATTTGGCTAAACAAAATATATATATATTATAAGAAACTTAGACTGTCAGCCCAGCCGATACATGAAAAACTTAAATACTACTGTCCCTGCTGTCCTCTGTAGCTCACTTGTCGTCATCTTCATCATCATCATCTTCTTCTTTGTTCCTATTCATAATCTGGAAAAGAAAAACAAGCTTTCCTGCTTTATTGGGTCCCAACCGATTTCTCAATTTAGAATGAATGAGTCCAAAGGAAGAGAATATTCTTTCAACGCCTGCAGAAGAAGCTACTGCTGTTAAAAGTGAAATCATTACTTGAACAGTCTCTAAATCCAAGCGCTTAAGTGACTTCCACCAGTTTACTGGTGTGACCTTCCTTAAAATATCTTCAGCAAACATATATTTCTTGAATGGTTCCCCCTTAGCTCTGAAGTTTATTATAGTTGGCATTAAAGATGGATGATTGCTGGATACCCATGTCATAGCTAACTCCTCTTCCTCAGCACTTAGGTTTTGACCCTGATATTGGATATTGACAATATTTGCCAAAAAATGAGCTGGAGTCAGTGCTTGTCCCATTCGTTTGTTTACTGCTTGTAATTTAATTCTGTCCATGTGTAGTTCTGTTTTTAAGTGTTCACTCAGTTCCTTCCAAATTTCAACAGCATCCGCAATAAAACAGCTATTTTTCTGTATTTTGTTTAAAGCTTGTGAGATGGGTTTCAGGAAGCTCAGCATATGTTCAACATTTCTCTTAAGCCCAATGTTAAGGATTTTGGCCGTGACAGTGCCATCTATTTTATCTCGATTTTCTTCACAAAGTGTCATCAGAATAGGCCAGTTTTTGATATACTGCTCATAACAGTCCACCACAGAGTTCCATCTAACATCTTGTGGGAGCGTTAGCTTGGTTCCACCCATCCTTTTCAGAGCTGCTGCAGCAAAATGATTATTACGGAAGTATTTAGCAATTTCAACAACATTAGCCTTTATTTCTGGAACACTTAAGTCTTTGGCTAAGAGGTGCAGCAAATGAGCACTGCAACCATATGTTATTAGCAGCTTTGTATTCCCTCCCTGCTCTTCTAAATCTCTTCTCATCTTGGGTACGTTTGCAGCATTGTCAGTGACCAAACTGCGTACTAGACATTTGAATTTTTGTTCACATGTCGTTATAGCTTTTACTGCCACTTCTTGTAAGTATTCTGCTGTGTGTGCATTTCCTGACGTATCAGTTGTTTGTGCAAGGAAGACTTTACCTTCTTCTGTTGTTATACAAGCACATACAATAGGATCATTGTGGACATTACTCCACCCGTCAATACTTAGGTTAACAATTTTACCCTCCAGAGCTGTTGCACATTGCTCCATTTCTCTGTCATACACTTGATCCAGCAGTTTCCCTGCAACATCAGCTCTGCTGGGTGGACTGTATCCTGGTCTCAGTGACTGAACCATATTAATGAAATGTGGGTTCTCAGTCAGACGGAAAGAAGAGTTTGTTGCATAAATAAACTGGGCAATTTTTTCATCAATCAACTCTTTTTCTAATCTGCTAGTTCTTATCACAAACTTATCTACGGTGGTTTCAGGAGGTAAAGGTTTTTTCTTCATTTTGGGTGATGGTGATATGTGGCTGTGGGTGTCTGATGATGATGCTGCTGCTAATGAAGCACTATCCTGGATGGATAACTCTGAAACTGTAGAACAGGATGATGGTGATCTTGGAGGTGGATAGTTTCCAGAATCCATTAATTCCCCTAAACAAAAAAAGTCAATGCTGTTATTTTATTGTTTATACAATTTCTGCTTATTGTACACAACACATCACTGCCCCTGCCCCAAAAGGAATATTTGTTTTTCTTCATAACTGTACCAAATGACAGTTCATGCAGTAATAATAAGAAATTAAATTTTTCTCACATATGACAGTTCAGTCTTTAGAAATAGGATTCAATAAAAATGTTTACCAACCTGAAGATCCTGCCTGTTCAGAAGTGTTTCTTTGGTCATCTTCATCACCGCACTTCTCATGATGTTGCCTCATTCGTGCCACCAGGCCTTGCATCTCTTTGTTGCATCGTTTGCATTTTGCACGCATGCCTGCCTTACCGATAGGCGAAGGAGCTTCATAAAAATATTCCCAAACTGGGTCTCTTTTACGGCCTGCTGCCATTATAAGGAAAGAATGTAATAAACCTCAGATCGTACACACAAACAGATCCAGACTTGTCTGTCTGTGGCTATGCTGCAGTATTGTGCTCAAAGTTTCACTTTAATTTTCTTGTCTGCTTGCCCTTCCTCCTCCTCACACTTAGATTCACATTCTTCTTGTGTTGTGCAGAACTATTCCACTCCAAACAATCAGAAACATATTGTCTAACTTCTTGGACTTGGCACTGAAGGGGTTGATTCTGTATTCATAGGTTTGTAGAACAATAGGATTAAGGTCTTTTTCTCAACTCTGTTCATGTTGTAACATTTTTGCCGTGAAGAAGAGGCTGGGACCTCTGCGGAGTCAAATTCAGTTTTGAGAACTGCGTAAGTAAAGCGAGCGTCTGTGATAATATAGGAGAGAAACTGCCCACTAATCCTACAGAAACCTCTGGAAGAGCATGGCATTGTGAATGTTACACATATACAGCCTTTATTCTACTGAGTTAAACAACTCAGCTTTATCTCATGATGGAAGAACCTTTGGATGGTAAAATATTTTCCTCAAAAAGCAGTTTATTGAAAAAAATCCGATTTAAATTTAAAAAAATCCGATTTTTTTTTTTTTTTAAACATTGATTTTTATCCACCCTGGTTTGAAACCTTAATTATATCTTATTTGGAGATTATTGATTTTCTAACCAACAAACGTTCCTCCTGAGCAGTTGTCTTGCGGGGTCTGCCGGACCTGGGCTTGTCAAACACACAGTCTCTTGAAATCTTTTTTTTAATTCTTTGTACTTGACACTGAGACACATTAAAGTTGCCAGCCACCTCTGCAGTGGATCTGATTTTCAGCCTCTTGATAATCCAGGCTTTGGTTGCAGGGTGAATTTTTTGGCATGTTGTCAGAGCTCAATTTGCACTTCAAGTGCAGGTCTGGGGTGCTAGGTTTCTTTTTATACACACACACACACTAATTAACCGATCATTTACTGAGCACAGGTGAGGATGTAAACTAGGATTGGGTGCATTATATGACCAGGCGACAAAACCTTTGTCTTGCCAAAATCTGACCATTCTGTGTCCATTAACTGATCAATATTTCTGCATCGATGCCAATTTATTTTCTTAACCTAAACCACATTTTGGAGGGTTTCAGCTTTCAAAAGAATAATTTATACAACCAATGGATGAATTTAACGTCAGGTTAAAAGCTTTTATTTACATAACATGGATAAGCGACATAACTTCTGTCAGGGAGTATACTGCCACAACTGTTCTCAGTCAAGAAATTGCTTAAATACAATCTCCCTAACAAAGTGCAGTAGACCAAAAGCTCCTCAAAAGACTGTTTTTTTTAGTGATACATTTTGGTCGATATGAATATGCGTTTATGAAAATATAGAAAATTTTACATTTTTGAATTGTTATGCCCTTAAATCAGATAGTTATAACACACACAATGGTTAATAAATAATAATTCCCATATGTCTACTTTACATCAGCATCATTTTTTAAACATATTTTTTTTGTTAGGAAGTTAGAGTTAACCGTTTTAACAATTTTCCATTTTTTCTAACAAAATTTACAAAACCAATTTTTTTTCTAGGGACAATCGCACATTTGAAGAGCCTTTTAAGGGCTATATGACACAAAATATTCAGAAATCACACCATTTTAAAAACTGCACTCTTCATGGTTCTCAAAACCACATTTAAGTTTATTATCCCTTTTAGGTGTCAGTACAGCAGTACCCCCCATAAGGGACCCCGTTTTACAAACTACACTTCTCAATGAATTCATCTACAGGTGCAGTGAGCATATTGACACAATATGTGTTTCACAAAATTTTATCCGATTGAGCGGTGAAGAAGTAAAATTTCATTTTTACCACTATAGTGTTGTTTTAGCCCCAGATTTTACATTTTCACAAGGGGTAATGGGTGAAAAGGACCGCATAATTAGTTACACAATTTTTTTGTGAACGTGGCAATACCCCATAAGTGGATGTATAGTACTGTTTGGCCACGTGGCGAGACTCTGGATGAGCGGAGCGCTATTTGACTGTCGGAAAACATGTTCATAGAATAGTTTGCGGACTCCATGCACAGATCCACTAAGTGCAAGAAGAGCAAAATTCCCCCCTCACTTGACCTCAGTTTGGAAATTACACCCCTCTGAGAATTAATCTACAGGAGTAGTGATGATTTTGCTAGCACTGGATGTTGCGAAGTGACAATGTGGATATTCCATTGTAGTGCCCAGTACGTTGTTGTGCCCAGCTCGTGCTTCTGGAGACACTCACTCCGTATATTAAGTGGGCTTTCCTGGCTACCATAATGTCAAGCATGTGGAAGGTAACTGTTGTTTAGGCACACTGGGGCTTAGAAGGAGGTGGCATTTGGATTTGAGAACACAGATTTCTCTAGATTTTGTTTGGGAGGAGCCACATCACATTACTGGTAACACAAAGGCTCGGGAAAAGTGAACACCCCCTATATTTCTCTAAATTGATAACTGACCGGAGTGAGGATTTGTTTTTGGGGGCTTGAATAGAAGCTTCTTTGGTCCCATTTTGGGGTACAGAACATTTTGGATCATGTTTTCCTGTGCTCTGCGCTGAGCACTTACATTTGGGTTCCATCTAAATGTACAAAATACATGATTCAGATAAAAACCCCAGAGATCCATTCATTAACCCCTTCATGACCCAGCCTATTTTGACCTTAATGACCTGGCCGTTTTTTGCAATTCTGACCAGTGTCCCTTTATGAGGTAATAACTCTGGAACGCTTCAACGGATCGTAATGGTTCTGAGATTGTTTTTTTCGCGTCATATTGGGCTTCATGTTAGTGGTAAATTTAGGTCAATAATTTTTGCGTTTATTTGTGAAAAAAATTGAAATTTGGCTAAAATTTTGAAAATTTCGCAATTTTCAAATTTTGAATTTTTATTCTGTTAAACCAGAGAGTTATGTGACACAAAATAGTTAATAAATAACATTTCCCACATGTCTACTTTACATCAGCACAATTTTGGAAACAAAATTTTTTTTTGTTAGGAAATTATAAGGGTTAAAATTTGACCAGCGATTTCTCATTTTTACAACGAAATTTACAAAACCATTTTTTTAGGGACCACCTCACATTTGAAGTCAGTTTGAGGGGTCTGTATGGCTGAAAATACCCAAAAGTGACACCATTCTAAAAACTGCACCCCTCAAGGTACTCAAAACCACATTCAAGAAGTTTATTAACCCTTCAGGTGCTTCACAGCAGCAGAAGCAACATGGAAGGAAAAAATGAACATTTAACTTTTTAGTCACAAAAATGTTTTAGCAACAATTTTTTTATTTTCCCAAGGGTAAAAAGAGAAACTGGACCCCAAACGTTATTGTACAATTTGTCCTGAGTACGCCGATACCTCATATGTGGGGGGGAACCACTGTCTAGGCGCACGACAGGGCTCTGAAGGGAAGGAGCGCCATTTGACTTTTTCAATGAAAAATTGGCTCCAATCTTTAGCGGATACCATGTCGCGTTTGGAGAGCCCCTGTGTGCCTATGCATTGGAGCTCCCCCACAAGTGACCCCATTTTGGGAACTAGACCCCCCAAGGAACTTATCTAGATGATTAGTGAGCACTTTGAACCCCCAGGTGCTTCACATATTGATCCGTAAAAATGAAAAAGTACTTTTTTTTCACAAAAAATTTATTTTAGCCTCAATTTTTTCATTTTCACATGGGCAACAGGCTAAAATGGATCCTAAAATGTGTTGGACAATTTCTCCTGAGTACGCCGATACCTCATATGTGGTCACAAACCACTGTTTGTGCACACGGCAAGGCTCGGAAGGGAAGGAGCGCCATTTGACTTTTGAATGAAAAATTAGCTCCAATCGTTAGCGGAAACCGTGCCGCGTTTGGAGAGCCCCTGTGTGCCTAAAAATTGGAGCTCCCCCACATGTGACCCCATTTTCGAAACTAGCCCCCCAAGGAACTTATCTAGATGCATAGTGAACACTTTGAACCCCCAGGTGCTTCACAAATTGATCCGAAAAAATGAAAAAGTACTTTTTTTTTTTCAAAAAAATTTCATTTAGCCTCAATTTGTTCATTTCCACATAGGCAACAGGATAAATTGAATCCTAAAATTTATTGGGCAATTACTCCTGAGTACACTGATACCTCACATGTGGGGGTAAACCACTGTTTGGGCACACGGCAGGGCTCGGAAGGGAAGGAGTGCCATTTGACTTTTTGAATGAGAAATTAGCTCCAATCGTTAGCGGACACCATGTCGCGTTTGGAGAGCCCCTGTGTGCCTAAACATTGGAGCTCCCCCACATGTGACCCCATTTTGGAAACTAGACCTCCCATGGAATTAATCTAGATGTGCGGTGACGCTGGTACCCCATATGTGGGGGTAAACCACTGTTTGGGCGCACGTCGGGGCTCGGAAGGGAGGGAGCACCATTTGACTTTTTGAACGCAAGATTGGCTGGAATCAATGGTGGCACCATGTTGCGTTTGGAGACCCCCGATGTGCCTAAACAGTGGAAACCCCTCAATTCTAACTTCAACACTAACCCCAACACACCCCTAATCCTTATTCCAACTGTAGCCATAACCCTAATCACAACCCTAACCCCAACACACCCCTAACCACAACCCTAACCCCAACACACCCGTAACCCTAATCCCAACCCTAATCCTAACCCTAACCCCAACTCTAACTCTAATCCCAACCCTAACCACAACTTTAACCCCAACACACCCCTAACCCTATCCTTAACCCTAACCACAAGCCTAATCTTAACCCTATTTCCAACCCTAGCCCTAATTCCAACCCTAACCCTAATGCTATGTGCCCACGTTGCGGATTCGTGTGAGATTTTTCCACACGATTTTTGAAAAATCCGCAGGTAAAAGGCACTGCTTTATACCTGCGGATTTCCAGTGGGTTTTTTTGTGCGAAATTCACCTGCGGATTCCTATTGAGGAACAGGTGTAAAACGCTGCGGAACCCGCACAAAATTGACATGCTGCGGAAAATACAACGCAGCGTTTCTGCACGGTATTTTCCGCACCATGGGCACAGCGGATTTGGTTTTCCATAGGTTTACATGGTACTGTAAATCTGATGGAAAACTGCTACGAATTCGCAGCGGCTAATCCGCTGCGGATCCGCGGCCAATCTGTGGCCAATCCGCTGCGGAACCGCAGCCAAATCCGCACCGTGTGCACATACCCTAGCCCTAACCCTAGCCCTAACCCTAGTTCTAACCCTAATGGAAAAAGAAAAAATATATATTTTCTTTATTTTATTATTGTCCCTACCTATGGGGGTGATATTTTTTTTATTTTGATCACTGTGATAGGTTATATCACAGTGATCAAAATATACCTGGAACGAATCTGCCAGGCGGCAGATTCGGCAGGCGCACTGCGCATGCGCCCGCCATTTTGGAAGATGGCGGCGCCCATGAAGAAGACGGACGGACATCGGGAGGCCCGGTAGGTATAAGGAAGGGGGGGAGATCTGAGCATGGGGGGTGGATCGGAGGACGGGGGGTGGCATCGAAGCACGGGGGAGCGGGCAGGAGGACGGGGGGGAGCGGAGCACCGACGGAGGACTGGGGAGGAGGGGGGGTACATCAGTGTTTCCAGCCATGGCCGATGATATTGCAGCATCGGCCATGGCTGGATTGTAATATTTCACCAGTTTTTTAGGTGAAATATTACAAATCGCTCTGATTGGCAGTTTCACTTTCAACAGCCAATCAGAGCGATCGTAGCCACAGGGGGGTGAAGTCACCCCTCCTGGGCTAAAGTACCACTTTCCCTGTCCCTACAGATCGGGTGAAATTGGAGTTAATCCTGTCAGGAGTCGAGTTTCCTCTGCTGCACAGGGGGAATCTCGATCCGTGTCTGCTGCGGTCTCCCATTCGGTATCGGCCGCAGTGGGCTCTGCTCAGCGGAGACGTCGCTCCCAGCGTCTCGCTGAGGCTGATTCGGTGCATAGGGTCACTACTGCCTTTTCTGGCTTTCCTATGGTACCCTGCACTGATCTGCGGCGAGCGAGCCTCTCTGGGACTAAGTCCTTATTTACTCACACTGAGCATGCCCAGGGCAGGGTCTCCCATTGGAGGTCGAGGGCCACATGTTCGGTCACATGCTCAGGTACTGCAGTACATTCCATTGGTCCTCCTGGAAGGTCCTGAAAGGGCAAAACATGCTCAGGTACTGCAGCACTTTCCATTGGTCCTCCTGGAAGGTCCTGGAAGGGCAAAAACTTCAGTAGCAGCTTCCTGTGCTGCAACTATATAAACTGCGCATGACCGCACGGCCATGCGCTAGTATTGTCTTGTAAATATGTGTGTGCGTTGTGAGTGAAAGTCGCTCTTTAAATAACCCTCCCTTATTGAATGTCTGTTCGCGGAAGGTGTATGTTTGCTATCTAGCGCCCGACTTATCCAACAGCACGTAACACACATCACAGCGTCCAGTTGCTGTGTCCGCCAGTACGGCGCCGTGCGCTTTCCTTACCCAAGCCTGGGTGGTTAGTGGCGTCCATCAGTGCGGCACCGCACACACTCTCGTGCCTTTATTTACTATTTCAATAGTTTCCTTACACACCCAGTTGCGGTGTTGTGCCAGCAGTGGTCTAATCGGACTTCAATCCTAGTTGGGGTTGTGTTCGCTGACTTATTGCTCGCGCTCTATGTGCGGTACCGCGGTCCTGTGACGCAACAGGATCGCTTCCTTCACGCAGGGTGAAGTTAACCCTTGTATGTATACTTATAGTACCGCCATATAGTCCGTCTTACTTAGCAGCAGGTACTTTCCTGCACGGTGGATCCCGGGTTGCGAACGCACCAATTCCATTTAATAAACTATATATTTGGTGCGTTCCGCCAACCCTAACAAATCCTTTCACCCGATCTGCAGAGACGCGATCTTTCCATGATGCCACATAGGCGTCACAGGTCGGATTGGCACCGACTTTCATGACGCCTACGTGGCGTCAAAGGTCGGGAAGGGGTTAATGAGGCAGCAGAGATACTCTGGAATCTCTGTGGCCTCCCTTCGGCAGTATCCAGCTTTTAAGAGGTGCACAAAACTGTGGAAAACTGCATTTTTATGCATACCTAAAAAGATGTGTATGGCTGGATCACAGGTCAGACGCGTCCACAGTGCCTCCATCTGCCTCATTATAGGGAATCTACTGCCGGGGGTTCCGTCTGAATCAGGTATTTCAGAGAGAAATTGATGGACTGACCGATCGCAGCAATCAGAGAGTGAGGACCGATGAAATGAGTAGTGAAGTACTGTATTTGGATAGAATATTTACTGTAATGGTAAGCTGTCGGGAGATGTCATTTTTTTTAAGTTTACACAAGCTCTTCATATACCAGTGGCAGACGTTCTGGAGAGATCCACCTGCAGTGGTATTCTGGATATGTAATGGGTGCTGCCATTTTACATTTTGGACATAAATTCTATCTCTCAATGTTACAAATTGTCTCTTCAGAGAGGAAGAGAGCTAGAACTCTAGTGCCACCTATTGGAAGGTAGCAATCCTACAAGTCAATGTTGACCCTTTAACGAGCCTTGTCACATGACTTAGGATAATGGCCAAACCAGAATCTCAATTTGCAGACACTGTGTTTCGGGGTACTGCCCCTCATCAGTGCAAAGCGGAGATCTGGTTTGGCTGTGTTCTAGCTCTCTTTCTCTCTGAAGAGACAATTTGCTTAATTAACATATTACCCAGAGGAGCATTGCGGCTTTAAGTCTCCTCATCTCGGCATGCTTAGCATGTCGTTCTCCGCAAGGAGAAACGATACTTCTTGGATAAATCACTCAATGTTAAAATTAACCTACCCTTAAAATTATAGACTGCTCATGTCTGTCAGTGGGCAAACTTACAAAATCGGCAAGGGATCAAATACTTATTTCCCCTACTGTGTATATATATCGTAAAACAAGAAGTAGGGAAAAGATGTGAAAAGAAGCATGAATGCATGGTCAGACTATACAGGGTTTGTTTGTAGACAATTACCATAGAGATGCATGGATCCGCTCACACCCAAAACAGTAGGACATCTTGTAATTTAGACCGTCTATAAAATTGCCTTATTTTTAAATGGTGTAACATGTGGTTGTGAAAGCTGGCACAGCTTTTGGTAAATGCATAATAATCTTTTTTTTTTCTAGCTTGTGGTTGTTGTTTTTACTTTAAAAATGTTACTTTGTCCAGTTTGAACACGCAACCTGATATTTTCCTAAAACTGGAAGATTTATGCTTGGAATGACTGGTTAGAATCCCATTAGACAGTGAAATTACCAATCATAGCGATGACTCGGTGGAGGTGGTGACATATTCAGGAGCAAAGCTAAACTTCTACTATGACACTGCTCAGGTGCCCTCTGGTGGTTACTTTCTTAAAATGTACTTTAATATGGGTTTGGTGCAATAGAAAAATATTATACATTTAATTTATCATGCTATGTTCTCATATAATCCATTGTTTGCAGACAAATATTTCTGCTTGTCTTTTTTTCAATTCCATTTTCAGTAATTCACAGGAGACTGCATGGTTTTTTTATGTCTGTAAGATATTTTTTTTCCTAGCTTACTTGAAATAGAGAATAATTGCTTGTCCCTCTTATTGCAAATTATTTTCATTGTAGTCCCAAAGGAACAGCACGATGATACATTACTGAAAGCTTGCAGGAGACATAAGATAGAAAAGCAATCCTGTAACTAAATCGCTGTGCCTGCATTGAATCTGGCTGACAGGTGATAATAAATAATGTATCTTTGTGACTGCACCTGTTATATTACTGTAATGTAGTTATTGGTTTACCATCTAAGTTTTATGTGCTATGTTCCATTCCCTGAACCACCTGTGGCATTCTTCATTGGTTTCAACGTTGCCATTTAAGTCTCATTTTTATACCTAATCTGATGACCCATAAAAATAGGGAAGATGGAGTGCTTGTGCACATTTCAATTACATTAATGAAGTAACTCCGTATACGCTCTCAACACATTTTTATATGATATAGCGGTTCTAACTAAACTTGCTAAGTTTATTTTGATGTGAGCCAAGAGGGGTTTCTGACTAATAATTTACATATGGCTCAGTGGTTAGCACTGCAGCCTTGCAGCTCTGAGGTCCTGGGTTCAAATCCCACCAAGGACAACATCTACAAGGACTCTGTATGTTCTCTCCGTGCTTGTGTGGGTTTCCTCCAGGTTCTTCGGATTCTTCTCACAGTCCTAAGACATACTGACAAGGGAATCTAGATTGTGAGCCCTACTGGGGACAGTGATGATAATGTGTGTAAAGCTCAGTGGAATTAATGACGCTATATAAGTGATTAAAATAAATAAATTACGGTATGTTGTAAGTTTGTGTCCTATGCAATTGGTCATCTAACCCTAAAATAGGTCATCAGGTCATTATGAGATCTTTAATTATGTATATAGGATACATTTAAATATATGTGGGCAGATCCTGTGTAACTGAGTCTTATCTGTCATTGCTGGCAAGATGTATCTGGTGCAGTCACTTTGCTGTTTCTATGGAAACCACTTTCATTAGTAAAATCTGTAAAAAAAAAAAATAATAATAATTAAGATTTCAAGTAGTATCAGATAATGATAATATAATGAATCCAATTTTGTTTTCATTGTGTGCTTTATAGCAGGGCACTTGATGTCCCTATGTAAGACATACTGTATTTTGTGAAGTGCTCTCATTCTGCCAGGATTTATCCACATTGACCAATGGACGTGATATAATCTTGCAGTCTATAGAACATGTTAAACATAATATTTAGATCTTGCAATTTTCTGATTCTGCTTCTAATGCAAGTTCCTTCAGGCCCTGAAACAATATGCAAGTTAATAGTTATTTATCAAAGCCAGGTGGAGATCATCCTGAGAAGCAGACTCCGAAATGTACTACAGTGCTTGTGATAAGACTTTACAATTACATATTTTATATCTACTAAGGTAATGTATTATTGCACGAGGATTACTTTATCACGTGATATTACTGTGAAATAAACATTACACACCAACAACAAGTATATAATACACTGTATTTTTATAGCACGTATGACTAGGGCAGGCCTCTATTACTGGTGTATATAATAAAGACTGCTCATGTTCATATACGTTTTCCTACTTCTCCATCAGGCCATATAGATATGCATCAAAAACCTGGTGCTTACTTGTACAGTCATGGCCAAAAGTGTTAGCACCCTTAAAATTGTTCCAGAAATTGAAGTACCGTATTTTTGGACTATATGATGCACTTTTTTCCTCCCAAAATGTGGAGGAAAATAGGGGGTGCGTCTTACAGTTCAAATGTATCGGCTGTGGGGGGGATGGTGGGGGAGCAGTTTCGGCGTAGCAGCGGGTCACAGAGGCAGGAGCGGCTGCGGCTCACTCCTGTGCCCGCTGCTAAAGAGAAATGAATATTCACTGCATTCCACGCCCATGGGCGTGGAGGGCAATGAATATTCATTTTTTTCTGGCATACTGGTATGATCGGTCCCATCCAGTTTCTGGTATGATTGGTCACATACATATTCTGGTATGATTGGCTCCATCCCGGTCCTGGTATGCATAGCCCCATCAGAAAAGATTTAAAAAAACAATTACACTTACCTTCCTCCGCTCCCTCGCAGCGTTGCTTTGTTGCCCGCAGCTGCTTAACCCCTTCCCAACCTCCGCCGTAGTAGGTGAGCCCGCATCAAAGCAATTTTGTTTTGTACAGCTGACATGTGCCCGCAGTAGCGGCGGCTGGAATCGCGATCCACCCACTGCTGTTAACTAGTAAATGTCAAACTCTGACAGCGGCATTTAACAAGCGCTGCCAGCCGCGCAGCCGGAAGTACGCGCACCGCTGACCCCATCATTTGATCAGGGATCATCTATGCGTTGCCATCACAACCAGAGGTCTCCTCGAGACCTCTATGGTTGTTGATGGCAGATTGCTGTGAGCACCACCCTGTGGTCGGCGCTCATAGCAAGCCCGTAATTCTGCTGCAACAATAATAAAAAAAAATCAAACCCACACATATTTGGTATCGCCGCATTCAGAATTGCCCGATCTATCAATAAAAAAAAAAAAAAGGATCGACCTGATAGCTAAACAGCGTAGCGAGAAAAAAATTCAAAACGCCAGAATCACCCAGATCACCAAAAATGGAGACACTACGGGTATCGAAAAATGGCGCAATATTTTTTTTTTTTTTTAGCAAAGGTTGGAGTTTTTTTTCACCACTTAGATAAAAAAGAACCTAGACATGTTAGGTGTCTATGAACTCATAATGACCTGGAGAATCATAATAGCAGTTTTAGCATTTAGTGAACCTAGCCAAAAAGCAAAACAAAAAACCAGTGTGGGATTGCACTTTTTTTGCAATTTCACCACACTTGGAATTTTGTTTCCCGTTTTCTAGTACACGACATGGTAAAACCAGTGATGTTGCTCCAAAGTACAACTCGTGCTGCAAAAAATAAGCTCTCACATGGCCATATTGATAGAAAAACAAAAAAGTTATGGTTCTGGGAAGAAGGGGAGCGAAAAACGAAAATGCAAAACCAAAAAAAGCTGTGGTCATGAAGGGGTTAATGCTTGTAAGCAGCGCATGGCAGGGACATCATGCACTGCTCATAAGTAGAGCACAGCTGCCGGAATACTCACCGGAACTGTTCATCACAGAGAGCAGTGAGTATTCATTGCTCTTCAGTAGCGCGCAGTGTCAGCCACCGACTTCCTGCTGCTACCGGTGGTTATGTGTGCCGATACTTAAGAGAAATGAATACCAGGATAGGGATGAAGGGCCATGTGTATCAGGATGGGGATGAGGGGACCATATTTACCAGGATAGGGGATATTAAGTACAGAATTTACCACATTTTTTGTTTCAATTTTTTCCCCCCTAATTTCCTCCTCTAAAACCTAGGTGCGTCTTATGGTCCATTGCGTCTTGTAGTCCAAAAAATACGGTATTTCTCCAAGAAAATTATTGCCGCTACACATTTTGTTATACACATGTTTATTTGCTTTGTGTGTATTGGAACATCACAAAAACAGAGAAAAAAGGCAATTGGGCGTAATTTAACACAAAATCCCCAAAAATGGCCCAGACAAAATTGTTGGGAACTCTCAACTTAATATTTAGTTGCACACCCTTTGGACTAAATAACTGTAGTCAATCGCTTCCTATACCCATCAACAAGCTTCTTACGCCTCTCAACTGGAATTTTGGACCACTCTTCTTTTGCAAACTGCTCCAGGTTTCTCATATTTGAAGGTTGCCTTCTCTCAACAGCAGTGCTAAGATGTCTCCACAGATGTTCAATGAGATTTAGATCCATTTCTAGGTTTTTCTTGAAATATGTTTGGGGTCATTGTCCTGTTGGAGAACCCATGACCTAGGATTCAAACTCAGCTTTCTGACACCGGGCACTGCATTGCCATGCAAAATCCATTGGTAATCTTCAGATTTCATGATGCCTTGCACACAGTTAAGGCACCCAGTGCCAGAAACAGCAAAACAACTCCAAAACCTCTTTGAACCTCCATGATCTTTGACTGTAGGTACTGTGTTCTTTTCTTTGTAGGCCTCATTCCATTTTCGGTAAACAGTAGAATGATGTGCTTTACCAGAAAGCTCTATCTTTGTCTCATCTGTCCACAAGACAATGTCCCAGAAGAATTTTGGGTTACTTGCCTACAATTTGGCAAACTGTCAGTAGTGGGCTCCTCCTGGGTCTCCTGCCATAGCGTTTCATTTTATTCAAATGTCATCAGAGAATTTGCGCTGACACTGATGCACACTGAGCCTGCAGGACAGCTTGAATTTCTTTGGGACTTGCGGCTGCTTATCGAACATCCGTACTATCCTGCATTGCAACCTTTCTCGTTCAGGGAGATTACCTACAGAGTCATGTGTTGTAAACTTTTTGTTTATGTTGCGCACCGTGGACAAAAGAACATCAAGATCTCTGGAGATGGACTTGTAATTTTGAGATTGTTGATATTTTTCAACAATTTTGGTTCTCAAGTCTTCACAGTTGTCTACTCTTTTTTATGAAACAAGCACACAGTGCATACAGTGGGTATGGAATATCCCTTTAAATTTGTCAGTCTTTGTTTCATTTCAGCCATTTGGTAAATTCAAAAAAGTTCATTTTTTTCTCATTAATGTACACTCTGCACCCCATCTTGACTGAAAAAAATAGAATGGCTGTAATGAAACAAAGAGTGAAAAATTTAAAGGGTTCTGAATACTTTCCGAACCCACTGTAGATTGAGTCAACTTCTCCCCTCTTTAGCTGGTTTCAGGTGTGATTCTCATATTGCTCACACCTGTTACTTGCCACAGGCCAGTTTATTTAGCCACAAGTTGAAGTTATTTACCCACAATTTTGGAAGGGTGTCAACAACTTTGTCCTGCCCAGTTTTGTGGATTTGTGTAAAGTTATGTCTAGTGATGAGCGAATATACTCGTTACTCGAGATTTCCCGAGCACGCTCGAGGGTCCTCTGAGTGTATTTTAGTGCTCGGAAGGGCAACCACCACATGAACTCAGCCTGGCTAATAGCTGTAAATCATTAAGCTGCGGCGATGAAAACTAAATCTTCGAGCACTAAAAAATACTCAGAGGTCACCCGAGCGTGCTCGGGAAATCTCAAGTAATGAGTATATTCGCTCATCACTAGTTATGTCCAATTTGCTTTTGTTATCTGTTTTTCTTTTTTTTTTTACCTGGTTCTAAAACACACAAAGGAATCAAACGTGTATAGCAAAACGGGAGTATTTGCAATAATTTTCTGAAAGAAATACTTCATTTTCTGGAACAATTTCAAGGGTGCCAACACTTTTTTGTGCATGACTGTTTGTTGTACAATACAGCTAGGCAGTGACATACAGGGGTGCCTGCAAATTTATTTAATTTGCAGTTGGAACAGATGAGGAAAGTCGAATGTGTAAATAATTACTTTTACATGGTGATATTTATAAGATGTAAATCATAGAATTTGCCACAAACCTCTCAAACAAGAGTATTAGGCTATTGCAGACTTGCCTGCGGATTTTTCTGCACTAAATCCACAGCTCTTGGCAGAAAACGCAGATGTGTTTTTTGCGCGGTTTTGATGCATTTTTTATGCGTTTTTGAAAGCTAAATAAAGATGTATTATTGAACAAAAAAGATTTGTGATGTCATGTCTTGTCCAACCTCCTCTTTTACATTTGTCCAACCCACACTCCATTACACACATAGATAGATAGACAGATAGATAGACAGATCGATAGACAGATAGATAGATGTAGATAGATATATGGATAGTTAGGCTACTTTCACACATCAGGTTTTTGCAGTCAGGCATAATGTGGCGAGTTTTGAAAAAAAAAAAAAAGGATGCGTTTTGTTTTTTGCCGGATCAGTTTTTTTTCCTCATAGAGTTGTATTAGCGCCGGATTGCGCCAATTCCGGAACAGCAGGCCTGACTAACGCAGCACGCCGAGCTCTTTGGCTAAAGGGGTGGAAAGGTGATCCCCAAACAAAATCTAAACTATTTGGCCTTCCATGCCAGGGAGAGCATTCCGGAAGCCAGTATTTAATAGAAAAGATTATAAAAACCAGGACCGCTGGGCCAGTAGAGACACCAAACAGAAAGGTGCATTTTTTGGAAAGCGCCCATTTAAAACAGAAGACAAACCCCGTTAGGACAGATCAACCCGTAGGTGGTAGATTATCTTTTTTTCTCCAAACAATGGCAAAATATAACTTCTAACTCTTGGGCAACTAGCCTCATAAATTCTGGCCTAAAATTAAAATTTGCCCAAGTCCCTCTGGACTCATTTCTATTGAATTCTTTAAAGTCTAAATCTCAACAGGAGGCTTTGGAGCAGGAAATAATAAATCTGCTGTCCAAAGGGGTATTAGTGGAAGTCCCGTTTCATCAGAAGGGAAAGGGATTTTATTCCCCTTTATTCCTGATCCCAAAACCAGACGGGTCATACAGAACAATAATAAACCTTAAGTGATTAAATATCTTCTTAGAAAATCAAACCTTCAAAATGGAGTCTATCCGATCCACTGTAAAAGTTCTGTTTCCCCATTGCTTTATGGCAATCCTAGACCTAAAAGATGCGTATTAACATCTACCAATCTTTATCAAGCATCAGCAATATCTGCGTGTGGCGATCATGATGATGGGGCAAGGATGTCATCTTCAATATACAGCAATGCCCTTTAGACTGTCAATAGCTCCCAGGGTCTTCACCAAATTAATGTCAGAAGTAATGTCATATTTAAGGATAAAAGACACCCTCATGGTGCCATACTTGGATGACCTATTAGTGGTGGGAAATTCTCCTTCACAGTGTCAGCAACACCTGTTTGATATAATTTCATCCCTGCAAGAATTGGGGTGGTTAATTGATTGGGAAAAATTCAGATTGTCTCCAACAAATCGCCATTTCTAGGTCTTACATTAGACTCTGTAAGCCAGTTAACAATTAGAAACAAAGTACAATCAGTGGTTAGCAACCCCATAATTTCCCTAAGAGAAGACATGTCCCTTCTTGGTTCCTTCACATCCTGCATTCGGCTGTTCCATGGGCTCAATTCCATACTAGGCGATTACAGTATATAATTTTACAGGAAGAAGAAAGATTACAGGGTCATTTAGATGGTCGATTATCCCTACCAACAGAAGTAATCCAAT
Organism: Ranitomeya imitator; assembly: GCF_032444005.1. Taxonomy (NCBI): domain Eukaryota; kingdom Metazoa; phylum Chordata; class Amphibia; order Anura; family Dendrobatidae; genus Ranitomeya; species Ranitomeya imitator. The sequence goes on from NC_091282.1 coordinate 527,854,214, forward strand.
TCCTAACCTGGTGGCTTGAGCCGAATCACCATGTCAGTGGGGTCCCCTGGGTAGTTAAACCCTCAAAAACAATTTTTACTGATGCTACTCCTAGTGTTTGGGGAGCACACCTAGAAGATCAAATAGTTCAAGATCAGTGGTCTATTAGGGAGTCAAACGATTCATCTAATGAAAGGGAGCTAAAAGCTATCTATCATGCCGTGTGTAAATTCCTTACCCTGCTTCACGGAACACATACAAGAATATTGTCAGACAACATGACGTCAGCCGCATACATAAATCATCAAGGAGGAACAAGATCAGGAGCTCTCATGTCTATAGCCAACGACATCCTAGCTATGGCGGAGAAACATCTATCCTTATCAGCACTGCATGTCAAAGGAGTGGACAATTCAAAGGTGGATTTTCTCAGCCGTCACACCCTCCAGCAAGGAGAGTGGGTTCTCAACCGTCATATCTTCACAATGATAACCGAGAAATGGGGCACAACCGAATTAGACCTTTTCACTACAAGGAGCAACAGACAAGTAAAAAACTTCGCTTCACTATATTTGACCGACAATCCCAATATCCTCGATGCCCTCCAAGTTCCATGGACATTCCGAAAAGCATATGACTTTCCCTCATTGATACTTCCATCCGTGATCAGGAAGATAAGGGAGGACAGAGCAAATGTAATTCTAATAGCTCCATTTTGGCCCAAGAGACCATGGTTTTCCTGGCTCAGAGCCATGTAAATCTCGGATCCATGCATTCTCCTACAGATTCAGGATCTTCTCTTCCAGGGTCCCTTCAACCACCCTCATGTGAAGGGCCTACGGCTGACAGCCTGGAATTTGAGAGGCAGCTTCTAAAACAAAGAGGCTTTTCAGATAAAGTAATTGATACCCTTCTACGAAGTAGGAAAAAATCTACCAGATCTATATATGTATGGGTGTGGAAGAAGTTTCTACCCAACAGCTCTGTCAAACGAAATTCCCATCTCCGCTATTTTAGAATTTCTCCAAAAGGGACGTGATTTAAGCCTATCGGTCAGTACTCTAAAAGTACAGGTTTCTGCCCTAGGAGCCTTATATAGTCACAATATTGCAGGAGACAAGTGGGTAGCTCGATTTATTTCAGCATGCCAAAGGGCAGAATCAGTCCAAATTCCCCACATACCACCATGGGATGTTAATTTAGTCCTCGAAGCTTTAACAGGGCACCCTTTTGAGCCACTACACTCAGCCCACATAAAGCACGTCTCCCTTAAGACAGCTCTTCTTGTCGCCTTAGTATTGGCAAGAAGAGTAAGTGACATACAGGCACTATTAATAGATCCTCCTTTTCTGTCAATACTCCAGGATAGAATTGTCCTAAAAACAGACCCTTCTTACTTACCTAAAGTATGTACCAAATTCCATAGATCTCAAGAAATTTTCCTTCCTTCCTTCTATACTAACCCTGCAAATCAGGAAGAGGAACAATATCATACACTAGATGTAAGAAGGGCCATAATAGCTTATCTAGACAGAACTAACCTCTGGAGGAAGAGCAGGGCTCTTTGTTTCCTTCCAGGGTCATAAAAAAGGATCTGGGGTCACAAAAGGTACATTATCTCGTTGGATTCGGGATGCAATATGCCTGGCCTATTTATCAAAAGGGGAGAATCCGCCTGAGACAGTACTGTAAAGGCACACTCCACCCGGGCGATAGCATCATCCTGGGCTGAAAGAGCGGAGGTCCCAATAGAACTAATATGTAAGGCCGCAACTTGGTCTTCTCCTACTACCTTTTATGATCACTACAGATTGAGCCTGTCCTCCTCCACTGACTTATCTTTCGGTAGATCAGTTCTTAACACGGTGATCCCCCCCCCAATTTACTATCTCTGAAAGTCTCTCAAGTGGGTGCTGTTGTGGCGAAGAGAAAAAAACAGATTACTTACCGGTAATGCTCTTTTATAGAGTCACAACAGCACCCCTTCACTTCCCTCCCTAATAAGTTATTTTGTATGAGAGCACTGAATAGGGTGAATGGTTCATTTAACTAGCCATACTTAGGTTAAGTAGATATAAATAAGAATATTGGATTGCCTACTAATACTGGTGGGTGGTTCCTCTCATTCTCTGTAACCCAACTGTGGGAGCGAGGGGGACCGCCCCTTTTATCTCTCCATAGGGTTTCCTTTTCCTAGGGGTAGATCCCCTCTCTCAAGTGGGTGCTGTCGTGGCTCTATAAGAGTATTACCGGTAAGTAATCCGGTTTTTCTTTCCGGTCATATCACTTTGCATTAATTCCTGAAAATCACCTGAAGGTCAAATTTCTGATATTTTTTATAAATAAACACAAACCATATCGACCTAAATTTACCATTATCATAAAGTATAATGTGCCACTAAAAAAAAACAATCTCAAAATCACTGGGATTTTTTGAAGCATTAGAGCGTTATTACCACATAAAGTGACACTGGTCAGATTTTAAAAAATTTGACCCGGTCACTAAGGCTGGGTTCACACTTCGTTATGGGCGTCCGTTAGATGGACTACGTTACACCGCAGCATAAACGCGGTGTAATGTAGTCCGCTAAGGCCGCCATTAATTCCTATGTCGGACGCATCACTAGCGCACGCCCACAATGGGCGTGCACTAGGGATGTGCCGTCATTGAGTGACGGACCCTGAGACGCGGGCTGCAGCGTTTCCGGGTCCGTCACTGCTAGTGCAGATAGAGCTAGCAGATGCTCTATCTGCGCTAGCGATGTGACAAGTCGGCACTTGCGTCAACAGCAGCCCGCTAACGTATGTGTTGAACGGGCTGCTGTTAACGCAGTGTAAACCCAGCCTTAGGGGTTAGGTCATTCGTTATTTATTTTATTAATTTATTTTACTCAGTGCCATTAATTCCACAGCACTTTACATACTTTATCATCGCTGTTCACATTGGGGCTCGCAATCTAGATTCCCTATCAGTATGTCTTTTGAATGTGGGAGGAAACCAGAGTACCCGGGGGAAACCCACATCTTGGTGGGATTTGAACCCAGGACCCAGCGCAGCAAGGTTGCAGTTCTAACCACTGAGCCACCGTGTATTATCCACTTTAATTTACATATTATCATTATTTTACAGGTGGATACAGTAATGACTATCCAATTTATATAGTTTTCTTTGTTTTACTACTCTTAGGCCGGCGTCACACTAGCGTATTGCATCCGATGCGAGAACATCGGATGCGATATGCTAATGACCCTTGGCTCCTGCTCACAGCAGAGCAGGAGCCGAGTGTCATGCGTCTGTGCTCCGATTCTCTCGCACAGGGAGGATCGGAGCACAGCTGCGGAGGAGGCGGAGAAATGAATTTCTCCATCTCCTCCATTGCTGGGGTCCGCTTATAGTGCACATCACTCGGATGATATCCGAGTGATGTGCGCTGTCTCACTCGCACCCATAGGCTTATATGGGTGCGAGTGAGCCGAGAGTTTTCCTCGGTCCGAGACAATCGCAGCATGCTGCTATTGTCTCGGACCGAGAAAAACGGCCAACAAAAAGTCGGCTGCTGGGAGCAGCCCCATGTGGTAACATTGGTCCGAGTGCAATGCGATTTTTTTTATCGCATTGCACTCGGCCGTTTTAAACGCCAGTGTGACGCCGGCCTCACACAAATGTTAGTCAAGAGGAGAAGGGAGGGAACTGCAGCACTGAGAAGCAAAGTGCTGCTGGGAAATGTAGTTTTAGCAAATAAGAATAGTATCAGCTATTCAGCTATATGAAGCTGGGTGCACATAGGGGCAGGTAGAGATGAAACAATACTTTGGGTTAGGCAGACAAGCGTATTTTCGGTCTAAGTGCAATCCGACAAAACATTTGTTCGCACTCGGATTAGCATCAGCCCCCAGCCATGGGCTTTCTCTCTGCTGGTTGTGAAAATTACACGAGCGTCCACTCCATTTTATTTCTTATTTAATTCTTAATTTTACACAAGAGGGACACGGCAGGTGCTGAATACAACGCTCATTATTATTGCAGCCTGATCGTGCTAATCTCAGGGAGACCAGGCGGCAATGATATGAGCTGCCTTCAGTGCCTGGGAACAGCTATCTCTACTGTTTTTCCCAGGCGTCAGTACGTGTCACACAGGCACATGGATGTGACACACAGATAGCCAATGGATACACAGATGTCACATACATACATGCATACATACATACAGTGGGGCAAAAAAGTATTTAGTCAGTCAGCAATAGTGCAAGTTCCACCACTTAAAAAGATGAGAGGCGTCTGTAATTTACATCATAGGTAGACCTCAACTATGGGAGACAAACTGAGAAAAAAAAATCCAGAAAATCACATTGTCTGTTTCTTTATCATTTTTTTTGCATATTATGGTGGAAAATAAGTATTTGGTCAGAAACAAACAATCAAGATTTCTGGCTCTCACAGACCTGTAACTTCTTCTTTAAGAGTCTCCTCTTTCCTCCACTCATTACCTGTAGTAATGGCACCTGTTTAAACTTGTTATCAGTATAAAAAGACACCTGTGCACACCCTCAAACAGTCTGACTCCAAACTCCACTATGGTGAAGACCAAAGAGCTGTCAAAGGACACCAGAAACAAAATTGTAGCCCTGCACCAAGCTGGGAAGATTGAATCTGCAATAGCCAACCAGCTTGGAGTGAAGAAATCAACAGTGGGAGCAATAATTAGAAAATGGAAGACATACAAGACCACTGATAATCTCCCTCGATCTGGGGCTCCACGCAAAATCCCACCCCGTGGGGTCAGAATGATCACAAGAACGGTGAGCAAAAATCCCAGAACCACGCGGGGGACCTAGTGAATGAACTGCAGAGAGTTGGGACCAATGTAACAAGGCCTACCATAAGTAACACACTACGCCACCATGGACTCAGATCCTGCAGTGCCAGACGTGTCCCACTGCTTAAGCCAGTACATGTCCGGGCCCGTCTGAAGTTTGCTAGAGAGCATTTGGATGATCCAGAGGAGTTTTGGGAGAATGTCCTATGGTCTGATGAAACCAAACTGGAACTGTTTGGTAGAAACACAACTTGTCGTGTTTGGAGGAAAAAGAATACTGAGTTGCATCCATCAAACACCATACCTACTGTAAAGCATGGTGGTGGAAACATCATGCTTTGGGGCTGTTTCTCTGCAAAGGGGCCAGGACGACTGATCCGGGTACATGAAAGAATGAATGGGGCCATGTATCGTGAGATTTTGAGTGCAAACCTCCTTCCATCAGCAAGGGCATTGAAGATGAAACGTGGCTGGGTCTTTCAACATGACAATGATCCAAAGCACACCGCCAGGGCAACGAAGGAGTGGCTTCGTAAGAAGCATTTCAAGGTCCTGGAGTGGCCTAGCCAGTCTCCAGATCTCAACCCTATAGAAAACCTTTGGAGGGAGTTGAAAGTCCGTGTTGCCAAGTGAAAAGCCAAAAACATCACTGCTCTAGAGGAGATCTGCATGGAGGAATGGGCCAACATACCAACAACAGTGTGTGGCAACCTTGTGAAGACTTACAGAAAACGTTTGACCTCTGTCATTGCCAACAAAGGATATAATACAAAGTATTGAGATGAAATTTTGTTTCTGACCAAATACTTATTTTCCACCATAATATGCAAATAAAATGTTAAAAAAACAGACAATGTGATTTTCTGGATTTTTTTTTCTCAGTTTGTCTCCCATAGTTGAGGTCTACCTATGATGTAAATTACAGACGCCTCTCATCTTTTTAAGTGGTGGAACTTGCACTTTTGCTGACTGACTAAATACTTTTTTGCCCCACTGTACATACATACATACATACATACAGTGGGGCAAAAAAGTATTTAGTCAGTCAGCAATAGTGCAAGTTCCACCACTTAAAAAGATGAGAGGCGTCTGTAATTTACATCATAGGTAGACCTCAACTATGGGAGACAAACTGAGAAAAAAAAATCCAGAAAATCACATTGTCTGTTTTTTTAACATTTTATTTGCATATTATGGTGGAAAATAAGTATTTGGTCAGAAACAAAATTTCATCTCAATACTTTGTAATATATCCTTTGTTGGCAATGACAGAGGTCAAACGTTTTCTGTAAGTCTTCACAAGGTTGCCACACTGTTGTTGGTATGTTGGCCCATTCCTCCATGCAGATCTCCTCTAGAGCAGTGATGTTTTTGGCTTTTCGCTTGGCAACACGGACTTTCAACTCCCTCCAAAGGTTTTCTATAGGGTTGAGATCTGGAGACTGGCTAGGCCACTCCAGGAACTTGAAATGCTTCTTACAAAGCCACTCATTCGTTGCCCTGGCAGTGTGGATCATTGTCATGTTGAAAGACCCAGCCACGTTTCATCTTCAATGCCCTTGCTGATGGAAGGAGGTTTGCACTCAAAATCTCACGATACATGGCCCCATTCATTCTTTCATGTACCCGGATCAGTCGTCCTGGCCCCTTTGCAGAGAAACAGCCCCAAAGCATGATGTTTCCACCACCATGCTTTACAGTAGGTATGGTGTTTGATGGATGCAACTCAGTATTCTTTTTCCTCCAAACACGACAAGTTGTGTTTCTACCAAACAGTTCCAGTTTGGTTTCATCAAACCATAGGACATTCTCCCAAAACTCCTCTGGATCATCCAAATGCTCTCTAGCAAACTTCAGACGGGCCCGGACATGTACTGGCTTAAGCAGTGGGACACGTCTGGCACTGCAGGATCTGAGTCCATGGTGGCGTAGTGTGTTACTTATGGTAGGCCTTGTTACATTGGTCCCAGCTCTCTGCAGTTCATTCACTAGGTCCCCCCGCGTGGTTCTGGGATTTTTGCTCACCGTTCTTGTGATCATTCTGACCCCATGGGGTGGGATTTTGCGTGGAGCCCCAGATCGAGGGAGATTATCAGTGGTCTTGTATGTCTTCCATTTTCTAATTATTGCTCCCACTGTTGATTTCTTCACTCCAAGCTGGTTGGCTATTGCAGATTCAGTCTTCCCAGCCTGGTGCAGGGCTACAATTTTGTTTCTGGTGTCCTTTGACAGCTCTTTGGTCTTCACCATAGTGGAGTTTGGAGTCAGACTGTTTGAGGGTGTGCACAGGTGTCTTTTTATACTGATAACAAGTTTAAACAGGTGCCATTACTACAGGTAATGAGTGGAGGAAAGAGGAGACTCTTAAAGAAGAAGTTACAGGTCTGTGAGAGCCAGAAATCTTGATTGTTTGTTTCTGACCAAATACTTATTTTCCACCATAATATGCAAATAAAATGTTAAAAAAACAGACAATGTGATTTTCTGGATTTTTTTTTCTCAGTTTGTCTCCCATAGTTGAGGTCTACCTATGATGTAAATTACAGACGCCTCTCATCTTTTTAAGTGGTGGAACTTGCATTATTGCTGACTGACTAAATACTTTTTTGCCCCACTGTACATACATAGGGATGGCACACGGACTACCGATCTCAACAGTACTGTTTTTTTACAGTACAAGAATCAGCAGAACATGTGAAGGAAGCCTTAAGGGTATGTGCACATGATCAGTAAACGCTATGGGTTGAACACTGCGTACGTGTCCTAACCGGCAGCGGCCAGATGTTTCAGCATATTGGATAGGACTTCAAGAAATCTCATGCCCACTATGCGTCCAGACGCCCACAGCTCACCTGGAGAGACGAACATTCGTCGCGTCTTTCCAGACTGCAGCTTGTCAATTTCTACTAGCATCTATGCAAGAGAAATATCACCAATAGAATGTATTGGATGCAGTGAATCCGCACGGTTCATTGATCATATGTGGACTCGCCTACATTCAAGAGACAGCAGCACTTTGGACGCAGGTGTGTCCAAAGCGCTGCCACTTCCAGATTGTGTATATCGGGCCTTAGAAGTATTTTTTACCATTTTGAATATAAGTAATATTGTTTTCTTTCCCTTCCTGTTATATAGACATCACTATTAAACATGATTGTATTGCCTTCTTGCGCTGAAATTTATTTACTTGATTTTCATTTACCAACTATAACCATTGGTATGAATGTTGCTGGTTATTAACACTGAGGTAGTTGTGATATGTACATTTTTATAGTAATTCTAAAACTTTCTAAGGCCGGGTGCGCACGATCCGGAAGTAGCAGCTCTGGACGCAGCACATGCTCGCTGCGTCCAAAGCGCTGCCATCTATTGAACGCAGGTGAATCCGCATGTGTTCACCAAACCGTGCAGATTCACCGTGTTCAATACATTCTGGAGAGACGTGCCACATGTCCGTCTCCGCGGGTAAGCCACGGGCATCTGGACACAAAGTAGACATGGGATTTCTTGAAATCACATTCACTATGCTGTAACATCTGGCAAAACCCGCAGCGTTTACTGTTCATGGGCACATACCCTAATTGTTGTATTCAATATGCTAAAGCAATGGCATCAGTAATATATTTCTATAGTACAGCACATTACACTTAATCCTACACTTACTTAAGGTACCTTCACACTGAACAATTTAACAACGATATCGCTAGCGATCCGTGTTGTTGCAGCGTCCTGGATAGTGATATCGTTGTGTTTGACACGCAGCAGCGATCTGGATCCTGCTGTGACATCGTTGGTCGGAGCAGAAAGGCCAGAACTTTATTTCGTCGCTGGATCTCCCGCAGACCTCGCTGAATCGGCGTGTGTGACGCCGATTCAGCGATGTCTTCACTGGTAACCAGGGTAAACATCGGGTTAATAAGCGCAGGGCTGCGCTTAGTAACCCGATGTTTACCCTGGTTACCAGTGTAAATGTAAAAAAAAAAACACTACATACTTACATTCCGGTGTCTGTCCCCCGGCGCTCTGCTTCCCTGCACTGTCAGCGCCGGCCGGCCGTAAAGCACAGCGGTGACGTCACCGCTTTGCTTTACGGCCAGCCGGCGCTCACAGTTAGTGCAGGAAGCAGAGCGCCGGGGGACAGACACCGGAATGTAAGTATGTAGTGTTTTTTTTTTTTTACATTTACACTGGTAACCAGGGTAAACATCGGGTTACTAAGCGCGGCCCTGCGCTTAGTAACCCGATGTTTACCCTGGTTACCAGGGGACTTCGCATAGTTGGTCGCTGGAGAGCTGTCTGTGTGACAGCTCTCCAGCGACCACACAGCGACGCTGGAGCGATCGGCATCGTTGTCTAGATCGCTGCAGCGTCGTTAAATGTGACGGTACCTTTAGTTTAGAATTTGGAGGACATTGGCCTAATTAAACTGGCAGCCCTGAGCATGATAAGTTAGCTAAGGACAATGGTATTTATAGATTGTAATGTTTGCCTTCTTTCTTACATATACACACACACACACAAAGTTATTATTTTGTCACGAAGGATGCCTCAGTTTTCTTTTAGTCTTGCATTTGTAGGAAATCCACTAGATATAACCCCTGTATGCCTTCATATGAAATCTGAAGAATACAGCTGTACCATGGACCTCTGACAGACCTACTACAGTATAACAGAAAACATAACTGTAATATGTCAGTAGTGTATAATAGCCAGGTTTCGTCAAACTCAATCTGACAGGTGCCCCGCCCCTATCAAAGTGTATCAAAGTGTGTAACCCCTCCCCTCCCCTTGTCTGACGGCTGGTATCCAGCTGTCCCTCCTTGTTTGATTTCCCCTTTTGATATCGTTTATATAACACATGTTTATAATTATAGCCTAGTCGTGTATTTATTTTACACGTGGTTTATAACACCTTTCTCATTTGTTTTATATTAGATTTTATACGTAGCCCGAGACTGGTGTTTCTGTATGCAATCCTACATCCTGTTATGTGAAAAGTATTCTCATATTATATCAGTATTTCTTTTTATATTTTATTCACAGTGTATCCATATAGTGAATAGGGCTGGTGTTTCTGTATGCAATCCGACATCCTGTTATGTGAAAAGTATTCTCATATTATATCAGTATTTCTTTTTATATTTTATTCACAGTGTATCCATATAGTTCTGAACTTAAAGCTGCTTATTTGTGCTCTACTGAACACTAACTAAATGGTGAACATTACCTAAATTAGGTTAACTGTGGGTCAGAGGTTTATAGCACCTAGGTCAAGCAATTGTTGTTGTATTTGCGTACCCAATAAATGTTTATTTTCACAAACAGAAGAGGCAGCTTTTTTTGTTTGTACATGTATTGTACCTGAATTGATATTTGCTTTCTCTTTTTTGTGTCCTGAAGATGGCATCTGCGAAGTTATTTGTTATCTACTGAGGGCATTGTAAGTTGTGTTTATTCACATTGTAGCAGATTTTATCCTTGTGGATGCCTTATATACACAGAAGAGATATGCACCAATGTCACAACACAAGTTATAATATGACCCAATGTTACAACACAAGTAAGAAGCGGTGTGTTTTATACGAATAAAAACCAAAGACACGATATTGTAAAAATGTAAAAAATTTTATTTCTCACAATAAAACAGCATCTCAAAGACATTTCAATACTATAAAAATTCTTACAGAATATAAAAAGTAAAAACATTAAAATAGTACAATGAACAATTACACTTCTTACAAAATAATTAATATAGAGTTACAAGGCGAGTACAGCATTTTAGCCAGTACATTCTTTACATCGTGAGCCACATGGTTTGCAGCATCGGTAGAGACCTTTTTTTAGGTAGCAGAGTTCCACGTGTGGAACCTAATGACGGGGAATGTAAAGATTGAATTGTACGGGGAGCCGCCGCTAACTTCAGCGGTGTAGATACAGAGCGTGTCTCACTGTTGGTAATTTTTAATTCATCTAAAAGCTTCCTAGTAGCGGTGTTACCCACAACTGTAGACGGCATATTTAGTTCGGCCATAGCCTGCATAAATGAATCCCAACCCGGCGGTAAATTTCTACTGTTCAGAGCATGGCTCTGCGTTGTACTACGTACCAAATCCAGTAAGTTAGACCCTGGTATTACGGATCCTTTGAAAATAAATTCAGCATTATTATTCCATGCTGTGACATTTTTATTCTGCAGCATCCTGTTTAGTAAAAATTCAGCATTCTTTTTATATCTTTGGTTTATATGGCCGACAATTTCAGCGATCTCATGATTTTTATCAGAGTCGGTATGATTTTTATCAGAGTCGGTATTTGGCAATTGCTGCTGACCAGGATCAGGAGGGCTAACGAGATTTAAAGCCGTTACTTCTTTTGAGCTGTGTCGCGTATGTACCAAGTAGCGTTGTAGCACAGAGCTATACATTTTAATTTTCACATCATCAGGAATGTCACGACGCTGTAAAATGTCGCTAATCTCACCATCAAGGCGCCGAATAACACTGTCGCGTATGTTATCTGTAGTACCGGGTCTTAGTTTGTCTAGCTCCTGTTTGGGGACTAGATACATTTTCGTTGCATGCTCCATTATCTTCCGGCGATCAGGCTTGTTATTATTGGGATTGCAAAAGCTAAAAGAGGACCGATAAACCCGCCGGCCTGTTTTAGTAGTCGCTTCTTTTTCTTTATGGGCTGAGATCTGTCGCTCAGTGTTCTTATAGCTTTACGCCACTTCTTTAATATACCTTTTTGGCGCTCTTTCAGCGGAATCCTGCCTTTTAAGATATTTAAAGCAATCTCGCCTATGGCTGTAATTAAATCATTGCTTGCATCGCGCAAAATAGACTTTCTGACAGCGGGGGTTGCTTTCACTAGGGTTTTTAAGAGAGCCCAGTTACGCCGGAGCCTCTCAGACATCTTTACAGCACAACGCCCACAGCGTAGAATGTCTGATACCGGGTAAAATTCACTTTTTAGAAGTGTTTTTCTTCTGAACATAGACAGCGGGCAACGCGGGTGGAAACAACCCAGTCCTTAAACGCAGATCCTCAGGAGTATTAGCTCTCAAATCTACAAGCAAATACCCGTAAGGCTCCCGCGTGGCATCCTCAAAAGCTTCTAGGAAAAAACGTGTTTTTCCGGGATACATCTGACGAGCTAGAGTTAAAATTTGTAATTTATCTCGGGGATTGTTAAAAAGCACCATGTACTTTGTGTTTAAATTTATCGTACGGCTTTTCTTGCCCTGACAAAATATGTTTTGCACCAGGTAGAAAATGCTGAGATTTCTGTGGTGCACATACTTGGTAAAGGCTTTTTCTATCTCACAATTCTCACTAGCACTCTCCATGAGATCATCAACAATCGCCAAATTCACCTTCTCCGGTGGGAATAATTCGTCATCTACGAATGTATTCGGCAGACCCTCCACAAATCTGGCGTGGGGAAAAGAGAGAGAGATTTCATCATATAGTTTTTGCCAACACGAATAAAACCATACAATATTATCAGGTTTCTGAGAAAAATTAGCTTCAATATTATATAGCAGCTGTTTTACAAAATAGCTCTTTCCAGAATTAGACGGGCCTGCTAGAATGCACGAGAACGGGTGTTGCAGACGCGTATCCATCACAATACTCGACTAATACCCAAAAGGTAATGTTGTGAAATTGTCTAATAGTCGCCGCTTTGTATAAACGCACTTTTGTGTTTTGCGTAATGGCCTTGTTTCAATATCCCAGTACTTTTTATTTCTCACAATGGACGCCTGCTGTACGACAATACGTTTCTGAGTTTCTGCGGCAGAATTGCGCGGGTAGTCCAGAACTAGATCTTTCAGACTGTTGAAATTAATAGATTGAGAGTTACCAACATTTAGTGTTATCCCCTTAACTTTTAAGACAGTTTTACCGGTGTTGAGTTTGTAGCCGTAAGTTTTGGGGCCCGCGGATACAAATTCTGTGATGTGTGTACCATCGGGTATTTCACTGGTCAGCTCCCCCAGGTAATCGCCTAAAGGCGGTTGCCACTCACCATCTCTCTGTACAAAAATAACTGAGTCTGTGTCGTGATAAAGGCACCTCTCCTGCAGCCGGTCCAGCAGCGAATAGAGCTCTAACCGAGCATACGCTGTTGTAAAACACGCTATAAAAATGTTTGTGTTTTTGTTGAGTGTGTGGTGGCCTTTTGCATATTTCCAGTTAATGGTTGCGGTGTCATCATCAAGGAAATGTAACATCGAAATGTCATAGTAAGGCAGGAACAAATACTTAAAAAGCTCATCTGGATCCCTAACAATGCTGGTACATGATAGATTAGATCTCTGAGCAAACTTTCCCCATAAAGAATTTAAGAAAAGCTTGGAGATCTGGCGCTTAGCAGGATTGACAGCTATATTTTCAGGCCGTAATTGGACACCTTCTTTTTCAAGAAAACAGTCAATGTACTGCCGTTTCTTGGCGTCATCAGTGCACCAGCTAGGATAACCAGAGGCTTCCTGCTTATCCCTAAGATGTAATTTAATGTAAGGCGCAAACAGATCATCAGTGGTTTTAGGAAAATGCCATATTTCATAGATGTGAGCGATCCGATACCCTTTTTCTATCGCCATCTCGAGCTCTATAGTGCACCAGGTGCCTGTCAGTGCCCGTTCTTCATCACTGTGGGCACAAATACCTGCCTGGGAATTTGCAGCGCATGTGTAGCAAAGGGGAAACATTAATTTTTTGTTGAGTTTTACCGGTAGAACTGGAAAAAATAAATCTCTCGGCGGGTAGACCTTGACTCTAGCAATGCCAAAGTATTTTTTAATGAATCCAAAATTGTCGTAGATGATGTCTGGATGGCCTACAGGGTATGTTTTAGTTTTGTTTACAAAGGGGTACAGACTGGTGAAATCGTAGTAGTGTAAAGTCTCCCCTTCTTCCAGATGGTGATAGAGCTTAATGGCGTTAGTTCGCCCGCCATAAAGCGCATCACGGGGGTCTAAAGGAACGGGGAATTCCATCTGACGAAGAAATGTTTGAAGGTTAGAATCATTTTCAACCATTTCATTCCACTCATGTTCCCACATCAGTCTTACTGTGTACCCGCAACACTGTAAGTAACGCTTTTTAGCTAAAAAGGTGTAATATAACTGGCCGTAGGACGTGCTTGTGACCTTATTTGTGTCATTTTCATTATAGCACACGGGACAACCGTGGTAAAAACACCCCTGAAATTCAAAGGCTATGTGCTGGCCGCTAACATAGGCATAGCCATCTAGAAAATACTTCCCGACCTGTTTTTCACCGCCTCTCAAAGCGTGCTGTATGTCGATGTTCTCAGAGTGGGCTACATACATGAGCCACTGTATAGCGGGTGTCGAGTAGCGCTTTTTTGCCTTGTGATAATTATCACCAGGTAAAATGGCGATTGTCTTTTTTGGAAGAAATTTAAACCGGTACATTGTCATACACACCGAGGCCAGGGTGATGAGCTGAAAAGGATCAACACATCTGCTCACTACAATCCTTTGCTTTTGACGCTTACAGTATTTTTTAACATTTTTCTGCGTCATCTGCATAATACGCTCTCTATAGATCTCGCAGGCGTGTCTCAAAATTTCAACATCTTGTTTGCAATAAGATTTTAGCTCGGCCTTGAAGTCAAAAGTTGTATTTACCTGTGTCTCATACCACTCCAGGAACTCTACCTTCTCACCAGGTGACATGTACTCCACCCCATAATATTTTACATCAGGTATGAGGCCGACATAGTTTTGGTTTTCTCTGGTATTGAAAAAGTGTGGAAAATGCCCTTTGCCTCCTGAAAAGCCCATGGCCTGTGGTAATTTACTGAGTTTCATGGGGATAAAATTTTAGAGAGTCTATGAACCTTATAGACAAATCGGGTAGCGACACACACAAGAGACGGCCACCTTGGGTTATCAACTGTACTTGTAGTTTTTCAGAAATCAGTTCCTTAACAATAAAGTATGCATCATATCTTCCACCATTGTGGGCAATAAATGTATGATCTGAAAATTTACCGCTTGTAAAGAACTGTACAAAGTCATGCGTACAGGTATCACCCTCAAACTCCCAGGAGGGGTGGCCATACAGCGTTGTAGCATAAATGTAATTCGGGATGTGCGTGCCTGTCTCCTGCATACATTCAAAATCATAAAAGATATAGCAATCTGACTCATCCTGTGCTACATACTTCCGCATGTAACAAAGATGGGCATCAAATTTATTTATATGTCTGCGACATACAGGACAGCGCAAACCATTACATTTATGCTCTGTTTCGCTATTTCTGGGGACAAAAAGGTTGCATTTATCACAAAATGTTTTAAGTCTGCAGAATGCTGGGTCGCCTAATCCCAATTGTTTGTGATAATCTAAGCACACGCTCGAGCGGCAATAAACTCTGCAAACAGGACATCTGGGCTGTTGGTCGGCACCGCTTTCTACGCAATTCTCTCTCTGACAGGCTTTACAAAAATACTGACAGGAATGGTTGTTTTTGTGGTGAAACACTGAATTGCAGAGCTCACAAAAGTACTTAGAGCCGATAAAACCCTTCATATTTTTGATACCGTAGTAGTGATTATCATGGAACAATATGAATACGGTTTTGCCAATAGCTGTATTACCGCTCTCAAAGTAACGCCAATCGCCCTGACTATAGTACAGTACTTTAATGGTGACCCCCAAATATTTTTCAAATGCAGGGATGTCGCTAAAACTCACTAATTGGTCATCAGGGATGCCCAGTGCTGCGTGTATGTTTTTAGAGCGGCTCAGTAAAACACCATCAGTGACATTCGTGTCGTCCATCAGGGCGCACACACTAGCAGCCAAACACAGATTTGTCGTGTAATTGTTAAAATCATACACGCAGCACTGGGCATCCCTGATGACCAATTAGTGAGTTTTAGCGACATCCCTGCATTTGAAAAATATTTGGGGGTCACCATTAAAGTACTGTACTATAGTCAGGGCGATTGGCGTTACTTTGAGAGCGGTAATACAGCTATTGGCAAAACCGTATTCATATTGTTCCATGATAATCACTACTACGGTATCAAAAATATGAAGGGTTTTATCGGCTCTAAGTACTTTTGTGAGCTCTGCAATTCAGTGTTTCACCACAAAAACAACCATTCCTGTCAGTATTTTTGTAAAGCCTGTCAGAGAGAGAATTGCGTAGAAAGCGGTGCCGACCAACAGCCCAGATGTCCTGTTTGCAGAGTTTATTGCCGCTCGAGCGTGTGCTTAGATTATCACAAACAATTGGGATTAGGCGACCCAGCATTCTGCAGACTTAAAACATTTTGTGATAAATGCAACCTTTTTGTCCCCAGAAATAGCGAAACAGAGCATAAATGTAATGGTTTGCGCTGTCCTGTATGTCGCAGACATATAAATAAATTTGATGCCCATCTTTGTTACATGCGGAAGTATGTAGCACAGGATGAGTCAGATTGCTATATCTTTTATGATTTTGAATGTATGCAGGAGACAGGCACGCACATCCCGAATTACATTTATGCTACAACGCTGTATGGCCACCCCTCCTGGGAGTTTGAGGGTGATACCTGTACGCATGACTTTGTACAGTTCTTTACAAGCGGTAAATTTTCAGATCATACATTTATTGCCCACAATGGTGGAAGATATGATGCATACTTTATTGTTAAGGAACTGATTTCTGAAAAACTACAAGTACAGTTGATAACCCAAGGTGGCCGTCTCTTGTGTGTGTCGCTACCCGATTTGTCTATAAGGTTCATAGACTCTCTAAATTTTATCCCCATGAAACTCAGTAAATTACCACAGGCCATGGGCTTTTCAGGAGGCAAAGGGCATTTTCCACACTTTTTCAATACCAGAGAAAACCAAAACTATGTCGGCCTCATACCTGATGTAAAATATTATGGGGTGGAGTACATGTCACCTGGTGAGAAGGTAGAGTTCCTGGAGTGGTATGAGACACAGGTAAATACAACTTTTGACTTCAAGGCCGAGCTAAAATCTTATTGCAAACAAGATGTTGAAATTTTGAGACACGCCTGCGAGATCTATAGAGAGCGTATTATGCAGATGACGCAGAAAAATGTTAAAAAATACTGTAAGCGTCAAAAGCAAAGGATTGTAGTGAGCAGATGTGTTGATCCTTTTCAGCTCATCACCCTGGCCTCGGTGTGTATGACAATGTACCGGTTTAAATTTCTTCCAAAAAAGACAATCGCCATTTTACCTGGTGATAATTATCACAAGGCAAAAAAGCGCTACTCGACACCCGCTATACAGTGGCTCATGTATGTAGCCCACTCTGAGAACATCGACATACAGCACGCTTTGAGAGGCGGTGAAAAACAGGTCGGGAAGTATTTTCTAGATGGCTATGCCTATGTTAGCGGCCAGCACATAGCCTTTGAATTTCAGGGGTGTTTTTACCACGGTTGTCCCGTGTGCTATAATGAAAATGACACAAATAAGGTCACAAGCACGTCCTACGGCCAGTTATATTACACCTTTTTAGCTAAAAAGCGTTACTTACAGTGTTGCGGGTACACAGTAAGACTGATGTGGGAACATGAGTGGAATGAAATGGTTGAAAATGATTCTAACCTTCAAACATTTCTTCGTCAGATGGAATTCCCCGTTCCTTTAGACCCCCGTGATGCGCTTTATGGCGGGCGAACTAACGCCATTAAGCTCTATCACCATCTGGAAGAAGGGGAGACTTTACACTACTACGATTTCACCAGTCTGTACCCCTTTGTAAACAAAACTAAAACATACCCTGTAGGCCATCCAGACATCATCTACGACAATTTTGGATTCATTAAAAAATACTTTGGCATTGCTAGAGTCAAGGTCTACCCGCCGAGAGATTTATTTTTTCCAGTTCTACCGGTAAAACTCAACAAAAAATTAATGTTTCCCCTTTGCTACACATGCGCTGCAAATTCCCAGGCAGGTATTTGTGCCCACAGTGATGAAGAACGGGCACTGACAGGCACCTGGTGCACTATAGAGCTCGAGATGGCGATAGAAAAAGGGTATCGGATCGCTCACATCTATGAAATATGGCATTTTCCTAAAACCACTGATGATCTGTTTGCGCCTTACATTAAATTACATCTTAGGGATAAGCAGGAAGCCTCTGGTTATCCTAGCTGGTGCACTGATGACGCCAAGAAACGGCAGTACATTGACTGTTTTCTTGAAAAAGAAGGTGTCCAATTACGGCCTGAAAATATAGCTGTCAATCCTGCTAAGCGCCAGATCTCCAAGCTTTTCTTAAATTCTTTATGGGGAAAGTTTGCTCAGAGATCTAATCTATCATGTACCAGCATTGTTAGGGATCCAGATGAGCTTTTTAAGTATTTGTTCCTGCCTTACTATGACATTTCGATGTTACATTTCCTTGATGATGACACCGCAACCATTAACTGGAAATATGCAAAAGGCCACCACACACTCAACAAAAACACAAACATTTTTATAGCGTGTTTTACAACAGCGTATGCTCGGTTAGAGCTCTATTCGCTGCTGGACCGGCTGCAGGAGAGGTGCCTTTATCACGACACAGACTCAGTTATTTTTGTACAGAGAGATGGTGAGTGGCAACCGCCTTTAGGCGATTACCTGGGGGAGCTGACCAGTGAAATACCCGATGGTACACACATCACAGAATTTGTATCCGCGGGCCCCAAAACTTACGGCTACAAACTCAACACCGGTAAAACTGTCTTAAAAGTTAAGGGGATAACACTAAATGTTGGTAACTCTCAATCTATTAATTTCAACAGTCTGAAAGATCTAGTTCTGGACTACCCGCGCAATTCTGCCGCAGAAACTCAGAAACGTATTGTCGTACAGCAGGCGTCCATTGTGAGAAATAAAAAGTACTGGGATATTGAAACAAGGCCATTACGCAAAACACAAAAGTGCGTTTATACAAAGCGGCGACTATTAGACAATTTCACAACATTACCTTTTGGGTATTAGTCGAGTATTGTGATGGATACGCGTCTGCAACACCCGTTCTCGTGCATTCTAGCAGGCCCGTCTAATTCTGGAAAGAGCTATTTTGTAAAACAGCTGCTATATAATATTGAAGCTAATTTTTCTCAGAAACCTGATAATATTGTATGGTTTTATTCGTGTTGGCAAAAACTATATGATGAAATCTCTCTCTCTTTTCCCCACGCCAGATTTGTGGAGGGTCTGCCGAATACATTCGTAGATGACGAATTATTCCCACCGGAGAAGGTGAATTTGGCGATTGTTGATGATCTCATGGAGAGTGCTAGTGAGAATTGTGAGATAGAAAAAGCCTTTACCAAGTATGTGCACCACAGAAATCTCAGCATTTTCTACCTGGTGCAAAACATATTTTGTCAGGGCAAGAAAAGCCGTACGATAAATTTAAACACAAAGTACATGGTGCTTTTTAACAATCCCCGAGATAAATTACAAATTTTAACTCTAGCTCGTCAGATGTATCCCGGAAAAACACGTTTTTTCCTAGAAGCTTTTGAGGATGCCACGCGGGAGCCTTACGGGTATTTGCTTGTAGATTTGAGAGCTAATACTCCTGAGGATCTGCGTTTAAGGACTGGGTTGTTTCCACCCGCGTTGCCCGCTGTCTATGTTCAGAAGAAAAACACTTCTAAAAAGTGAATTTTACCCGGTATCAGACATTCTACGCTGTGGGCGTTGTGCTGTAAAGATGTCTGAGAGGCTCCGGCGTAACTGGGCTCTCTTAAAAACCCTAGTGAAAGCAACCCCCGCTGTCAGAAAGTCTATTTTGCGCGATGCAAGCAATGATTTAATTACAGCCATAGGCGAGATTGCTTTAAATATCTTAAAAGGCAGGATTCCGCTGAAAGAGCGCCAAAAAGGTATATTAAAGAAGTGGCGTAAAGCTATAAGAACACTGAGCGACAGATCTCAGCCCATAAAGAAAAAGAAGCGACTACTAAAACAGGCCGGCGGGTTTATCGGTCCTCTTTTAGCTTTTGCAATCCCAATAATAACAAGCCTGATCGCCGGAAGATAATGGAGCATGCAACGAAAATGTATCTAGTCCCCAAACAGGAGCTAGACAAACTAAGACCCGGTACTACAGATAACATACGCGACAGTGTTATTCGGCGCCTTGATGGTGAGATTAGCGACATTTTACAGCGTCGTGACATTCCCGATGATGTGAAAATTAAAATGTATAGCTCTGTGCTACAACGCTACTTGGTACATACGCGACACAGCTCAAAAGAAGTAACGGCTTTAAATCTCGTTAGCCCTCCTGATCCTGGTCAGCAGCAATTGCCAAATACCGACTCTGATAAAAATCATACCGACTCTGATAAAAATCATGAGATCGCTGAAATTGTCGGCCATATAAACCAAAGATATAAAAAGAATGCTGAATTTTTACTAAACAGGATGCTGCAGAATAAAAATGTCACAGCATGGAATAATAATGCTGAATTTATTTTCAAAGGATCCGTAATACCAGGGTCTAACTTACTGGATTTGGTACGTAGTACAACGCAGAGCCATGCTCTGAACAGTAGAAATTTACCGCCGGGTTGGGATTCATTTATGCAGGCTATGGCCGAACTAAATATGCCGTCTACAGTTGTGGGTAACACCGCTACTAGGAAGCTTTTAGATGAATTAAAAATTACCAACAGTGAGACACGCTCTGTATCTACACCGCTGAAGTTAGCGGCGGCTCCCCGTACAATTCAATCTTTACATTCCCCGTCATTAGGTTCCACACGTGGAACTCTGCTACCTAAAAAAAGGTCTCTACCGATGCTGCAAACCATGTGGCTCACGATGTAAAGAATGTACTGGCTAAAATGCTGTACTCGCCTTGTAACTCTATATTAATTATTTTGTAAGAAGTGTAATTGTTCATTGTACTATTTTAATGTTTTTACTTTTTATATTCTGTAAGAATTTTTATAGTATTGAAATGTCTTTGAGATGCTGTTTTATTGTGAGAAATAAAATTTTTTACATTTTTACAATATCGTGTCTTTGGTTTTTATTCGTATAAAACACACCGCTTCTTACTTGTGTTGTAACATTGGGTCATATTATAACTTGTGTTGTGACATTGGTGCATATCTCTTCTGTGTATATAAGGCATCCACAAGGATAAAATCTGCTACAATGTGAATAAACACAACTTACAATGCCCTCAGTAGATAACAAATAACTTCGCAGATGCCATCTTCAGGACACAAAAAAGAGAAAGCAAATATCAATTCAGGTACAATACATGTACAAACAAAAAAAGCTGCCTCTTCTGTTTGTGAAAATAAACATTTATTGGGTACGCAAATACAACAACAATTGCTTGACCTAGGTGCTATAAACCTCTGACCCACAGTTAACCTAATTTAGGTAATGTTCACCATTTAGTTAGTGTTCAGTAGAGCACAAATAAGCAGCTTTAAGTTCAGAACTATATGGATACACTGTGAATAAAATATAAAAAGAAATACTGATATAATATGAGAATACTTTTCACATAACAGGATGTCGGATTGCATACAGAAACACCAGCCCTATTCACTATATGGATACACTGTGAATAAAATATAAAAAGAAATACTGATATAATATGAGAATACTTTTCACATAACAGGATGTAGGATTGCATACAGAAACACCAGTCTCGGGCTACGTATAAAATCTAATATAAAACAAATGAGAAAGGTGTTATAAACCACGTGTAAAATAAATACACGACTAGGCTATAATTATAAACATGTGTTATATAAACGATATCAAAAGGGGAAATCAAACAAGGAGGGACAGCTGGATACCAGCCGTCAGACAAGGGGAGGGGAGGGGTTACACACTTTGATACACTTTGATAGGGGCGGGGCACCTGTCAGATTGAGTTTGACGAAACCTGGCTATTATACACTACTTATGTCATATAGTTGCTCCCTCGTCAGATTGTGGTGCCTGCTCTTGCTTTCCCCTAATATGTTCTCTAAATCATTGTGACTAGGGCATTGATTCATCAAAACTGGCGATTTTCTCAGTGGTATGGTAGCGTCAGATGCTTCTGATTCATGAAGAGGTGCACGCCCATTCATGAATCTGGAGCATCTGACGAGTGGCGTGCCCTTCACCAGAAATCTTACTCCAGTCCCATGAATTAGATGAGCTGTGGAGTCATAGTGCCGTTGTTCCCAACGCCTCCCATTTTGGTGGAGTTGGGGGAAAACTGACATGAAGACGACAACATTTGAAAAATGTTGGGACTTTTAAAAAATTTATGGCACTTTTTTTTTCCTTTAAAAGTTTTGACAAATCGGACCCTATATCTTTTTTCAAGTCAATAGTATTAGGTACAGGGCTAATCTACTATACTAGATGGTGGCCCAATTCTAACGCATCGGGTATTCTAGAATATGTATGTCCACGTAGTATATTGCCCAGCCACGTAGTATATTGCCCAGCCACGTAGTTCACGTACTATATTGCCCAGTCACAATAGTATATTGCCCAGCTATGTAGTATATTGCCCAGCCACGTAGTATATTGCCCAGCCACGTAGTTCACGTACTATATTGCCCAGTCACATAGTATATTGCCCAGCCACGTAGTATATTGCCCAGCCACGTAGTTCACGTACTATATTGCCCAGTCACATAGTATATTGCCCAGCCACGTAGTATATTGCCCAGCCACGTAGTTCACGTACTATATTGCCCAGTCACATAGTATATTGCCCAGCTACGTAGTATATTGCCCAGTCACATATAGTAGATAAGGAGTCTAAGGGGTTAATGGTGGGGCGGTGACGTCAGAGGACGGGGCTGTGTGGCCGCCGCTCCCGTCTGTCTGGGATCATTGATGATTAGCCGCGGTCACGTGGTTACCTGGGGAGGAGGTGAAGTTCTGGCCGGCGCCGCTCACAACCTGGATGTGGAAGTGTCGGACGGGCAGGGTGATGTCCGCCTGCAGCCCTGGCCCCCACACCAGGCTCCACTCCGGGCTCACAGCCTCCGGACACCTGGCAGCGCGGAGGCTCCCTGCACAGAACAACAGGAAGAAAGAAAGGAGTACCAACAGAGCATAAAGGTAGTGCAAAATATAACAAATTTTATTAATTTAACAAGCATAAAGTGCATAGTAAGTCAGTACATGATAAAAACGGGATGGTTAAAAAGGGAAAGTTAATCTCCACCAGTGCAGACTGCCACTATATACCGCTCATACGTAATACCAAAAAAGGGGGAAGCAACCATAGATACATAATAGGAGCCAGCTTGTGAGTAAAGAGTATATCACAGCTTAAGTCATAATAAATGCGGTGCTTACCAATGGATTTGTATAAGGGCAGCGTATAAGGGCAGTGTGGACCGGACCGGATCCAACCAGCAGGAATCCCTGACACGCGTTTCGCCTACCGCGAGTGTCCCCTTGATAAAGCTGACACTCGCGGTAGGCGAAACGCGCGTCGGGGATTCCCACTGGTTGGATCCGGTCCGGTCCACACTGCCCTTATACAAATCCATTCCCCCTTTTTTGGTATTACGTATGAGCGGTATATAGTGGCAGTCTGCATCGGTGGAGATTCACTTTCCCTTTTTAACCATCCCGTTTTTATCATGTACTGACTTACTATGCACTTTATGCTTGTCAAATTAATAAAATTTGTTATATTTTGCACTACCTTTATGCTCTGTTGGTACTCCTTTTTTTTCAATTTATATGGAGTTGGTTTGCCGCTTTGGCTGTGGGTTTTACAGCACCACTTTTGTGCTCTAATTTCCCCGTTGTTCTATTATGTTGCCTGGCAGTGTTGTCACAGAACAACAGGAGCAGCAGCAGTGGCACCATCCTCCTGGTTACATTGCGGTCTCGCGAGATGATGACGTAACGGTCTCGTGAGACCGTACGTCATCATCTCGCGAGACCGCAATGCATGCGGCGGTCACCGGGGCGTCGCACGGAGCGGGAAAGGCCGGTTCCTGATCAGGGGAGGGTAGAGGGGGGGTCACCAGAGTATGTAACTATTTTTTATTTTTTTTAAATTATTTTTAACATTAGATATTTTTACTATTCATGCTGCATGGGCAGCATGAATAGTAAAAAGGTGGTCACACAGGGTTAATAGCGGCGGTAACCGAGTGTGTTACACCGCGGTCAACGCTGCCAATAACCCTGTGTGAGCGCTGGCCGGAGTGGAGTATGCAGATGGCGGGCACTGACTGCGGAGAGGAAGGAGCGGCCATTTTCTTCCGGACTGTGCCCGTCGCTGATTGGTCGCGGCAGCCATGACAGGCAGCTGCCGAAACCAATCAGCGAATGAATAACCGTGACAGACAGAAGGACAGACACAGACGGAAGTGACCCTTAGACAATTATATAGTAGATAATTGTCTAAGGGTCACTTCTGTCTGTCTGTCCTTCTGTCTGTCACGGATATTCATTGGTCGCGGCCTCTGTCTGTCATAGAATCCAAGTCGCTGATTGGTCGCGGCAAAACAGCCACGACCAATCAGCGACGGGCACAGTGCTGCGGAAAAATGGCCACTCCTTCCTCCCCGCAATCAGTGCCCGCTCCATACTCCCCTCCAGTCAGCGCTCACACAGGGTTAATGGCACTCCCTTAAAGCTGCTATTAACCCTGTGTGACCAACTTTTTACTATTGAGGCTGCCTTTGCAGCCTCAATAGTAAAAAGATCTAATGTTAAAAATAATTAAAAAAAATAAAAAAAATCGTTATATACTCACCATCCGTCGGCCCCCGCATCCAGAACCGGCCTTTACCGCTCCTCGCGACGCTCCGGTGACCGATCCATGCATTGCGGTCTCGCGAGATGATGACGTGGCGGTCTCGCGAGACCACTACATCATCATCTTGCGGGACCGCAATACACCGCGTGACCAATCAGCGACATTGGTACAGGATTTAAATCTCGCTTCGCTGATTGGTCTCGCCCAGCCGACCTTGGCGTGGGATTTAAATCCCGCTTCGCTGATTGGTAGCGCCCAGCCGGCGCACGCGACCAATCAGCGACATCGGCACAGGATTTAAATCCCGCTTCGCTGATTGGTCGCGCCCAGCCGACATTGGCGTGGGATTTAAATCCCGTTTCGCTGATTGGTCGCGCCGGCTGGGCGCTACCAAATCAGTGACATTGGCGCGGGATTTAAATCCCGCTTCGCTGATTGGTCGCGCCCAGCCGACATTGTCGCGGGATTTAAATCCCGCTTCGCTGATTGGTCGCGCCCAATTAGCGACATTACCGTGGGATTAAAATCCCGCTTCCCTGATTGGTCGCACCCAGGCGGCGCGTCCAATCAGCGACATTGCCGCGGGACTTTTTACTATTGAGGCTGCCTATGCAGCGGCAGCCGCGCTTCTCGGCACAGCTTAGCTGGATCTCAGGGGGTGAGTATATAACTATTTGTTATTTAATTTTTTTTTTTTTAACAGGGATATGGTGCCCACACTGCTAAATACTGCGTGGGCTGCGTTATATACTACATGGCTGCTATATACTATATGGACAGTGTTATATACGGTACTCCATGGGCTGTGTGATATACTGCATGGGCTGTGCTATATACTACGTGCCCTGTGTTATATACTGCGTGGGCAGTGTTATATACTCCTTGGGCTGTGTTATATACGCGTGGGCTGTTATACACCGCGTGGTTGCTATATACTACATGGGCAGTGTTATATACTCCGTGGGCTGTGTGATATACTGCATGGGCTGTACTATATACTACGTGCCCTGTGTTATATACTGTGTGGCATGTGTTATATACTGCGTGGCTGCTATATACTGCGTGGGCTGTGTTATATAGTACGTGGGCTGAGTTATATAGTACATTGTGTTATATACTGCGTGGGCAGTGCTATATAATGCATGGGTTGTGTTATATAGTATGTGGGCTGTGTTATTCTGCGTGGGCTGTGCTATATACTACGTGCCCTGTGTTATATACTGTGTGGCCTGTGTTATATACTGCGTGGCTGCTATATAATGCGTGGTCTGTGTTATATAGTAGGTGGGCTGAGTTATATAGTACATGGGCTGTGTTATATACTGCGTGGGCAGTGCTATATACTGCTTGGGTTGTGTTATATAGTACATGGGCTGTGTTACATAGTACATGGGCTTTGTTATATAGTACGTGGGCTGTGTTATATACTGCGTGGGCTGTGTTATATACAGCGTGGGCTGTGTTATATACTGCGTGGGCTGTTATATACTACGTCGCCTGTGTTATATACTGCGTGGCTGCTATATACTGCGTGGGCTGTGTTATATAGTACGTGGGCTGTGTTGTATACTACATGGACTGTGTTATATACTGTGTGGGCTGTGTTATATACTCCGTGGGCTGTGTGATATGCTACGTGGGCTGTGTTATATACTACATGGCCTGTGTTATATACTGCGTGGCTGCTATATACTGCGTGGGCTGTGTTATATAGTACATGGGCTGTGTTATATACTCCGTGGGCTGTGTGATATACTGCATGGCCTGTGTTATATACTGCGTGGCCTGTGTTATATACTGCGTGGCTGCTATATACTGCGTGGGCTGTGTTATATACAGGTCCTTCTCAAAAAATTAGCATATAGTGTTAAATTTCATTATTTACCATAATGTAATGATTACAATTAAACTTTCATATATTATAGATTCATTATCCACCAACTGAAATTTGTCAGGTCTTTTATTGTTTTAATACTGATGATTTTGGCATACAACTCCTGATAACCCAAAAAACCTGTCTCAATAAATTAGCATATTTCACCCATCCAATCAAATAAAAGTGTTTTTAATAACAAACAAAAAAACCAACAAATAATAATGTTCAGTTATGCACTCAATTCTTGGTCGGGAATCCTTTGGCAGAAATGACTGCTTCAATGCGGCGTGGCATGGAGGCAATCAGCCTGTGACACTGCTGAGATGTTATGGAGGCCCAGGATGCTTCAATAGCGGCCTTAAGCTCATCCAGAGTGTTGGGTCTTGCGTCTCTCAACTTTCTCTTCACAATATCCCACAGATTCTCTATGGGGTTCAGGTCAGGAGAGTTGGCAGGCCAATTGAGCACAGTAATACCATGGTCAGTAAACCATTTACCAGTGGTTTTGGCACTGTGAGCAGGTGCCAGGTCGTGCTGAAAAATGAAATCTTCATCTCCATAAAGCATTTCAGCCGATGGAAGCATGAAGTGCTCCAAAATCTCCTGATAGCTAGCTGCATTGACCCTGCCCTTGATGAAACACAGTGGACCAACACCAGCAGCTGACATGGCACCCCACACCATCACTGACTGTGGGTACTTGACACTGGACTTCAGGCATTTTGGCATTTCCTTCTCCCCAGTCTTCCTCCAGACTCTGGCACCTTGATTTCCGAATGACATGCAAAATTTGCTTTCATCAGAAAAAAGTACTTGGGACCACTTAGCAACAGTCCAGTGCTGCTTCTCTGTAGCTCAAAAGTGGCTTTACCTGGGGAATGCGGCACCTGTAGCCCATTTCCTGCACACGCCTGTGCACGGTGGCTCTGGATGTTTCCACACCAGACTCAGTCCACTGCTTCCTCAGGTTCCCCAAGGTCTGGAATCGGTCCTTCTCCACAATCTTCCTCAGGGTCCGGTCTCCTCTTCTCGTTGTACAGCGTTTTCTGCCACATTGTTTCCTTCCAACAGACTTACCATTGAGGTGCCTTGATACAGCACTCTGGGAACAGCCTATTTGTTGAGAAATTTCTTTCTGGGTCTTACCCTCTTGCTTGAGGGTGTCAATGATGGCCTTCTTGACATCTGTCAGGTCGCTAGTCTTACCCATGATGGGGGTTTTGAGTAATGAACCAGGCAGGGAGTTTATAAAAGCCTCAGGTATCTTTTGCATGTGTTTAGAGTTAATTAGTTGATTCAGAAGATTAGGGTAATAGGTCGTTTAGAGAACCTTTTCTTGATATGCTAATTTATTGAGACAGGTTTTTTGGGTTATCAGGAGTTGTATGCCAAAATCATCAGTATTAAAACAACAATAGACCTGACAAATTTCAGTTGGTGGATAATGAATCTATAATATATGAAAGTTTAATTGTAATCATTACATTATGGTAAATAATGAAATTTAACACTATATGCTAATTTTTTGAGAAGGACCTGTAGTACGTGGGCTGTGTTATATAGTACATGGGCTGTGTTATATACTGCGTGGCTGCTATATACCGCGTGGCCTGTGTTATATACTGTTTGGGCTGTGTTATATACTGTGTGGCCACTGTTATATACTGTGTGGCCTCTGTTATATACTGCGTGGCCTGTATTAACGCATCGGGTATTCTACAATATGTATGAATGTATATAGCAGCCACATAGTATATAGCATAGGCCACGTAATATTTGCTATATACTACGTGGCCTGTGCTATATACTATGTGGCTGCTATATACATACATACATATTCTAGAATACCCGATGTGTTCGAATCGGGCCACCATCTAGTAATACTTTAAATTTCTATACTCTGAATGCAGAAACCATGTTTGCACATGGCCCTGTTCACATTTTCAGTATTTTTACATCAGTAATTGTAAGCCAAAACCAGGAGTGGGTGATAAATACAGAAGTGGTGACGTGTTTCTATTATACGGTACTTTTCCTCAGATTGCTCCACTCCGAGTTTTGGCTTACAGATACTGAGGTAAAATACTGAACATGTGAACATGGCCCAATAGTCAGAATATGCCCACATGGTTTTTTCAAGTAGCAATTCACTACAATATAGCTATGGACATAGTTTATACTTTGATGCATGACCTCACTGTGAAGATGAGTGCCTCTCTTTTATTATGCTTTTCTTTTCCATATATAAAACTGCCGCTGTCACATACAAGGCTGGCAAAAAATAACATTTTGTAAACAATCCTGCTTCATTGCTGACGTCTGAATCCACATCCTAAGCCTCTCACAGCTCTAAGTAATAATATAGATCTCATTGCTGTTTATCGAGTGTCTTTTATTTCAGAGTTTCTTCAGGCTACCCTTTAAGCTTCCATTAATGGCTGGCTTCCCTTTTTGTTTGTTAATAACAAGTCAAGGGCTGCATGACTGCTTACTTCAATATTTTAATAGGTGCTGCTTGTGCCGTCTGAGTAGGCTTGTATTTACCACGTGGAATGCTTAGTGTAGCTCTCTGCCGGTGTCAGTTCTAGACTAGAAAGGTCCCAGATCATTTTTCCATCTTTGCTTTCCTGACTTGACTTTGAATAGCAATTTTCATAAAGTATTTTCCAGAGGGTCGTTCTTCCATGGTCCATTTTGTCACATTACAATTTACTTTCAGGTAAATTAGTTTACTTACTTTTTATATTTTTTTTGTTGTGGCTACATTTGCATGTAGCAGCTAGCCATGTAGAATATAGAGGTGACTTCACCAATGAAGTCAGTGGCTACTGGACATTAGTCAAATCAGTGGTGACTGTGCCAGACTGAAGAGAAAAAACAGCTCGACTAAGAATAGTAACACCTAGTTGTCATTTTTTTTCTTCTTAAATTGCCTGGACTAACAGAGGGAACATCAGAATGCACAGCTATTAGAAGATGGGGTAAAGGAGTAAGTCAGGAGGACTGACAGGTCTTGTCTCATCACAACTATTTATGGCATATCCAGCGGTACAGTTAAGCGCACTTGCATGGCCACCCCTCCTGTTGTGATTGCTGCACCACCAGTTGGAACAGGGGATTAGGGAACCCCTGTCCTAGAGCTAAGTGGGAGACCTGCATCTATTGTACTTTGTATTGCATATATGCAGAATGTCACAAATGTCTGTGATGACACAACGCTTTTTAAGTAGAATTTAAGAATCATAATTCTGCATATACAAAGGTATTCAATCTGCTAAATCTGGATATAGAGGGCTGCAAAAGGTGCTGTTCATCCGAAACTAATGGTTGGGGGCTTGGAAGAAGAGATATTCACGTAGGTCTGGGGAGTGTATAATGAATGTCACTTTCAGGTCATCAGTATGGATTGCCCTATGTTTATACAATTTAACAAGAATTTGTGTATGCTTTACTAGCAAGAAAACTGAATAGAACATCAGCAGGGAACAGTGATATTACTAGTTAGACCAGTTACCACTACAGTCACCACTCCAGACTTAATATGAATATACTTTAGTAAATGTTTTGCTTTGAGTAGGCTTGATATTTATGTAAGTTGTCAATATTCCAGATGGGATTTTTAGTAGACATTAAAAAGGCATATGAACCCAATAAATGGTTATCTAATGTCGCAATAATCAGCTAATGTAATGAGCACTCTGTGGCATATGTAAAAAGGTATAGATAAGGTTACAGAGTTGAGATGAGTTCCACCCAGTAACCTAATTAGCTGGTGTCCTTGACAGATTTGCAGCAAGCAGCTCTCATTTGTGTACCACCTAATATTAGTCATCTGAAAATAATAGGTCTGCAAGCAATAATACAGCACTGAATTATTCATTTATTTCAGTAATTTGTGTGTATTCCTAATGTACGGATTCATCATTTTGCTTCAATAACAATAAAAGCAAAGCTTCTTTTTCAGTATATTGCATAACTAAAATATGTAATTAATCTTGCTTGTCAGTGCATGACTTTTATGTCTTAAGGCTTTCATTAAAGCAGGCGTAGGTCTATTCAGTATACTGTCTGTATAATCTTACATTTCTAATATTTGTATTTTTAGTTGGCAATTTGTCTAAATAACGCTCATATTCTCATTGTTCTATTTCTCAGTAGGCCAGAAACTAGTCATGCATGTCATACTGGAATCAGACAATGAATAGTAATATTTAGTGTAAGATGTATTATGGAGTAACTTTACACAAAAAGAATGTAAAGTTTACAGGGAGGCACATGCATGTAGAAAAGCCGCGGAGACACCATCACGTGTTTCTCAACGCAAGCAATAAATAGCCAGGTCTTTCACCGGGAAGGAACAACCACAGGAAGGGCAGCATCCAAAAAGGAAAACCACCTATGCCAAAACATGGTATCCATCCACAGACAGCTGTTTTGGGGTATTTGCCCCTCATCAGTGTGGAGTAGGAAACTGGCTATTAGGAGCAGTGCCTAGTAAAAGGACTATAAACATAAGGATGAATGACCTCGGGGAGATCAAAACATCCAACACCGCGGAGACACCATCACGTGTTTCTCTACGCAGTGATCCAGAACACTGCTCCCATCCCTTATGGGAAATATGCAAATGCATGTAGAAAAGTTACGGAGACACCATCACGTGTTTCTCAACGCAAGCAATAAATAGCCAGGTCTTTCACTGGGAAGGAACAACCACGGGAAGGGCAGCATCCAAAAAGGAATACCACCTATGCCAAAACATGGTATCCATCCACAGACAGCTGTTTCGGGGTATTTGCCCCTCATCAGTGTAGAGTAGGAAACTGGCTATTAGGAGCTGTAGAAAAGCCGCGGAGACACCATCACGTGTCTCTTAACGCAAGCAATAAATAGCCAGGTCTAAATGCATTTGCATATTTCCCATAAGAGATGGGAGCAGTGTTCTGGATCACTGCGCTGAGAAACACGTGATGGTGTCTCCGCGGTGTTGGATGTTTTGATCTCCCCGAGGTCATTCATCCTTATGTTTACAGGGAGGCACAGTCATACATGATATGATTTTGTATGACCCCCCCTTTAATTCTGCTTATTTTAGTGGCACCATATACTGTGCATGCTGTAATTAATGGGGCATTTGTGAAATGCACATATAAGCCAGATCTTTTAGCTGCCCAAGTTGGATGATCAAAGACGTCCCAGGAAAAAAAGACCCTTATTAACCGAAAATGCTATAATTTGGCATTTGAAATGGCGGTATGGAATTCAGACATATTTAAAGTGAATCTGTCAGCAGTACTCCCCCCCTTCCGCCTTCCATGCCATTTACAACCTTTTTCCACATATGCTGCTTCAAACATAAAGATACCAAATGTAAATTTTTGGTGAAGAATCAACAAGTGGAACACAATTGTGATGTTGATGAAATGTATTGGTTATTTTAAATTTTTGAGGCAATTTAAAAACAGAAAAGTGGGGCGTGCAATATTTTTTTTCTTCAGCAGGGACAGGGAAGATAGTTAAAATTCCCCTCACTGTCTCACAAGTGGCATGTAAAAGTTTGGGCACTCCTATTCAAAATTACTGCTATTGTGAACAGTTGAGCAAGTTGAAGATGAAATGATCTCTAAAAGGCCTAAAGTTAAACTTGACACATTTTTTAAAGTTATAAAAGGGAAAATGGGCTGATGAAAAAGTTTTGGGCACCCTTGGATATTTGTGTTCTCCGATAACTTTGACCAAGGTTTCAGACCTTAATTAGTAGGTTAGGGTTATTATGGCATGTTCGCTATCATCGTTCAGAAAGGCCAGGTGACGCAAATTTCCCAGCTTTATAAAAACCCAGCCTTCTCTAAGATTTTCCCCCAAAAATAGCAGCCATGAGTTATTCTAAGCAGCAGCCTTGCGCTCTGTAAATGATGGAGGCCCACAAAGGAGATGTCTGTAAGAAGATAGCAAAATGTTTCAAGTTGCCCTCTCCTCAGTTAGAAATGTAATTAAGAAATGGCAGTTAACAGAAACAGTGGAGGTCAAAATAAGGTCTGGATGACCAAACAATGAGTGAGAGCTGCTTGTAGGATTGCTAGAGAGGCAAATCAGAACCCCCCGCTTGACTGCAAAAGACCTTCAGAAAGATTTGGTCCATTGATCTACTGTTCACAGACACCTGCACAAATTTGGCTTTCATGGAAGAGTCATCAGAAGACATCTCCTGGGTCCTCACCATAAAATCTCACAGAATTGGGAGAATTTTCAAAAGAAGAATGGATGAAAATTCCTCAAACAAGAATTGAAAGAGTCTTGATTGGCTACAAAAAGCATTTACTGGCTGTGATAGTTTCAAAATTATCAAAACGGGGTGCTACTAGGTACTAACTATGCAGGTTGCTCAAACTTTTGCATCAGACCATTTCCTTTTTGTAATTTTTAGAATGTAAAAAATGACATAGGTTTTATTTTTTGACTAAAATACCAAGGAAAGATGTTATCTTTAGGTCTTTTTAGAGATCATTTAATCTTCAACTTGCTTAACTGGTCACAATAACAGTAATTTTGACCAAGGGTGCCCAAATTTTTACATGCCATTGTAAAGATATTGCTAGACATGTTATGTGTGTTATTTTATAGCAATCTTTATAAGATTGAAAACAATCCATAAAAGCAAAGGGCGAGTACTGACTATTAGTCAATATCCACTTTTGAATACTAAAACTATTTTTTTTGCATGTTAGTTGCATTAAGTTTCAGGCTGCAATATCCATGACTTTGTCTATTATTACATATCACATAAGTAATGGCATTTTCTATCATAGTATGGTGCCACCCTGTGCTCAAATTCTTTCCCCACTGCCAGTTCTCTGCATAATGATCCCCTTGTACCTGCAGAGAACCTAATAGGAATAATTTCCTGTATTGCTTGCTGTTTTTATTGTTCTGCAGGTGTACAGAATGATTTATAAAGCCAATAATGTGGACAAAGGGGTAAAGCACATAAACTGTATTTAGAGGGAGCAGTAGGATATTGGCAGAGATGTTTGACCTGGTGAGAATATGCCTGGCATTGCAGTTTTATGGAAGGTTTAGAGACCTGGAGTGGACTACAGCTTGCCAAATTCTGATACCAGTGCAGAGCATCACTTCAGCTATTTGGGGGGGTTAGCGCTGGGGTGGCGCTTTAAATCTATACTCGCCCTCCAGTGTCTTCACAGTTTTTTTGGTGCCACTCCACTTCCTCCCCCACAGGCATCTTGTGATAGTAGCTTCTGACTGTCCGGAAGTCATAAATTCCGTCACGCACTCTCAATACAAGTCTATGAAAGCTAGAACAAGGCTCTCATAGACTTGCATTGAAAAGTGACTTATGCGCAGCTCCTTGAAACACTGGAGCTGCGAGTAGGTCACTTTTCGCCTGAGACCGACTGGAGGAAGCTGGATGCATGTAAAGAAGCTGCGGAGACACCATCACGTGTTTCTCGACGCAAGCAGTGAATAGCCAGGCCTTTCCCCGGGAAGGAACAACCACGGGAAGGGCAGCATCCTATGAAGGAAAGCCACCTATGCCAAGCATGGTATCCATCCACAGACAGCTGTTTCGGGGTTTTTGCCCCTCATCAGTGTGGAGTAGGAATCTGGCTATTAGGAGCAGTGCCTAGGAAGCTGGAAACAGATGAAAGGGGCAGCAGATGAGTATGAGACAGGGGACAACGGACTTGCATTTAAAGCACCACTACAGCGGTGTAATAAAAAAAACGCTGGAATACTGTTTTAATCATCTTGTATGGTAACATACAGAGGCTATTATGAAACAAAGAAAAAAAAAAGGAATATGCAATATGCAGGGACCTCTTTAAAAATAAACAACAATTTTTACGGAGCCAAAACTACATGTAAATTACAATAAAAACATTTTTAAAAGCCCATGGCCCAAAAGTAGGGACCACAAGACACCCATAAGAATGTGTCGACGGGCCGTTTTACATCCGGACTAGCTGTGGATTGAACGCTGCGTGGAGCCGCAAGGTAAAACACAGGGCCCTATGTGTGGGGTGGGATGATTCCGGATGTGTGCAATGATCACATCCGGCATCATCGCATCTCCAGAAGGGGGCGGAGTGAGTTTTTCGCTCCGTCCTAAGCGCTGGCCATCCTGAACGTGGACACGTAACCTAATAGTTTATTGTACTTTTTGCCTGTAGTTTTGTATCAATAAAAATTATTTATTTTTAAAGCGGTCCCTGCATATTGCATACGGTATTCCTTATTTCTTCTTTGTTTCATATTGGTGTTTCTATATGCAATAGGTTGATCTCTCTTTTATCGGTGGTGCTCTCCTTGACAGTTTGATATATCATGAGGCTATGCCATCACTATTAAGATCATGGGAATAATTTTCAAACCATCGAAACATAAACATCATTCTTTGAATTATGAAGTGACATCTCAGAGGTCAGACTACCACGAATCATAAAGTGATGGCATATCATAGGAAAACTTCTTTATGACAGATTTGCAAGTCCTTCTGTTTTAAAAGTAGAATTACAAATGGAGGGCAGCCCATACTCCAAAATTCTTATCAGATTATTTACTGTTTTACTGCTCTCCTGAAATTTTGCAATAAATGACTTGTGCCGCCAGACCCCAATCAGAGGAGAATAAAACATTCACACTCCTTATCTATGAACTGTCACAATATTTATGGACATAACTGTTTATCAGTCACATAATGATAATTCTATGAAACAAGAAAAGAAAACAGTGCGGCACTCACCCTTATTTTTGAAGCTGTGAAATCGTGCTCTTTATTGGAGAAAAATGTATAAAACATCCATTAGGACATCAGGTCAGCGGGAGGGTGCGGAGGTGGAGTGTGGACTACACTCCACCTCCGCACCCTCCCGCTGACCTGATGTCCTAATGGATGTTTTATACATTTTTCTCCAATAAAGAGCACGATTTCACAGCTTCAAAAATAAGGGTGAGTGCCGCACTGTTTTCTTTTCTTGTTTCATCGTATTTACTCTGGATTGCTTATCAGTGCTGAGCACCGTATACCCAGAACATACGTGCCACCTGCGTATTTTTCGGATGTTCTTTAAGGAGTGAATGTCCATATTGATTTGTGCTTCTCTAGTGCCGTCCATTGCTCATTCTGTATAATGATAATTCTGATTCACGTCACCTGTCTTATCTATGGCATTTTTCTGTGCCGTGTTGTACATAAATGTGATTCTTCAGAATTTCTATTAGTCTGATGAAGAGACCCAAGTATGTAGAAGTGAAGGACAGCATCCGATCCAGGTGAAGAAAAAGAAACACTTTATTGTGCCATAGGTGCAACGTTTCAACCTCAAAAAGGTCTTTGTCAAGCATACATAATGATCAACATGGCGGCCTTATATAGGAAGTAGATAACAACCACCTGGCAGGTCCGCCCACAAAATTTACATACCCATTAACTGGTGATCATAATAACAATAAAATTGTGCAAATTGTGTAACATACATAGTTTAAAAAATACATTACAGTATTACTTGAGTCCCCTAATGTAGATAACAACTTACGTAATCATCATAACAAACACATGTGGAAGGTCCAAAAGTAAATAAACAATCTCATCTGTCATATCAAAGCCAATCAGAAAGGCTCAAGGGGGCCATTGTATCCGTGTACTACCTATCACAGGGCTTGTGTTATTATAATCCCAACTGACCTATCGATGCCTAAGTTGAAGATCCAATCCGGGACACCAGTGCAAAACCAGCCCTACACAATGGAGCCAATCCAGGCTCTATGTCCTCTTACCTAGAACCGCCTCCCAGGCTAATCACAATACTTCCTGTTAATATCATTCAAGATATCCAAGTTTATCAAACATGGCTCGAATCCCGGAATCAGTGCACTCATCAGACGGCCCCGCGGTGCAGCAAAGCATGAAATCACATGCCGCTACACCCCGGACCGCCGAGTGACACGCCCACCGGCAAAGACACCCGCCCCATGTATGAGAACCAATCCAGGCTCACAGTCCACATCAAGAACAACGCCCCCATGCCTATCACCTGACCGACCAATACCGGCGTCCACAGCCTGTCTGACGCGCTGCTGAGGGAAGGAGCTCCAGACCAAGTGCGCACGCCCACCAGCTCACAGGCGACACATACATAATGCGCAGTGCCGCCACATGACAGCCGAAAGGCCCACCCCCCGGCTGCAAGCCCCACCCCCAACAGCGTACGTCAGACTATGACAATGAGGAACGCACATCACTCAATGACATATGCACTGTCACCAAAGGCAACCCCAGTACCTAATCCACCCTTATCGCACCAAAATGCAAACGCGCATGTCAAGGGCCAATTTAGCATACAACTAGGCTCCCTATAAACATACAAGAGAGGACAGCTACCACAAATTAACCCCATAACTATACCCCAAATCATAAATGGGCTAAGAATAGCAAAGTCACCTCTGATAAGAGATAACAATTTTAAACAAGGGTCGGTAACATAGACCATCTCATATAATGTATCGCCATATCCCTGGCAGTACATTAGATAATTATAAATGGAAGCGCACAGAAATATTAAGAAGCCCCTCAAACAAATGGATAAGGGACCATCCTATACTGCTCCACAAAGCCCTAAACGACATCAGGGGGTGAAGTAAACTGCATAACCAATCACCATCTAAAAACAACACTATACAGATGCGAAAACCCACAGACCATACAATGCCCGATTAAGAAACGCATAACAGAAGATTGTAGTCCACATTCAACCCTCCAGGCTGACGAGTGCCCAAAACAGATATCCATCTAAGTTCTTTTTTCTTTAATAATTTAACCCTATCACCACCCCTGCGCAGAGGAGGCACCCCATCAATCACTCTAAAACGTAGTTGGCTAACCGAGTGGCCACTCTCAAAGTGTTTGGGTATCGGTAGATCAATCATCTTGGTTCTGATGGTACTTTTATGCTTGCTAATACGCGCTTTTATTTCCATGGTGGTCTCCCCTACATATGTAAGTCCACACGGGCAAACAATAAGATAGATAACAAAGCTCGAGGTACAAGTGTATCTCCCCTTGATGGAGAACCTCTGGCCCGTGCGAGGATGATTAAAAAAATCTCCTTTGATCATATTACTACAGCACGCACATCCTAAGCAGGGAAAATTGCCAAACTTCGGGGGAGCCAAAGTCCTCTGCAGACTGACTACCGTTGTGCCAATATCAGATTTAACTAATCTGTCCTTCAAGTTGCGCCCTCTTTTATACGACAAGATCGGTGGTAGGGTAAATTCCTCAATATCAGGTAAACCTTGATGTAAAATATGCCAATGTTTTAAGATCATATTTTTCACATGCCCACTGGCTGTGTTATAAGTAGTCACAAAGGGGATCCGCTTGTCTCTAACCCTGATCTTCTTCTCCCTTAGAACTGCTCTAGATGTCCCCTTGGCCCTCTCAACATACTTCCTAACTCCAACTTCAGGATAACCCCGATTTAAAAATTTACTGCACATTTCATCTAGTCTAGAGTCGAGGCGCGTATCATCCGCCACAATCTTTCTAACTCTTAGCATCTGACTCCAAGGTAATGATTCAATCATCGTCCTTGGATGATGACTGTTAAATTGTAGCATGCTGTTTTTGTCTGTGCTTTTCACATATAAATCAGTCCTCAAAGATGTCCCAATCTTATATACTACTGTATCCAAAAATTGAACTTGCTCCTGAGAGTATGTAATTGTAAAGCTGAGTTCCGGAAAAATATTGTTTAACTCATGATGAAACTCCAAGAGTTCACTGAGAGGCCCCTCCCATATTGCAAATACATCATCGATGTAACGCCACCAGGCCCGGACCCGGGGCCAAAACTGGGAGACATACACGTACTGGTCCTCGAGTACCGCCATATAGATATTAGCATAAGTGGGGGCCACATTGGACCCCATGGCGGTACCCCTCAGCTGCAGGTAGTAATCATCACCAAACAGGAAATAATTCCTTCTGAGGACGAACTCAAGCAGCTGGAGGACCAGACGTGTACGCCCCGGCCCCACGTCCGAGCCCGATAGCGCCACATCAACGGCTGCCAACCCTCTATCATGATCTATAGAGGTGTACAATGAGACCACATCGAACGAGACCAAATACGTTTCAGATGTTACACTCAAGTCCTCAATTTTATTCAGAAAATCATCCGTTTCACGAATATACGACCTCGCCCCTGAGGCAAATTTCGACAACACTTTATCAAGAAAGATTGACACTTTATTAAAAATGGAACCACGGCCTGAAACAATCGGCCGGCCCGGAGGATTAAAGTAATCCTTATGGATTTTGGGCAGAACGTATATCAAAGGCCTAACCGGACTATCCATAATTAAATATTCAGACAGCTTAGGGTCAATCAGGCCATTGGTCAAGGCCTCATTGACCATAAGCTGCAGTTCCTTCTGGAAACGTAGTGTAGGATCCCCCAACAACTTACAGTAAACATCAGTGTCGGCTAATTGGCGTAGAATCTCTGCTTTATATTTATCAGAATCCATCACAACCACCGCCCCACCTTTATCGGCGGCCTTGATTGTAATGGATGTATTCATAGAAAGGGTGTCCAGGGCTCTCTTTTCTTCCCTGGTAAGATTATGCCGACCACGATTTTTATGTGACCTCCTCAGTGTCTCAAACTCTCTTTCAACCAACTGGATAAAAGCCTCAACTACATGGGTTTTAGTAGGTGGCTGAAACACACTCTTGTTATACAAACCCACACCCTGTAAGGTAAACATATCATTGGCAGCCCCATCCACTGGACTTATTGTGTTCTGTCCTCTATCTGCAAAGAAAGATGTTAAACGACACCTCCTAAAAAAAGCAAATAGGTCAGTCTCAAGTTCAAACCAGTCTGGTAAATTTGTGGGGCAAAACGATAGACCCTTTTCCAAGACACTCAATTCAGTAGTAGATAAAGTCACAGAGGAAATATTCACCACAAGAGTTCTATTATTCAATGGTTGAACCTCCGTTTCTCCTCTTCGTTCCTCTGTCTCATTGTGGTGTTCCGTGTCATTCTCGGTCCTTGCTTTGTTCCTCTTATGTTTCCTGCCACCCCTCCGATATTTCCTCCCGGGATGGTATCCATCGGAGGCTCTTTCTCCAAAAAATGCGTGGACACCGAAGTTCCCACGTTTGAGTCATCAGTGGAGTCAGACTCCCCAGTGGTGAAACCAAATTGTTGTTTGCCCTCCGGAGCTTTCCTTCGTCGACGTGTCTGAAAGGTTCGGTTGTTCCTATACGAGGATGTCTGTTTACCCATATGCCATGGAAAAACTCATCCAGCTTTATAATCCTCATTATCACGGAACCATTTAGACCTTTTTGTGCTTTCATTATCTGCACGAAATTTGGCCAGATTAGTATTCAACCGTGTCATATAAGTACTCATATCTGTAGCAGTTAGATGAGTTTTAAGGAGCTGTTCATATTCAATGATATTTCTTTTGAGAGTCTCTATTTCTTTGCTTAAGAACTCAATATTCAACAGCATCAAATCAAAACAGTACTTGTTCGTTATAGATTCAAATCTCGAGCAAAACACCGCATTATCTGCCATAAGTGTGGGTCGAAGATGTGGACGTAACCCACGTGGTATTCTATGTACCTTATAATACTCGGTCAAAGTTGAGACATGTAGTTCCAACGAGATCAATCTCCGTTTCTCATTCTCGTATTTCCTTTTTAACATGTCGCCCGAAGGTACACTCAAGAAGGTCACATCTGTCTGCGCAGCACTAATGATCCGTGCGGCATCATCATCTGTATAGGAAAAAATGCTGCTGGCACCATCCAGTTCACCCATATCTGGATTAAGATTAGATTCAGCCATAGTTCACAGGTGAAGAGACCCAAGTAGTCTGGAAAGCTTGCAATTTGTTACCATCTTTTCAGTTAGCCATTAAAAGGTATCAACCACTGAGGACTCTCAATTCTAAATATTTTTTGTGCCACAAAAGAATTCACAAAGCACAGGAGGATCGGACAAAAGTAACCTCCTATGGGATCTTATTTAAATATAATATTATTACTGTGCAGTAAGTGGTTTCCCATTTGTGCCTTGTGCTCGGTTTGGAACATCTGACCAAAATCAGTTTTCCGTTTTGGATGAGGTTTCTACAAAAGGACCTTTCACTGGACTTTTTTGTTTAAACTGAGTACCTCCTCCTGGTGGTGCTACCTTGCTGATTGTGGAAACGTTTTCCTCTGTGCACCTCCTTCCACAGCTATTTATCCAGAAATAATTATATCACTTTTCCCTTCAACCAACTGAGTGGATAAACTTTTGTTTGCGTTTTTTGCCTGGCCACCATCAGGAAAGAAAAGGATGGTGATAAAGATGCAAATTTTCCCTTCAACCAATTGGGTGGATACCACAGAACATCTCTGTGGAAGTACAATAATCTTTAGTTTGTATTTCACCTTTTGATCCATCGTATGGACAACTATAAATGATATACTAATGATACTGTTCGATATACCTTATTTGTCTTCCAAATGGCAAACATGCCTACAAATGAAGTGATATATGCCCTGCTCATAATGATATCCTGCACATTATTTTTATCCTGTTGTTGAGTTTAGTATAAACATTGAAACATATATGCTCTTAAAGAGTACCTGTAAGTGTCTGCCCTTTTTATTTAATACAAGTGTTCAGCCCCAGATTGGTAATTTGTGGAAATATAATCTAGGAACAAAAACCCTTCAGAGGTAACCCTATTGTCCCCTGAAAGGACCTAACTTTCTCGTATAGTGGAGCCCGAACTTCAGGTTGTGGGATCCCAGCATTCAGAGAAGATCCTACAATCTGCCATTTCACAGTGAAAACGCAGGATCTCTCCCTTTATTTAAACCAAGTGCAGTTGTGTACTTGATTAAAGCTGCACCTCCATCAAAATGTTTATCCTCTTAATATATTGCAGTCCTCATATTATATAGCACTGTGTACTTACAATTGCTCATTTTGCTTTTCTACACAGCTAATTATTCTGTTATACATTGGATCTATGACCCAACATAATTAAAAACTGACTAGCTGAATCCTTCTAAGCTCTGAATAGAAACAGGAGGTCAATTTTCTCTGTATGACTCATCAGTCACTGCAAAATTCCCTGGTGAAGGGGGGAGCATCTGGGTCAGGAGTTGAAGAGGGGAATGATAAATGCATGGACAAGAGTATTCCGGTTTCTACATGGAGCAGTGAAAACAAAAATTAGCTGAGTAGAAGGGCAAAATGAGCAATTATAAGTACAGTGCCATTATAATATGAAGATTGCAATATAGTAGGATAAAAACTTTTATGGGTGTGCTTCTTTAACTACAGTAACATAATAATGGTTACTATTTTGTAACCGCTGAATAAAATGTGCGGCAAAGCTGGGTTAGTGGAAAAAGCGAGGCTGCAGAGGGTTGTAGGATGCCACTCTAAAAGCCGGTATTGCACAAACGAAACATTGAAACCAGATTTTGGTAAATATTCAGGCCCTTTTGAGGGACATTATGTGAGAGGTTTTATTACTAGATTATATTTAGGCAAGTCACCAAACTGCCTGACCACTATTTTATTGCATGAAAAGACCAACCCCAGATTGATGATAGGTACAAATTGGGTATAATACTACAATAAATTACACTACAAAATATTAGGAAATTCATTAGAGTCAATGAAAACTGTGACAAAAACTTAACCTCAAATATGACTTCTACTATACTGAGCAGTATAGTTAATGATAGCATTGATATGTTTGATTGACGTGCCCATCCCCTTCACTTTCTGCATGCACAAGTGTTTATAGTCACAGCCCTTTACTTCTCCTGGATTAATATACAAACACATATTTGCTTTACTATGTCTTTAGATTTCATACTGCTGTTTTACTGTAATCTTTGGCTTTAACATTTTGCTTATTAATCGTTATGAACGTGACAAATTTTGAAAGCTGAAATTAATGAAATGGAACCAGTACAACCTCTGGTTTCACAAATGGAGCACATACAAATGGGCTTAGTAGTTCATTTGACACACACAAAGCAGTGGGATAAAGAGTAAACGTAAAAGCTTTTATCTCACTTTTTTTTCTCAAAATGTGGATTATCTCCAATATCACATTATTTTTTCCTGCCAATGTACATGCACTATCAGTGCCCAGTGACACGAAGAACTATTACTGAATTCTTTTTTGCTATGCTCTACTACATCATTTGTGAAACTACTGAAGTTGGCTGTCCAAACAGGTATGTAATAATGTTCTAAAATGCAATTTTTCTTTTTCTTGCAAATCAAACAGATATAGTAGAATTCACAACCATGTTTTCTTTTCTTTCCTTCCCCTTTTTCCCTTCTTACCTTTTCAATTACATTATACCTTTCATTTTTATACCATCTGCATGTTTTCTTCTTTTTTTTTTGTTCCTTTATATCCATATTTTCTCCATTCCTTTTTTTTCCTTTTGCTCTTCTTCCTTTTACCCCTTTTGTAGTCTGTTTAGATGAAGATGATATCGCAGCTGAGTTGAACCGAGAACAGAATGAGAAAACCATTCGTAGCACACAAACAGCTCTCCGAAACTTTAGAGACTTTATCATCTCAAAATACCCCATGGAGACAAGAGAAATCTACATGATTCCTTGCAAAGAACTAGATGACTTCCTGGCTTCTTTCTTCGTAGATGCCAGGCAAAAAGATGGATCTGACTATGAGCCAAACAGTCTCGCCAATTATCAGTGTGGCCTGGAACGATATCTGAAGGAGCACAGGTATGGTTATAGCATAACCAGAGACAAGGAATTTAAAAGATCACAAGACGCTTTAAAACAAAAACAAATTGAATTGCGATGTAAAGGAAAAGGAAACAAACCCCATAAATCTATGAAGCTGACCTTTGCTGATGAACTTATTCTTCGCAAGAGAGGTCTTCTAAGTCGCTACAATCCTGAAGGTCTGCTAAATCTTGTCTGGTTGAACAACACCAAAGCTTTTGGACACTGTACAGGTTTTCATGGATCCACACTAAAATGGGGGGATGTAAGGCTTCGAATATTAGAGACTGGATTGGAATTTCTTGAGTGGATGGGTCAGGAAAGTCCTGACTCAAAGATCAAAAGAGCAGGGACAGAATGTAGAGTATATGCCACACCGCACTCTCCACAAACTTGTCCTGTGCAAGACTACAAAGAATATGCACAGCGACGACCTCCAGCAATGCGCTATGAAGATGCTCCTTTCTACCTGTCCATCAAGCCTGTTGTTAACCTAGCTGCACTTCACTGGTACAATTGTCAGGCTCTTGGTAAAAACAAACTGGCCAAAATGGTGAAAACAATGTGTGAGAAGGGTAACATACCTGGAAGAAAAACCAACTTTAGTGTATATCAAAGCTGTAGCACTCTATCGGAAGCCCAAAGTAATCAGCTAGTCCTGATCTGTAACAATCTGAGCCAACAAGCTGCCCAGTCTATGGCAACTCACTCGGGGCCTGGAAACTTTATCGTTTCTGCCTCTTATGACTCTTCTTCTGACACGATTTAGCGGATCTATGTAAAAAAAATCTCAACAGGGCTCTCTTAGAATATTAGACTAGCACTAAAAATTAAACTGTGATTGAATGTTTGAGTCCGGCCCACTTCTAATGTTAAGACACCTTAGAAACAAAGAATTAAATACTGTAATATATTTTGGGGTTTTTTCTCTTTACAAGTCTGTAATAGATCTAGTTTTTGTATTGCACCTACGAAAATATACTGTAGTGGTCAACCAAAATGCATGCTTAGCCTGAAAAAAAAAATACTGTTGAAAGGGTACTTTTAAAAAATATTAATACATAGGCCTTGACTGACGAGCACAGCAACAGGCTACATTGTCAAGAAAGGGTGCTAAACATTTCATGGAAAATTCTCAAAGAAATGCCAGAAGTAGGCTCGTGCTGCAGCCAGCCTCCTACTTCATTAATGCCTGCTTGACCTGAAACAATCGTTATACTAGATGAATGTGGATAAAATCCGCGCTGCTGCGACAAATGATGGATCCAGATATAGTTATAGGATGTTTGGGTGGTTTATTCAACGCGTTTCGAAGCTCATGGCTTCTTCAGGAAGTTTCCACAGAAAGATATGACACATGGTACTATTGCCTCGCTTATATACATTCAGAAT
Organism: Ranitomeya imitator; assembly: GCF_032444005.1. Lineage (NCBI taxonomy): Eukaryota > Metazoa > Chordata > Amphibia > Anura > Dendrobatidae > Ranitomeya > Ranitomeya imitator. The sequence goes on from NC_091282.1 coordinate 527,898,871, forward strand.
TCAAATAACGGCGCCAAGCAGTCTTCCGACATGTGACAAACAGTGTCAAAGTTCAAGAAAGCCATTTGTCATATGTCAGAAGACTGCTTGGCACCGATATTTGAATTCTGAATGTATATAAGCGAGCATCCTATAACTATATCTGGATCCATCATTTGTCGCAGCATTTTATCCACATTCATCTATTATAACGGTTCTGAGAGGTCGCAGCGCCGACCTGTGGATCTGCAGCAGCTGACAACTACACGCTTTTACAGTGTACCACCAGGTGAGCAGTTCTCTCATAATTGATTGGAAACAATCCTGAGGATAAGACCCTATTTGTGCTTTTTTGGCTCCTATCTTTCTATACTGACCTGAAACAATGAGACAGTTCTGACCTAGAAGTTTGTATAGCGGCCTTTTTGTCTTCTGCACTTGATGAAATGAAGCAACCTTAACTCTGTATGTTGCCTTTCACAGACTGAAAACATTGAGATAGTTGCAATTAAACTTTTTTAATTATATTTTTATTTTTTTGGACAAAGTTAGGACTTTAAATGTAAGGTTTGTACAACTGTAGCATCAAGGCAAGATATCATTTATAGCAATATGCAATGGTGTTTATGGCGTGAAGACTGTTCCTCAATTCATCTGCACTGTTGTGAGCCAGAGCTGGGCCACAGCCACATATATGTATGTTGTTCATAAAACTGCAATCACCACGGCATGGGAAACTACTGAAATGTTATGTTTTTAACCTCGAAAATGAAAAGCATCATATTTTGTGTAATATCCAGTCTCCTCTGTGAAAAGTGATCACTGTTCAACTGTTTTGTTTTGAAGTTTAATTTTAACTTATTAAAATGACTGCAGTATTTACAATCCTGATGCAACAAAATGGGAAAATTATAATTTATTAAAAAAAGGTACAATATCAGACTCCGCTCTTTTGTTTAGATGCTTCTTTTTCTTAAAATCCTGACCTATAGCAAGCTATACAATGGTACTCATTGCTTTGTCTACATGCTTTGGCACTTTTTTTTTTTTTTAAAGATGTAGATTTGTTGTGGATTTGTAGTGCAACTTCTGCACCAACGGTACAGGGCAAGCAAATTAAGTTTTACAAAAACTCGTTCACACAAAGATGGGAAAAAAACAGATTTTAGGGCATGCTGAAGATTTTCGAATTCAAAATCCACAGCTGGAAAGTTCTGTCACTTCTAAACCTTTCCCAAATATCTATTTCCCCTCTAATTTTCTTATCTGAACTCCAAGACTCCTGTGGTGTAGAGGTCCTGGAGTATAGTGTAGTATTGCTTACATCTCTTCATGACATCACCAGCTATCATGACCCTGCATGACAATGAAAGGGGTAGTCCAGGCAATTTTTTTTGTACCCCATTTAAATCTCTGACACAAATGTTATCACAGCTGGCTGCTAGGGCTTCCTAAGTCTGAACCTTTTCTTTCAATTTGATTCTGTATTCTAAAAGGTATTTTTTTTTTTAGATATTTAAATGTTTTTGGCATAAACAATAACTTTTTGGAAAGACAACCTAGTTACTAGTGATGCCCACATAATGAATTCATTATTTCCCTGGAAGGTCATCCCACAGATTTTCTTTAACATTTAAGCTAGTCACAATAGGTTGGACAAGTACTTTTTGTGATCATTAACCTAAAGGATACTTTTATATATGATATATTGATGTAGTCTTAGGCCCATTGCACATGGCAATAATGATCAGTGTTTTACATTTTACAGTTATTGTAGTTTAAAATTAGGAGTTAAAATGTTTAATCTAGTTTTAGATTATGCCCAGTACATATGCAAACCACTGACCAAATTACTGCCTGATGAATAGAGCTTTATAAAAAAAATATATATTCACGTTACATAGGTTGAAAAAAGACCTAGGTCCATCAAGTTCAACCTTTCTCCACCAATTGTATATTTGTCACTAATTTAACTATACCCACAATGTTATGTGTTTCTAGGAGATCATCCAGCCCCTTTTTAAAAGCCATTATTGTGTCGGCCATTACTACCTCTTGTGGTCGGCATTCCACAGTCTGACTGCTCTAACTGTAAAGAACCCTTTCCTGTTTAGCTGTCGGAATTGCCTTTCTGGTCCTTAGTACGGTCTTTGGAAGGTATAAGTCATGTGCCAGGCATTTGTACTGACCACACATATATTTATACATGTAAATGAGATCCTCTCTGAGGCGTCTTTTTTCTAAGCTAAACAAGGCCAAGTTTTCCAACCTCTCCTCATATGACGCCTTCCATCCCTTGTAATAATCTAGTTGCCCGCCTTTGAACTGACTCTTAATTTTTGTATATCCTTTTTAAAATGTGGAGCCCAAAACTGGATCCTATATTCTAGATGTGGTTACCAGTAATTTATAAAGGGGTAATGATACGTTGGGATCACAGGATTTTATCTCTCTTTTTATATATCCTAAAATCTGGTTTGCTTTTGCAGCTGCTGCTTGACATTGAGTACTACTGCTCAGCTTACTTGTAACTAGAATATCCAAGTCCTTCTCCTGTTCTGTAGTCCCAAGTATGCTGCCATTTAATGTATATGCAGCAATAGCATTACTCCACCCTAGGTGCATTACTCTACATTTATCTACGTGAAAACCAAGTGTTTGCCCATTCAGTCACCTTATCCAGATTGATTGGCAATTTTGTAATGTCAAGATCAGATTTTAATATCCTACATAGCTTGGTGTCATCAGCAAAGACTGACACATTACTATCAATCCCATCCACAAGGTCATTAATAAAGAAGTTAAATAGAATCGGTCCTAGCACAGATCCCTGTGGGACCCCACTGCTGACTATATCCCATTTAGAGAACGTACCATTTATGACGACTCTGCTAGTTATTAATTAAAGGGAACCTGTCACCCCGTTTTTTCAGTAGGAGATAAAAATACCGTTAAATAGGGCCTGAGCTGTGCTTTACAATAGGGTATTTTTTGTCCCCTGATTCCCTACCTATGCTGCCGAAATACCTTACAAAAGTGGCCTTTTTCGCCTGTCAATCAGGCTGGTCAGGTCGGATGGGCGTGGTCACAGCGCTGTTTCTCCCCCACATCTTATGTTCCCGTTGGTGGCGTAGTGCTTCTCGCATGCGCAAGTGCCGAATGCACTGCGCAGCTGTAGAAAAAGAGCGTGCTCGCCGTTATTCAGCGGTTTCTCGGTGGGCGCGGCCATCTTCCTGAGGCCGCGCATGCACAGATGGAGTCTCCTGCTTCCCGGGGCTTCAGGAAAATGGCCGCGGGATGCCGCACGTGCGCAGATGGACATCGCGGCGGCCATTTTCCTGAAGCCGAGATTCGAACTCGGCTTCAGGAAAATGGCCGCCGCGATGTCCATGTGCGCACGCGCGGCATCCCGCGGCCATTTTCCTGAAGCCCCGGGAAGCAGGAGACTCTCTGTGCACGCGCGGCCTCAGGAAGATGGCCGCGCCCACCGAGAAACCGCTGAATAGCGGCGAGCGCGCTCTTTTTCTACAGCTGCGCAGTGCATTCGGCACTTGCGCATGCGAGAAGCACTACGCCACCAACGGGAACATAAGCAAGATGTGGGGGAGAAACAGCGCTGTGACCACGCCCATCCGACCTAACCAGCCGATTGACAGGCGAAAAAGGCCACTTTTGTAAGGTATTTCGGCAGCATAGGTAGGGAATCAGGGGACAAAAAATACCCTATTGTAAAGCACAGCTGAGGCCCTATTTAACGGTATTTTTATCTCCTACTGAAAAAACGGGGTGACAGGTTCCCTTTAACAATATTTTGAATATAGGTATTTTGTTTTCCACTCTGCTTGACGTCAGAATGTTTAAGCACAGGAAATTTCAATCCACGTTCATTTTCAGAGTTCAGTTGTTTGTTGTGAATAAATCTAATATACTGTAGCATAAACAAATTGAACAAAAATGTTCTAGTATCCTGAAAAGACTTGACTCTTGCTAAAATAAGTTAAAAGGTGGAAGTGGGTAAATTGAACATATGTGCCCTTTTGTATGTTTCCTACTAACAAATCTATATATATAAGAGGCATCGTGATTACTCGCTAAACCCGCCCCCTGCACAGTAGCTCCGCCACCACCACATCACCACACACAATCCCGCCCCCCCACCACATCACCACACATAATCCCGCCCGCCCACCACATCACCACACACAATTCCGCCCCCCAACACATCACCACACATAATCCCGCCCCCCCAACACATCACCACACAATCCCGCCCCCCAACACATCACCACACATAATCCCGCCCCCCAAAACATCACCACACATAATCCCGCCCCCACCACATCACCACACACAATCTCGCCCCCCCACCACATCACCACACATAATCCCGCCCGCACACCACATCACCACACATAATTCCGCCCCCCAACACATCACCACACATAATCCTACCATATCACCACACATAATCCCGCGCCCCCACCACATTACCACACATAATCCCACCCCCACATTACCACACGAGGCTCCATCCTCACACATTACCACACGAGGCTCCTTCCCCACACATTACCACACGAGGCTCCTTCCCCACACATTACCACACGAGGCTCCGTCCCCACTCATTACCACATGAGGCTCCGTCCCCCACATTACCACACGAGGCTCCGTCCCCCACATTACCACACGAGGCTCCGTCCCCACTCATTACCACATGAGGCTCCGTCCCCCACATTACCACACGAGGCTCCGTCCCCGCACATTACCACACGAGGCTCGGTCCCCACACATTACCACACGAGGCTCCGTTCCCCCACATTACCACACGAGGCTCCGTCCTCACACATTGCCACACGAGGCTCCGTTACAACACGAGGCGCTGTCCCCACACATTACCACACGAGGCTCCGTCCCCCACATTACCATACGAGGCTCCGTCCCCACACATTACCACACGAGGCTCCGTCCCCACACATTACCACACGAGGCTCCGTCCTAACACATTACCACACGAGGCTGCGTCCACACACATTACCACACGAGGCTCCGTCCTCACACATTACCACACAAGGCTATTGAATGTTGTCATTATTTACTTTAGTTTAATCACCAGCAGCGTTAATTAGATAGCAATGAGCGTGCCGAGCGTTAGCTGGCTGGAAACAGCTAGTATGTAAATAAATGTACTATTAATATTGAAGATCATGTGTAGCACTTCCCGATTTTAGTCTTTTTTTTTTTTCTCGCTCTCTCGTGGTTTAGTTGCTTCTATATTTCAAACTTTGTGCCCCTTTTGTAATGAAGATCAGCGATCAATTCACATTTCCTAGTGGTCTACTGAACAAGCGGTGACCCAGTAGAAATGAATAGTACTTAATCTGGGGTGTAAACTCCTAAAATATATTGCAAATTTTTTTTAATAAAAAAAAATCACAAGTATCATCTATGTAAAATATCCCCTCTTTCTTACACAATTAACCGCCGAATGTGCCGTATTTTTCGGACTATAAGATGCATCGGACCATAAGACACACCTAGATATTTAGAGGCGGAAATTAGAATAAAAAAATTGAAGCAAAAAATGTGGTCAATTCTTTCTGTACTAATATCCCCTATCCTGGTGTATATACAGTGGATACCAAAAGTATTCATACCCTTTTAAATTTTTCACTTTGTTCCATTGCAGCAATTTGGTAAATTCAAAAAAGGTCATATCTTTCTCATTAATGTACACTCTAAACCCCATCTTGACTGAAAAAACAGAAATGTAGTAATTTTTGCAAATGTATTAAAAAAGAAAAACTGAAATATCACATGGTCATAAGTATTCAGATCCTTTGTTATTGGGTAGAAGCACCCTTTTGAGCTAGTACAGCCATGAGTCTTCTTGGGAATGATGCAACAAGTTTTTCACACCTGGATTTGGGGATCCTCTGCCATTCTTCCTTGCAGATCCTCTCCAGTTCCATCAGGTTGGATGGTGAACGTTGGTGGACAGACATTTTCAGGTCTGTCCAGAGATGCTCAATTGGGTTTAGGTCAGGGCTCTGGCTGGGCAAATCAAGAATGGTCACAGAGTTGTTCTGAAGAAACTCCTTTGTTATTTTAGCTGTGTGCTTAGGGTCATTGTCTTGTTGGAAGGTGAACCTTCGGCCAAGTCTGAGGTCCAGAGCACTCTGGAAGAGGTTTTCATCCAGGATATCTCTGTACTTGGCCGCATTCATTTTTCCTGTCCTGTCCCTACAGCTGGAAAACACCTCCATAGCATGATGCTGCCACCACCATGTTTCACTGTTGGGATTGTATTGGGCAGGTGATGAGCAGTGCCTGGTTTTCTCCATACATACCGCTTAGAATTAAAAAGGTCTATCTTTATCTCCTCAGACCTGAGAATCTAATTTATCATAGTCTGGGAGTACTTCGTGTGTTTTTTTTTTTTTTTTTTTTAGCAAACTCTATGCGGGCTTTCATATGTCTTGCACTGAGGAGAGGCGTCTGTCGGGCCACTCTGCCATAAAGGCCCGAATGGTGGAGGGCTGCAGTCATAGTTGACTTTGTGGAACTTTCTCCCATCTCCTTACTGCATCTCTGGAGCTCAGCCACAGTGATCTTGGGGTTTTTCTTTACCTCTCTCACCAAGGCTCTTCTCCCACGATTGCTCAGTTTAGCTGGATGGCCAGGTCTAGGAAGACTTCTTGTGGTCCCAAACTTCCATTTGAGGATTATGGAGGCCACTGTACTCTTGGGAACCTTGAGTACTGCAGAAATTCTGTTGTAACCTTGGCTTGGTGTGTGCCTTGCCACAATTCTCTCTCTGATCTCCTTGGCCAGTTCCTTTGACCTCATGATTCTCATTGGTCTGACATGCACTGTGAGCTGTGAGGTCTTATATAGACAGGTGTGTGCCTTTCCAAATCAAGTCCTATCAGTTTAAATAAACACAGCTGGACTCCAATGATGAAGTAGAACCATCTCAAAGAGGATCACAAGGAAATGGACAGCATGTGACTTAAATATGAGTGTCTGAGCAAAGGTCTGAATACTTATGACCATGTCATATTTCAATTTTTCGTTTTTATTAAATTTATTAAAAGGAATGAATATTCACTGAGAAAAAAATAAACCTACACATATTTGGTATCGCCTCGTTCAGATTCGCCCAATCTATCAATATAAAACAAGAATCAACCCAATCATTAAACGACTAAACGAGAAAAAGTCAAAATGCCAGAATTACATTTTTTTTGGTCGCCACAACATTGCATTAAAATGCAATAACAGGCGATCAAAAGATTGTATCTGCACCAAAATAGTATATTTAATAATGTCAGCTCGGCACATAAAAAATAAGCTCTCACCCAACCCGAGATCATGAAAAAAAAAAAAAAAAAAGCTACAGGTCTCGGAAACAGGCGCTTTTTCTTTTTTTTTTTTTAATCAAACTTTGTATTTTTTTTAACACTTAAATGAAAAAGAACTTAGACACATTTGGTGTCTATAAACTTGTAATGACCTGTAGAATCATAAGGGCAGGTCAGCTTTAGCATTTGGTGAACATGGTAAAAAAAAAAAACCTCCAAAAAATGTGGAATTGCACTTCTTTTGCAATTTTTCTGCACTTGGAATTTTTCCCCCCGTTTTCTAGTACATGACATGGTAAAACCAATGGTGTAGTTCAAAAGTACAACTTGTCCTGCAAAAAACAAGCCCTCACATGGCCATATTGACAGAAAAATAAAAAAGTTATGGCTCAGGGAAGGAGGGGAGCGAAAAACAAACGCAAAAGCGAAAAAGGGTTCTATCTTGAAGGGGTTAAACAAATATGTCTGAAAATGGTACAAAATAGGAAACTTTCTACATTTTGAGATATATAGATGTCGACACTTTCATTTTTAAATACATTGATGAAAAAAATGGTACTGGTGTCACCAGTGTTGTGCATCAGTGTATGATCCGTGTGTCCATTTTTACCATTAGTGGTTTTCATGGGTGGATAAAGAAATAAATGGTAAAACTTCTCCTATTTGTTGCAGTGTTAAACACAGATGGCACATTTATGTCATCCATGTGCTGTACTTGTTTTTCATGGACCCCTAGACGTGTATTAGCCCTTTTCATCCGTGCTGCCGGGAAAAAAAAACAGACATATGAACAGCTCCATAGATTATAATAGGTAAGTGTTGTATCTGTGAAAAACATGGATACAACACGGACGTCTGAGTGAGGCCTTATGCCACTTGTGCCGGCAGCCCCAACCAGGTATATGGATGCCATATACAGAGCTTGGTATAAACTAAAGGTATCATATCCTAGAAAACTGCTGTATATCTCACCATACTTGCTGCCTCTTTCCTATTGCTACCTTCAGGACAACATAGGAGATTTGACAAATCTACGTTTACTTAAAATATTTTCCATCTGTTATTTAACAATCTTGGCACACACATTTTGATATGGAAAGGCAGGTTGTGCGCATTAATTGATTTCATGTAGGTTACATTGTATGAATTGCTAGGAAACTGATATGTCAGACATGTAGCTCACAAGCTTGGAAAACACTTGCATAAATAATTGTGCTCTCAGTAACTTTAGCTTGTAACAGAAGTTGCAGCTCAGCTTTAAAGCTTTATTTTTTTCCGTCCGGTGACCGATAACATCTAAGAATATCTCGCTGTCTTTTCACTCTTCTTTTATCTGTACTTTAATTATACACATGACTTTTTCCTAAGTTGCATTTTCCCACTTTCATCAGACTTGGCTTTGTTAAACTTTTTAGACTCCAAATCCTCATTTGTAGGGGGGGTTTCAGTCACTTTTTTTTTTCTTAACGTCTTATATTTGTTGCCATTTTTGCGACAAATTCTTCAACATGGAGCATGCGATTTATGAATTTGCACAAAGTAAAATATGCAACTTTTCAAAAAGTTGTATATGAGGAATCCGGTTAAAAACAGGGGAAAAAAAGTGGCAAACTCATAGAATAGACTTCAAAAGGCAGAAATGGAAAGATGAATTTGGTATAAACATTAAAAAACTAGAAAATACAAAAAATTTGACATAAAACAAACACAAATACAATAGTGAATCTGGCCCTTATGCCGCTTTCACACTATCACTATTTGGTCAGTATTTCACCTCAGTATCTGTAAGCCAAAACCATGAGTGGGTGATAAATACAGAAGTGGTGACTCGTTTCTATTATACTTTTCCTCTGGTTTTTCCACTCCTGGTTACTGATGTAAAATAGTGACAGTGTGAATATGGCCTAATGATGCCATTTTGATACTGAATCATCTTGCTGAGGAATCTGCGGAACAGGTAACACCAACAGGTACACCATTGCTACATTATGCATCAAAGGTTTGATGGTGGATAACTTTTTTCAGCGTTCGTTTTCCACTTTTTAGCGGTTGTTTATGCAATATGTTACTTTAGTGTTAATTGCCTTTTCAGAGGGGACGAGGACTGGTTCTCTAGGGCCATTTATTGGAAGTATCAATCCTAAAAGTCACTATCGACCATTTAATGAGCTGTGCTATATGACTTAAGGTACCGTTACACTAAACGACTTACCAACGATCACGACCAGCGATACAACCTGGCCGTGATCGTTGGTAAGTCGTTGTGTGTTCGCTGGGGAGCTGTCACACAGACAGCTCTCTCCAGCGACCAACGATCAGGGGAAAGACTTCGGCATCATTGAAACTGTCTTCAACGATGCCGAAGTCCCCGGGTAACCAGGGTAAACATTGGGTTACTAAGTGCAGGGCCGCGCTTAGTAACCCGATATTTACCCTGGTTACCATTGTAAAAGTTAAAACAAAAAAACAGTACATACTCACATTCCGATGTCTGTCACGTCCCCCGCCGTCAGCTTCCCGCACTTTTCATTGTGTGCTTTATAGCAGGGCACTTGATGTCCCTATGTAAGACATACTGTATTTTAACTTTTACAATGGTAACCAGGGTAAATATCGGGTTACTAAGCGCGGCCCTGCGCTTAGTAACCCGATATTTACCCTGGTTACAAGTGAACACATCGCTGGATCGGCGTCACACTGGATCCAGCGATGACAGCGGGTGATCAGCGACCAAAAAAAGGTCCTGATCATTCCCCAGCGACCAACGATCTCCCAGCAGGGGCCTGATCGTTGGTCGCTGTCACACATAACGAGATCGTTAGCGGGATCGTTGCTACGTCACAAAAAGTGTGAGGTTGCAACGATATCGTTAACGAAATCGTTATGTGTGAAGGTACCTTTAGGATAAAGGGTCGATAGTGACTTTTAAAATTGCTACTTCCAATAGGTGGCCGTAGAGTTCAAGTCCTCTTCTTCACTGAAGAGGCAATTACATTACCTTATGTTACTTTAAAATATGTAACAGTGATCCAACACGATCTCAAATCCAGGGGTGGACCTACTGCCAGTTCAGCCGGTGCAGCTGCATCGGGGTCTATAGATGGAGGGGGGCCCTTGCAGGCAGGGGCACGGCTTTCTGCTGCTTCAGTAGACCGGTGCCAGCACTGTATTAGATGTGTACAAGTGCCAGCCGATAACCCAGTATTACAGACACTGCGGGCTGTGTGTCTGCTGATCTTGCGTCACCTGCACTCCTGCTTTACTCTGCCATGCCAGAGACAAGAGATGAGGTCAGCTGAGAGCCAGGGGGCTGGGGCAGGAGGTATGTGACAAGGCTTGATCTGATTCCTGCTGTCTTGTCTAGTTTCTGCGGAGGATCTATCTGAGGCACTGTGAGATTTATTGCACCATCTTAAAATTGCACACAGATCAGGTCGCTCTGTCAGTGGGGTCCTTGCTCCAGTGTCACCCGATCTGTATGTAAACTCAAGCTGCAGCAATAAGGCTATGTGCACACATTCAGGTTTTTTCGCGTTTTTTTTAAACGCTATCAAAACTCATTAAAAACGTATACATTATGCATTCTATCATTTAAAATGCATTCTGCATGTTTTGTGCACATGGATGCGTTTTTTTCCGTGAAAAAAACGCATCGCGGTAAAAAAATGAGCATGTTCATTATTTTTGCGGATTTTCTGCGTTTTTCCCGCAATTCTATTCATTTGGGAAAAAAACGCACGGAAAACGCAGTAAAATCACGGTAAAAAACGCATGCGGATTTCCGGCAGAAATGTCCGGTTTTTGTCAGGAAAATTTCTGCAAGAAATCCTGACGTGTGCACATACCCTTAGGCTATGTGCACACGTTGCAGATTATTTGCGGTTTTTTTTAGCATTTTTGCGCTATAAAAACGCTATAAAACCGCAAATAATCTGCATACATTAAGCATCCTATAATTTTTAATGAAATCCACAATTTCTGTGCACATGATGTGCGTTTTTCCGCATGAAAAACGCATTGCGGAAAAATAATGAACCTGCTCATTAATTTTGCGTTTTTTTCGCGGTTTTCCCACTGTCTAATGCATTGGGAAGTGTCTGGGAAAAAACGCGCAAAAACCGCGTCAAAAACGCATGCGGATTTCATGCGGAAATCTGGCAGAAATGTCCGGATTTCCACAGGAATTTTCTGCATGAATTCCTGAACGTGTGCATATAGCCTTACTCACAGTGATCCTCAGAGTGACAGCACTGTCTGACCTTGCGCCTGGCTTCAGGACGTCCTGCATTATATATCAGATACACATTATAATATGAGGTCCTGCAGCCTGGTCAGTTCTCAGAGCATATAACACTGCATATGTGCACATAGTATAGTACATTACACCCAGTGCACAGATCAGTATACAGCTCATATATAACAGACCTGGGCAAAGTGAAGCAATCAAACCGGGCTATCTGAGATAGCCAAATGCAGACTACACCATACGGCCAACCGGTGTCCAGATTTTACCGCGATCTGCATCTTCAGGATGCACATAGCGGTGAATATAATGGAGGACAGAACCACCGACTCCTTCCACCTGTCACAGCGTGTATGACTGATGCAGCAGATGTGATGACGTCACTACATCACTTCCGCTGTGTGGCGAGTCAGTGCACACCGCAAAGATCTAAGCAGAGCGTCGAGGGAGCGAGGCGAGTGTTTTTTTTTTTTTTTTTTTAACCCCTTCATGACCGGGGGATTTTTTCGTTTTCCCGTGTTCGTTTTTCGCTCCCCTCCTTCCCAGAGCCATAACTTTTTTATTTTTCTGTCAATTTGGCCATGTGAGGGCTTATTTTTTGCGGGACGAGTTGTACTTTTGAACGACATCATTGGTTTTAGCATGTCGTGTACTAGAAAACGGGAAAAAAAATTCCAAGTGCGGTGAAATTGCAAAAAAAGTGCAATCCTACATTGGTTTTTTGTTTGGCTTTTTTGCTAGCTTCACTAAATGCTAAAAATGACCTGCCATTATGATTCTCCAGGTCATTACGAGTTCATAGACACCAAACATGACTAGGTTATTTTTTATCTAAGTGGTGAAAAAAATTTCCAAACTTTGCTAAAAAAAAAAAAAATTGCGCCATTTTCCGATACTCGTAGCGTCTCCATTTTTCATCATCTGGGGTCGGTTGAGGGCTTATTTTTTGCGTGCCGAGATGACGTTTTTAATGATAGCATTTCGGTGCAGATACGTTCTTTTGATCGCCCATTATTGCATTTTAATGCAATGTCGCGGCGACCAAAAAAACGTAATTCTGGCGTTTCGAATTTTTTTCCCGCTACGCTGTTTAGCGATCAGGTTAATACTTTTTTTAATTGATAGATCGGGCGATTCTGAGTGCGGCGATACCAAATATGCGTAGATTTGATATTTTTTTTATTGATTTATTTTGATTGGGGCGAAAGGGGGGTGATTTAAACTTTTATGTTTTTTTTATTTTTTTCACATTTTTTTAAACTTTTTTTTTTAACTTTTGCCATGCTTCAATAGCCTCCATGAGAGGCTAGAAGCAGGCATAGCACGATCGGCTCTGCTACATAGCAGCGATCTGCTGATCGCTGCTATGTAGCAGAATTGCACGTGTGCTGTGAGCGCCGACCACAGGGTGGCGCTCACAGCGACGGGCAATCAGTAACCATAGAGGTCTCAAGGACCTCTATGGTTACCATTCACAAGCATCGCCGACCCCCGATCATGTGACGGGGGTCGGCGATGACGTCATTTCCGGCCGCCCGGCCGGAAGCGGTAGTTAAGTGCCGCTGTCTGCGTTTGACAGCGGCATTTAACTAGTTAATAGGTGCAGGCAGATCGCGATTCTGCCCGCGCCTATTACGGGCACATGTCAGCTGTTCAAAACAGCTGACATGTCCCGGCTTTGGTGCGGGCTCACCGCGGAGCCCTGCATCAAAGCAGGGGAGCCGGCATCGGACGGTATAGTACGTCCGATGCCGGTAAGGGGTTAATGTGTGTATGTGATTTGTTACTATATATAGAGAGATATGTGATTTCTCACACTGTATGTAGGGGGCTATGTGATGGCTCATACTGTATATAGGGTGCTATGTGGGAAATCAGGCTGTATATATTGAGGCTATGTGAGGGCCGCTGCTGTAATAAACAAATAGATACAAAAAAAAAAAGCGTGTACACTAGATTTAAAAAATGCTGTGTGTGGACAAGCCCTGACTATCCAGCTAGTATTAGTGATGAGTCAAGAGTGACTTGCAGAACGGTTACTGGAAGATAAGGCCTACAGTGCAATATAAATTAGACCTTGCAAGCTCCAGACAAGACATCATTTTGTGCATCCCACTTCTCTTATATACACAGTGATGAGGATTTAGAAATCGCCCACACAGAGTACAAAATGATTTGCTGTCTGGACCCATTGGTACTGTTCAACACCAATAATGGGGGCATTTTTGAATATTGAACCCTTGGTGGCTGCCTAAAACACTCATATTGAAATCCACCACTGTTTCTCCTTTTTTATTTTTTTTTTAATGTTTGCACTTTTAATTTCGTTTGATTTCTTAAAGGAATTGTTCCTTATCATAACATTTTTGTTTGACAGCTCAGTTTGTTGGAAAAAAAAAAGCACTCTACTTACCCTACCTGTGTTCAGCGCTATGTCTGTTTTGTTTGGATGTAGCTTACTCAATTTAGACTGGAGACAGTACTGGGCTCAGCGAGGGTGGGTAAAGTGTAGTTTGTTTTTGTTTTAGAATGAACAGAGTTGGCTGTATTTTGGCGTTAACCCTTTTAATGTAACCACAAATGAAATATAGTGCTCATTAGTGATGAGCGAGCGTGCCTGGATAAGGTGTTATCTGGACACGCTTGTGTTCTAACCAAGTGTCTTCGGCATGCTCGAAAAAAATGCTCGAGTCGTTGCGGCTGCATGTCTCTGGGCTGTTTGACAGCCGCAATACATGCAGGGATTGCCTAACAAATAGGAGATTCCCGCGTGTGTTGTGCTGACAAACAGCCTCGATACATGCATCCACGGGGACTCGAGCATTTTCTTCGAGCATGCCGAAGACACTCGGTTAGGACACGAGCATGCTCACGAATCACTAGTGCTCATAATTCCTTAGCTAAGGTACAGTTGCAAATGATTTCTAACACCACAGTAGAATTCATATAGATTTGTGTTAGGGTTTTGTGTCAGAGGGAGGCTTAAAGGTGAATTTCCATCTAACTCCCATGTTCTTGAGAGTCCAAATAATGGAACCCTCTCATATTAACAAAAAATATGTTTTGATGACATAAATGCTTGTGATGATAATATACCTTTAATGCTTATGATTGATTTTTATCTTCATTCAGGCTTCTTTGACATGTTTTGTGCCCCACATTTTTTTTTTTACAAACTTTTTTACTTTAGCATTTTTTTTTTTAATTTAGAGGTGCACAATGTAAAGGCCTAAAGGAAACGCTACAAAAACACACCAAGAAAAAACATTTATTTGTAGTAAGTTGCTTGTCCCAGGCTAGTGCTGTGAAGAATTGATCATATAGATAACTGGACCGGAAAGCATTTATTGATGGTAGATACACGAGATCCATAAACAATGTGCTGGTAATATTTATTGGTATTGTTTTAGATTATGTTGCAGTAGGGCAGCTAGTAAAGTGGCACGTTTGTGTCACAAAAAGTGAGCAGAAGAAAAAAATTGATTTGATTTAAAATCTAATAAATGCCCTTGTTTAGGGAGATTAGAAAGGGGCCCCCCACTCCAGACATTCCATATCTTTTGATGACTTATTTACCTAATTAGGAGCCAGCTGGCTTAGCTCCTTAAAGGGGTTGTTCCATCTGGAACATCCAAATGATATGCCATAAGTGGAATAGATGGAAAACTCTCTTTTAAATAAAGTCTGAGCTCTTCACATAGCAAACGTTTGGAGGTGTTGAGCAATAGAACCAGTCTGATGGCAAGGGGATCACAGAAGTCGTGGGAGAGTGGTAAGTGACATAGTGGGCAACTCAGCAGGCGACAATTAACTGACAAAAATAAAAATCATTAAAGATTAAAATTAATATTAACACGAGTGATGAGCGACCAATTTGTTAGACAGCCGCAACATATGCAGAGATTGCCATGTAGCCGCGAGGACTCGATCTTATTTTTTGAGCACGCCCAAGACACTTGTATAGCATCCAAGCACATTCACTCATCACTAGGGTTGAGCGAAACGGATCGTTCATTTTCAAAAGTCACCGACTTTTAGCAAAGTTGGGTTTCATGAAACCCGACCCGATCCCTGTGTGGGGTCGGCCATGCGGTACGCGACTTTCGCGCCAAAGTCGCGTTTCGTATGACGCGCTTGGCGCCATTTTTTTCAGCCAATGAAGGGGCGTGGGCAGAGTGATGACATAGGCGTCCACGCCCCTAAGACCTATCGCCATGTTGTCGCTTGTGCGATGTAGCGATTTGCAGTGTGTAACACCAGCTTTTCAGTTCAGGGACGGACGGACGGACGGAGGAAGAGAGAGAGAGAGTGAGAGAGAGAGAGAGGAAAAAAAAAAAAAATCCCATTGGGTTTCGTGTTTCGGTCGATCCTCGACTTTTCGCCATAATCGGCCGATTTCACTCGACTCGACTTTTGAGATGGTCGGGTTTCGCGAAACCCGGCTCGACCCTAAAAAAGTCAAGGTCGCTCAACCCTACTCATCACTAATTGCCATCACACAATGAACAGTTGTGGTAGAAACCAGTTCCATAGTTCATATACAAGATTTTGGAACAGTGACTCACATCTGACATCTTTTCTGATTGGAGGCGTTCACTTTTTCTGTCCAGAAACATGTCCGGAATTGCCGCGGAAGTTTCGGCGGCAATTCCGCAACTGTGCCACGGGTAAAACGCATGCGGAATTGGCATGCATATTCCCGCTAAACACTAGAATTTTACAAGTGTAATTAGCTTGCAGAATGCTAGCTTTTTCCAAGCGATCTGTAGCATCACAAACATAGTGTTTGACAAGTGTGACCGACTTTTTACTATTGATGCTGCCTATGCAGCATCAATAGTAAAAAGATCTAATGTTAAAAATAATTTTAAAAAAATAAATCGTCATATTCTCACCTTCCGGCGACCCCGCAGCATTACCGCTCCTCGCGATGCTCCCGTTCCCAATAATGCCTAGCGGCAATGACCCCAGATGACGTAGCGGTCTCGCGAGACTGCTACGTCATCACAGGTCATTGCCGCAAAGCATCCCTGGGAACGGAAGCATCGCGAGGAGTGGCAACGCTGCGAGGGACACTGGAAGGTGAGAATATCACGATTTATTATTTTAATTCTCCTGTATTTTAACTTTTACAATGGTAACCAGGGTAAATATCGGGTTACTAAGCGCGGCCCTGCGCTTAGTAACCCGATATTTACCCTGGTTACAAGTGAACACATCGCTGGATCGGCGTCACACTGGATCCAGCGATGACAGCGGGTGATCAGCGACCAAAAAAAGTCTCCTCTCCTCCACCCTGGGTACCAACCGCACATGATCGGCTTACTTGCCGCATGGTGGGCATTGCCCCATGCAGGAAGTAAGCGGATCAATCCATTACTATGTGTGCGAAATCCCCGCAATTCAGCACAAAGAATGAACATGCTGCGTTTTTTTCCGGAATACGATTCCGCCGCGGAAAAAAACGCAACATGTGCACAAAAATTGCGGATTGCATTCTAATAATAGGATGCTTAATGTATGCGGTTTTTTTCGCAGTTTTATCGCGTTTTTATAGCGAAAAATCCTGAATGTGTGCACACAGCCTCACATCAGCCTCACCATAACAACTTCTTCCAGCCACAACTTGTCTGCAGAGTTTGGAACACACATGTGACCTCTCACATCTGCGGCACCATCCTTACCTATTCCCGTCCTATGCAACCTCCATGTCCTTCTGCTACCACCAATTCTGTATGTTGGTCTCTTTTTCCCCTTTGATGTTTTGTGGCAGAGTCCACCAAATTCTGTACTTCGGTACTAATGTGGTTTTCAAAACAACCCTCAAAATATTGTGCCACTGAAAGCAATAGTACCCCATAAAAAGTAGTGCTAAACTGTCCGCTATATTGTGTACAACACTATTAGTGTCATATTTCTTTCTCGCTTCACGGGTAACCATGGGTATATGCTGCTGTCGCTAGGAGGCTAACACTATGCAAATAAGGAAAAAATAACTCCTCCCCGGCAGTATACACCCTCCAACAGGCACAAGTCAACTCAGTTTTTGCTTAGTGTCTGTAGGAGGCGGACCTGGATCTAACCACCAGATCCGCTTTATTTTCTTTACATAGTAACATAGTTATTAAGGTTGAAGGAAGACTTTAAGTCCATCTAGTTCAACCCATAGCCTAACCTAACATGCCATGCAACAATAGTAGAAAGAACGCGGCAACACTCACCGGACCTGTGATCAAGTCTTGTCTTTATTGGAATGCATATAAAACCATCTTCACGGCACGGGGGAGTAAGGAGGCAAAGGAGGTGAGCGGGGAAAAGACGACGGCCGTTTCACGCCAAACCGGCGCTTCTACGGGTCCACCTAACCTAACATGCCCTAACATGTTGATCCAGAGGAACCCAAAAAAAAAAACATGTGGCAAATAGTAAGCTCCACTTTGGGGAAAAAAATTCCTTCCCAACTCCACATACGGCAATCAGACTAGTTCCCTGGATCAACGCCCTATCAAGGAATCTAGTATATATACCCTGCAACATTATACTTTTCAAGAAAGGTATCCAATACCCTCTTAAATTTAAGTAATGAATCACTCATTACAACATCATACGGCAGAGAGTTCCATAGTCTCACTGCTCTTACAGTAAAGAACCCAAGTCTGTTATTATGCCTAAACCTTCTTTCCTCCAGACGTAGAGGATGCCCCCTTGTCCCTGTCTCAGGTTTATGATTAAAAAGATCATCAAAAAGGTATTTGTACTGTCCCCTCATATATTTATACATTAAAATAAGATCACCCCTTAGTCTTCGTTTTTCCAAACTAAATAGCCCCAAGTGTAATAACCTATCTTGGTATTGCAGACCCCCCAGTCCTCTAATAACCTTGGTCGCTCTTCTCTGCACCCGCTCTAGTTCAGCTATGTCTTTCTTATACACCGTAGACCAGAACTGTGGACACTATTCTAAGTGTGGTCGAACTAGTGACTTGTACAGAGGTAAAATTATGTTCTCCTCATGAGCATCTATGCTCTTTAATGCATCCCAATATTTTATTTGCCTTTTAGCAGCTGCCTGACACTGGCCACTGTCATCCACCCATACACCCAGGTCTTTTTCATTGACGGTTTTGCCCAGAGTTTTAGAATTAAGTGCATAATTATACATCTTATTACTTCTCCCCAAGTGCATGACCTTACATTTATCCCCATTAAAGCTCATTTGCCATTTATCAGCCCAAGCTTCTAGTTTACATAAATCATCCTGTAATATAAAATTGTCCTCCTCTGTATTGATTACCCTGCAGAGTTTAGTGTCATCTGCAAATATTGAAATTCTGCTCTGAATGCCCTCTACAAGGTCATTAATAAATATGTTAAAAATATGTTAAAAAGAAGAGGGCCCAATACTGACCTCTGTGGTACCCCACTGCTAACCGCGACCCAGTCCGAGTGTACTCCATTAATAACCACCCTTTGTTTCCTATCCCTGTGCCAGCTCTTAACCCACTTACACATATTTTCCCCTATCCCCATTATTCTCATTTTATGTATCAACCTTTTGTGTGGCACCATATCAAAAGCTTTTGAAAAGTCCATATACACTACATCCACTGGGTTCCCTTGGTCCAGTCCGGAACTTATCTCTTCATAGAAGCTGATCAGATTAGTCTGACATGAACGGTCCCTAGTAAACCCGTGCTGATACTGGGTCATGAGGTTATTCCTCTTCAGATACTCCAGTATATCATCCCTTAGAATTCCCTCCAGGATTTTACCCACAGTAGAGGTTAAGCTTACTGACCTATAATTACGGAGTTCAGTTTTTGTCTCCTTTTTGAATATTGGCACCACATTTGCTATACGCCAGTTCTGTGGTACAGACCCTGTTATTATGGAGTGTTTAAAGATTAAAAATAATGGTCTGTCAATGACTGTACTTAGTTCCTGCAGTACTCGGGGGTGTATCCCATCCGGCCCGGAGATTTGTCAATTTTATTGATTTTTAGACGCCGACGTACTTCCTACTGGGTTAAGCAGGTGACATTTAATGGGAAGTTTCTATCACTAGTCATTTTGTCTGCCATGGGATTTTCTTGTGTAAATACTGATGAAAAAAAGTCATTTAGCATATTGGCTTTTTCCTCATCCTCATCCACCATTTCACCCAGACTATTTTTAAGGGGGCCAACACTATCATTTTTTAGTTTCTTACTATTTACGTAGTTAAAGAATATTTTGGGATTATTTTTACTCTCTGTGGCAATGAGTCTCTCTGTCTCAATCTTTGCTGCCTTGATTTGCTTTTTACAGACTTCATTTTCTGTATTTATTTAATGCCTCCTCACTACCTACTTCCTTTAATTCTCTAAATGCTTTCTTTTTGTCCCTTATTGCGCCCCTTACAGCTCTATTTAGCCATATTGGTTTCCGCCTATTCCTAGTATGTTTATTCCCATACGGTATATACTGTGCACAGGTCCTATCCAGGATGCTAATAAACGTCTCCCATTTTCTTTGTGTATTTTTATGTCTCAGGATAGCGTCCCAGTTAATTGCACCAAGATCCTCTATCATCCATTGGCAATTTGCCCTGCTGAAGTTTAGTGTCCTTGTAACCCCTCTACTACACATCTTATTAAAGGACACATGAAAACTTATTATTTTGTGATCACTATTCCCCAAGCGACCCCCAACCCTTATATTTGATATGCGGTCTGGCCTGTTGGTTAATATTAGGTCTAGCAGTGCCCCCCTTCTTGTTGGGTCCTGAACCAGTTGTGAAAGGTAATTGTCTCTCATAGTTGTCAAAAACCGATTACGTTTGCTGGAACTGCAGATTTCCGTTCCCCAATACATTTCAGGGTAGTTGAAGTCCCCCATAATAATGACTTCCCCTACATCATTCCCCTAGAATGCTACGGACAGGCAAATTGAGGCTTTAACCAAATCAGCGTTTGAAGCGTCCGGCGCCTCTCTGCCCCAATTTCGCCTCCTCTTGGGTGGCGAAAGCTGTATCGACCTGGGCCAAGATCCTTCGCAGGGGCATTGTAGCTTCGGCTCCTTCTGAGGAGCTAGCAGATCTAGCGGACCAGATTGCCCACGCAGGGAAATACCTCTTAAATGCCTCCCTGGATGCGGCTGCTTGCTCCGCAAGGGCAAACAGCAACATCATTGCCATTCACCGAGTCCTTTGGCCGAAAGCGTGGAACACAGACACCGCTTCTAAAAAATCCCTCACTGGTCTGACTTTCCAGGGCTCCAGGCTCTTTGGCACAAAGCTGGACCAGATTATCTAGGACGCCACTGGAGGTAAGAGCATTTCTCTACCTCAATCTAAACCTAGGTGCCCCTTCAATAGAAAGGGTCGCCAATCCTTTCGGTCTTTCACCTCCTCAGGTGGTTCCTCTCAACAAGACCGTTCTTCCGCCCAAGGGGAACAAAGAAAACCTTCCTTCAGGCCTATCCCTCACTGGAGGGCTAAGAGCCGCTCCTCTAAACCTTCCAGATCTCGCGGCCACAGATTTTCTTCAAAATGACGGGTCACCCCCACCTGGAAATCTTTCCAGGGTGGGAGGCAGGCTTCTTCTGTTCACGGAGGCTTGGTTATCGGTGGTCGTCGACGCCTGGGTCAGGGAGATCATTACATCGAGCTACAAAATAGAATTTTCTTCGCCCCCAGGAAGACGTTTCTTCCTCTCTCGTCCACCCAAGCAGTCCTCCCATGTCCCAGGGCTTCTCCAGGCCGTCGCTTCCCTCCTCGCCTCGGGTAATCATCCCAGTTCCTTACCGCGAGCAGTTTTCGGGTTTTTACTCAAATCTGTTCGTAGTTGCGAAAAAAGATGGCTTTCTTCACCCGATTTTGGATCTCAAGTGGTTGAACCGCCAACTTCGGGTTCGACACTTCAAAATGGAGTCACTGCGCTCGGTGATCGCTTCCATGGAACCGGGAGAATATCTGTGCTCTGTGGACATTCAGGATGCGTACCTACATTCCAGTTTGTGTACAGCATCAGAGGTTCCTTCATTTCGTGATCCAGGAGCAACATTACTAGTTCGCAGCTCTCCTGTTCGGCCTTGCTTCCGCTCCCAGGGTCTTCACGAAGGTAATGGCAGCGGTCATGACCATCCTTCGATCAAAGGGGATCCTCATAATCCCCTGTCTCGACGACCTCCAGGTCAAGGGTCCGTCTCACCGGGATTGCAGCCAGAGTCTCCAGATCACTCTGGACACGCAAATCCATCTCAGTTGGATAATCAACAAAGAGAAGTCCATCTTAATTCCGACCCAACGTCTCAAATTCCTGGGCATGGAATTCGACACCATTCAAGCCCAGGTCTTCTTCCCAAAGGAGAAGTTTTATTCTCTTCAGCAGGGCATCAAAGCCCTAAAGCACCCTGCCCCTCTGCCTCTACCGCTTGGTATGAGAGTACTAGGGAAAATGGTCGCTTCCATGGAAGCAGTACCTTATGCTCGGTTCTCACTCTCGCCCTCTCCAGCTGGCCCTCATGTCTGCCTGGGACAGGAGCCCACTTTCCCTAGATCGCCCAGTTCACCTACCTCTCAATGTGAGACAGTCTCTCACTTGGTGGACGCTATCACCTCCATTCTGCGTGGGAGGTCATTTCTCCCCCTCCGCTGGCAGGTCATCACCACCGACGCCAGTCTTCAGGGGAGGGGTGCAGTCTTTCTCCATCTCACAGCGCACGGCCGCTGGAATGTTCAAGAGACCCTTCTCCCGATCAATCTCTTGGCAATCAGGGCAATCCTCCTGGCCCTCCGCTGGCAGTCCCTCCTCACGGGAAAACCAGTCCGCATTCAATCGGACAACGCCACGGCCGTGGCTTACATAAACCACCAAGGAGGTACTCGCAGCAAGCAGGTCATGAGGAAGGTGGCAAAGATCCTACGGTGGGCAGAGAACCATGTTCCCTCCATATCAGTCGTCCACATTCCAGGAGTGGACAATTGGGAAGCCGACTTTCTCAGCCGTCAGGGGCTCGTGTCATGCGAGTGGGCTCTTCACCCCGCCGTCTTCAACCAAATGTGTCAGAGGTGGGGTGTTCCGGATGTCAACCTCATGGCTTCCCGAACAAACCACATGGTTCCCCAGTATGTATCCAGGTCTCGGGACCCGATGGCCGTCGGCTGTGACACTCTTGTGATCTCGTAGGCCCGGTTCCAGATGCCTTATCTGTTTCCGCCTCCTCTGTTGATTCCAAGGGTCATAAAAAAGGTAAAGGCAGAGGGAGTTCCCGTTCTCTTAGTAGCTCCAGATTGGCCTCGGGGGCCTGGTATGCGGAGCTAGTGAACATGCTATCGGACGTCCCCTAGAGGCTCCCAGACTGTCTGGATCTTCTATCGCAAGGGCCCCTCCCCTCTGAAGCCGCGGTCTTAAAGGACGCAGGTTTTTCCCACAGCGTCATACAGACCATGATAAAAGCTAGGGAACCAGCATCTTCACGTATTTATCATTCTATCATAGATGTTGGAAGGCCTTTTTCCGATGGTGCGATGACAACAGTTTGTTCTCTATGGTCTTTTCCCTTCCTTCAGTCCTCGGTTTCCTTCAAACGGGTCTCGATTCGGGCCTTTCTCTGAGTACTCTAAAGGGTCAGGTTTCCGCTCTGTCCATCCTCTTCCAGAGAGACCTGGCTTCCCTTCCCCAGGTAAAGACCTTCTTTCAGGGTGTTGCTCACATAGCGCCTCCTTACCATCCTCCAGTTGAGCCATGGGATCTCAACCTTGTCCTTGGCACCCTCCAGCGCGCGCCTTTTTTACCAATTCAGGACATTTCCTTTTCCCTTCTTTTGTGGAAAGTGGCTTTCCTGGTCGCCATCACCTCGATTAGGAGATTCTCTGAGTTGGCGGCATTGTCCTGCCGTTCTCCCTTCCTGATTCTACACCAGGATAAAGTGGTCCTTTGGCCCGTTCCTTCCTTTCTACCAAAAGTGGGTTTGGCTTTTCACATCAACGAGGACATCGTCCTTCTTTCCTTGTGCCCTTCTCTTGTACATCCCTTGGAGAAATCTCTACACAAACTAGATTTGGTCAGGGTTATTCGAGTCTATCTTTCCAGAATTGCTTCTTTTCGCCTGTCCGATCCTCTGTTTGTCGTCTCTGAAGGTCATCCGAAGGGGCACCCTGCCTCTAAATCCACAATTGCTCATTGGATTCGTTTGGCGGTTCTGGAGGCATACCGTGTCTAAAACAGACAGCCTCCTCCGGGAGTGAGGGCTCACTCTACCTGGGCTGTGGGAGCTTCATGGGCCGTTCGTCACCAAGCTTCGGCTTTGCAGATTTGCAAGGCCGCAACCTGGTCGTCCGTTCACACCTTTGTAAGGTTTTACAAGGTGCATACTTAGGCTTCTGCGGACGCAGGCCTGGGTAGGAAGATACTGCAGGCGGCGGTTTCCCACCAGCCGACCTAAGTCTCATTCTCTCTGAATATTTTCCCCACCCGTGGGACTGCTTTTGGATGTCCCATGGTTACCTGTGTCCCCCAATGAAGCGAGAAAGAGGGATTTTTGTTTTTTACTGTAAAATCTCTTTCTTGGAGCCTTCATTGGGGGACATAGCGCCCTCCCTTTATGTTGTACCGTTTTGGCCAATGTGCTGTTGTTGTGGGTGGGTACATAGGTTGAGTATGTATATACAGTATGTATTGTGAAATTTTTTTCCAAATCCAGCACTCCATACACTGTGTAGTGACCATTCCATTAAAGCAAATGGGAGCAAAACTATAAGGCTGCCGTCACACTAGCAGTATTTGGTCAGTATTTTACATCAGTATTTGTAAGCCAGGAGTGGAACAATTAGGCCGGCGTCACACTGGCTAATTGCATCCGATGCGAGATCATCGGATGCAATATGCTAATGACACTCGGCTTCTGCTCGCGACGTACCGACGGACGTTTTTAAAATTCGGCACAACGTGGGCAGCTGATGCAGTTTTTCAACGCATCCGCTGCCCATTCTAAAGTCCCGGAAAGGAGCTAGAGATCTCCGCCCGGGCATGCGCACTCCAAAGTGCAGGATGCGACTTACGAAAAAACCTTCCCTTGAACGTTTTTTCGTGACAACGGTCCGCCAAAACACGACACATCCTGTGCACGACGGACGCGAAGTTTGGCCATACGTCACGATCAGTCGGCAATACAAGTCTTTGGGAAAAAACGCATCCTGCGGGCACATGCAGGATGCGTTTTTTTCCTAAAACGACGCATTGTGACGGATCTAAAAAGACAGAACTGTGAAAGTAGCCTTAGTGTTTGGAGATTAAGTTTTCATCGCAGCAGTTGAATGATTTACAGCTACTAGACAGGTTGGGTACATGTGGGGATTCCCTAGCAACCAGGCAACGCCCACATGTACTCAGGCTGGAAAGTAGCTGTAGATCATTTAGCTGAGGCGATGAAAACTTAATCTCTGAGCACTGACAAATACTCAGAGACCACCCGAGCGTGCTATGGAAAACCCGAGCAATGAGTACACTCGCTCATCACTACTCGGCACACAAAAAATAAGCCCTCACCCAGCCCCAGATAGGGTTGAGCGAAACGGATCGGACAAATTCAAAAATCGCCGACTTTCGGCAAAGTCAGGTTTCATGAAACCCGACTCGATCCTAGTGTGGGATCGGTAATGAGGTCGCCGATCTTCGCGCCAAAGTCGCGTTTCGTATGACACTTTCAGCCAATGAAGGAGGACGCAGAGTGATGACTGTTGTGAATTCTGTGGCTGAATTCACTTCTGTGGTCACAAGTGGTATTGCAGTCTCTGGGCTTCCTCCCTCAGGTGTTTTGGTGAGCTCGTTGGCTGCCTTGCTATTTAGCTCCACCTGAGTCTGTCTTCCTTGCTCCTTGTCAATGTTCCAGTGTTGGATCTGAGCTACTGCATCTTTCCTTGGGCCTGCTGCTCTGCTAGATAAGTGCTTCTAGTTTGTTTTCTGTTTTTTCTGTCCAGCTTGCTATTAACTTTTGCTGGAAGCTCTGAGAAGCAAAGGGGTGCACCGCCGTGCTGTTAGTTCGGCACGGTGGGTCTTTTTGCCCCTTTGCGTGGTTTTCGTTTTAGGGTTTTTTGTAGACTGCATAGTTCTCTTTGCTATCCTCGCTCTGTCTAGAATATCGGGCCTCACTTTGCTGAATCTATTTCATTCCTACGTTTGTCTTTTCATCTTGCTAACAGTCATTATATGTGGGGGGCTGCCTATTCCTTTGGGGTATTTCTCTGAGGTAAGTCAGGCTTGTATTTCTATCTTCAGGCTAGTCAGCTCCTCAGGCAGTGCCGAGTTGCATAGGTAGTGATAGGCGCAATCCACTGCTGCTTATAGTTGTGTGAGGATAGATCAGGTACTGCAGTCTACAGAGATTCCACGTCTCAGAGCTCGTCCTATTGTTTTTGGTTATTGCCAGATCTCTGTATGTGCGCTGATTACTGCACGCTGTGTTGCCTGATTGCCAGCCATAACAGATGACATAGGTCTTAGAGAAGGGCACGACAGTGATTGGCTTGCTTTCTGTGGCGTCACAGGGGCTATAAAGGGGCGTGCACGCCGACCGCCATCTTACTTCTGCCAATCGTAGCATAGGGAGAGGTTGCCGCAGCTGCATCAGAAGAAGGGATATAGTTAGGGAGGGAAGATTAAGCCCTGAAACTCCTTGTGCTGTAGCGATTTCCACTGTCCAACACCACCATTTGTTTGCAGGGACAGTGGAGACTATATTTTTGTGCATCAGCTCTGTAGCTTATTAGGCTGCCTTATAAGGCTCCCTGTTAGCTGCATTGCTGGTTGCACGCCGCTGTGCAAACCAACTGCTTTTTTAAAAGCAAAAATCCTGTTGCTCCTTTCTGTACAGTTAACTTGTTTATTTGTCCACACTTTTGTGTGCAGCAGTCCTTTTTATTGCTGCCATACTTTTCCTGAGATCATTGTAGGGAGATTGAAATTGTACTACAGTCCTTGTATTTTTTCATATATCTTCCAGCCACTTTCTGCCACTTAGATTGCATTGTTTTATACATTGGGCCTGAGTTTTGGGTCAGTCTCCCCCCAAAAAAGGGGAGTTTCAAATTCCCACAAAGTGGATCTACTGCAGTCCTGTTAGTTTGGTGTATGTCAGCCAGCCATTTTCTGCCACTTAGATTGCGTTGTTAAATACACTGGGCCTGAGTTTTGGGTCAGTCTCCCCCAAAAAAAGGGAGTTTCAAATTCTCACAAAGTGGATCTACTGCAGTCCTGTTAGTTTGGTGTATGTCAGCCAGCCACTTTCTGCCACTTAGATTGCGTTGTTATATACACTGGGCCTGAGTTTTGGGTCAGACTCCCCCAAAAAAGGGAGATTCAAATTCTCAACAAGTTTATATACACCTTCTACCTTGTTTTACAGTACCATATAACGGTTGTTATTTTGGTTAGATTTTCCAAAAAATGAGGAAGTCTTGTGGAAGAGGCCATGGGCGGTGGTTGCCAGCTGGTACTGATGGTGGTGGTGGTGGTGGTGCATCTGGTGGTAGTGGCAAAAGCACAATAGCACCTAAGGCTGGAGGTGATGAGCCAGCATCATCGTCTGGCTACACAAGGCCTCGAAGGCTCCCTTTTCTGGGAGTAGGAAAATGGCTTTTAAAGCCGGAGCAGCAGGAAAAAGTTTTAGCTTTCATTGCTAACTCAGCCTCTAGCTCTTTCGCCTCCTCTTAAGAAAATTCCAAATATAAAAGCAGCGAGTCGTCAGTGGATGCTCCCGGTCAGGAACAAAACGTTTCCTTGTGTCCTTCACCCAAACCAAAAGTGAAGGATGCGTCAGGCGACACTACAGGTTACTGCATGTAGCTCTTTACACATACCGTGCCTGGGTTAGAACGGGAAATTGTTAACTGCCCATTACAAGATGAATCGGACATAGAGTGCACTGATGCACAGCCACAGCTAAATTATAATGCTGTTCCATTGACTCAGATCACTACATTGCCCTCGCAGTGTACTGAGCCAGAATCTGATCCTGATGAGACTATTGTGCCCTGTCCCGAACGCTATAGCACCTTACACGGTGACACAGGGGAAGGTGCACATGACATTGAAGAGGAGGTGATAGATGATCCAGTTGTTGACCCAGATTGGCAGCCATTGGGGGAAGAGGGTGCCGCTGCCAGTAGCTCAGAAGCGGAGGAGGATGATCCGCAGCAGCCATCTACATCGCAACAGCTGTCATCTGGCAGGCCCATATCAGGCCAAAAACGTTTGTAAAAAAAAAAACAGTTTTAGGACAGCGTGGCCATCCGGTGAAAGTAGCACAGCGTGCAATGCCTGAAAAGGTATTCCATAGTAGGAAGAGTACAGTGTGGGAATTTTTTAACCAAGATTCGAATGATCAGTCAAAAGTTATCTGTAAGAAATGCTCAAAGACCTTTAGCAGAGGGAAGAATCTTCAGAATTTAAATACAACGTGCATGCTTAGACATTTAACCAGCATGCACTTGCAAGCCTGGACTAACTACCAAATGTCCCGTACCATTGGTGCACCTGCTCAGAATGAAGGTAGTCAGCAACGCTACATTGCTTCCCTCACTGTAAGCCCACCGGTTAGGACACCACCGGCAGCAAATGTGGAGGTATCGTCGCAAGGCCAAAGCAGTCAGGGAATCACAAGGTTATTGGTGGGAAACACTGTATGTAGGCCAACATCGAGAATACCATCACCAACCCTCTCTCAATCCGCCATGTCCACCACCACCACCGCTTGTTCCACCATATGCACCTCTCCAGTCCAGCTCACCCTACAAGAGACTCTCGTTAGGAAAATAAAGTATTCATCCTCTCATCCGCGTACGCAGGGTTTGAACCCCCACATTGCTAGACTAATCTCGTTAGAGATGATGCCCTACCGGTTGGTTGAAAGCAAAGCTTTCAAAGCCCTGATGGCCTACGCAGTACCATGCTATGACCTACCCAGTCGACACTTCTTGGCGAGAAAAGCCATCCCAGCCCTCCACCAGTATGTCAAAGACCGCATTGTCCATGCACTGAGGCAATCAGTCAGTAGAAAGGTGCACCTCACAACAGATGCATGGACCAGTAGGCATGGTCAGGGACGTTACGTGTCCATCACAGCACACTGGGTTAATGTGGTGGATGCAGGGTCCACAGAGGACAGCCATAGTGGGACAGTTCTGCCTAGCCCACAGTCTAGGAAACAGTTGGCTGTAGGCGTTCGCCACCCCTCCTCCTCCTCCTCCTCCAGAAGCGAAAGCTCGTCCACAGAGCACAGTCGCACGACCACTTCATCCGCAGCTGCCAGTGTTGCACACGAGGTGTCCCATTATCGAACAACTAGTGGTAAGCGTCAGCAGGCTGTGTTAGAAAGGAAGTGTTTGGGCGACAACAGACACACCGCGGAAGTACTGGCCGAGTACTTGCAGCAACAAACTCAGTCATGGCTGGGCAGTGTACATCTTGAGGCAGGCAAGGTAGTCAGTGATAACGGAAGGAATTTTATGCCTGCCATAGCCCTTTCAGAACTTAAACACATACCTTGCCTGGCTCACACCTTGAACCTGGTGGTGCAGTGCTTCCTCAAAAGTTATCCGGAGTTACCAGCCCTGCTCCTGAAGGTGCGGAGACTTTGCTCGCACATCCGCCTGTCGCCCGTACACTCAAGCCGTATGCTGAACCATCAGCGATCGCTGAATTTTCCCCAGCACCGCCTAATAATCGATGTTGCAACAAGGTGGAACTCCACACTGCACATGGTTCAGAGGCTGTGCGAACAGAGGCGTGCTGTGATTAATTTGTGGGAGGATACACATACACGGGCAGGCAGTTGGATGGCAGACATGGAGTTGTCCGGTGTGCAGTGGTTGAAGCTCCAAGACCTCTGTCAAGTCCTTCAGTGTTTTGAGGAATGCACACAGCTGGTAAGTGCAGACGACGCCATCATAAGCATAAGCATCCCATTAATGCGTCTGCTGATGCAAAGTTTGACGCACATTAAGGAGTTGGCGTCTGCAGCCGAGGAGGAGGGAAGCCTTGATGACAGCCATTGTCTGCTCAGGGAACTCTGGACGAGGTGGTGGACGAAGAGGAGGAGGAGGATGATGGGGATGAATATTTATGGGAGGAGATGGGGATGAATATTTATGGGAGGAGGATGCTTCACAGGGAGCAATAGAAACTGGTGGCATTGTCAGGTACAGGGTTTTTGCGGGACACAAGTGATGTTGATTTGCATGAAAGTGCTCCTCAACCCAGCACCAGCAGTGAATTGACACCTGGAACATTGGTTTACATGGCTGAGTATGCCTTGCGTATCCTAAAAAGGGACCCCCACATTATCAAAATGATGACCGATGACGATTACTGGTTGGACTGCCTCCTGGATCCACGATATAAAGGAAAATTACAAAATATCATGCCACTTGAGAACCTTGAGCAAATATTGGCTACCAAACAAGCAACTCCTGTAGACCGTTTGGGTCAGGCATTCCCAGCACACAGCGGCAGTGATGGTTCTCACACGAGCCGTAGGGGGCAACATGGCAGAGGTGTTTGAGGTGCACCAATCCAATGAGGCATTGGACAGAGGGGTTTTATGACCAGGTCATTCCCCTTTGATTACTGGGCATCTAAAATAGACACCTGGCCTGAATTGGCAGAATATGCATTACAGGAGCTTGCTTGCCCTGCTTCTAGTGTGCTATCAGAAAGAGTCTTCAGTGCTGCTGGTTCAATACTGACCGAAAAAAGGACACGTCTGGCTACCCAGAATGTTGATGATCTAGCCTTCATTAAAAAGAACCAATCATGGATTTCAAATTATTTTGTCCCACCTTCTCCTGCTGACACGTAGCTTGCCTGAAAAATGTCTTACTTTTGGCCTCCTCTTACTGACTTCTCCAATTCCGCCATTTGCAGCTGCTGAATGTCCACCATAGGCCATTTTTATACCTCCCTAAATGGGCTGACTCCCCCCACAGGGCCGTGGTCACCACCTGGCGCAAGCACCCGTGCGAGTGCCGTTTGCCTGGGCAGGTGGGTGCGCCCACTCTTGGGCGACAGCACTGGCACAGGATCCCTCATAGTACAATGAAGTGTCTGACGGTGGTGGTGCACAACCAACGTCAGACACACCGTTGTAATATGAGGGGCCCTGTGCCACTACCGCTGCCCACGAGTGAGTGTTCCCCCCGAGCTCGAACAGTGCTCGACCACTTGCAATACTTACCTCTCCCTGCTCCACCACTGTGTAGTCTGTGCTGTTAAATTCTTCAATGGCACTGCCAATACAAATTTGTTGAAATAATAGTTAAAATATGCAGGGGCCCTGGCCTCCATTTAGACCAGTTAATACTTTGCGCCTACTACCACTGTCTGCTACTCAGCAGAGGAGCCCACCCCTGTACCTAGCTATGCCGCCTGTTTAGTCCTGTTACCAATTTAGAACTGCTTTTAGCCTACTTTTGTATTTTGGGCTTACTACCTGTGTCTGCGCCACTCATTACAATTGTCCTCCACTTAACAAAGTTATGCCGCCTGTTTAGTCCTGTTACCAATTTTGAACTGCATTTAGCCTACTTTTGTATTTTGGGCCTACTACCTGTGTCTGCGCCACTCATTACAATTGTCCTCCACAGAACAAAGCTATGCCGCCTGTTTAGTCCTGTTACCAATTTTGAACTGCATTTAGCTAACTTTTGTATTTTGGGCCTACTAACTGTGTCTGCGCCACTCATTACAATTGTCCTCCACTGAACAAAGCAATGCCGCCTGTTTAGTCCTGTTACCAATTTTGAACTGCTTTTAGCCCACTTTTTTATTTTGGGCCTATATCTGTGTTTCCTCCTCATCCTGCCCATTGCCCAGCCACTGCTAGATGAGTCTGCTGGTTCATTGACCCAGACCACTACATTCCCCTTGCACTCTACACAGCCAGAATCTGACCCTGCTGAAAGTCAGATTCCCCTTCCCGCATACTATACCACCTTACACAGGGAAAAAGAGGAAGGTGCAGATGAAAGTGCAGGTTCCTTCATCAGGTGGGGGGGGGGCATACTCGTTGGTGACGTCACTGGCACAGGGCCCTTCTGTTGTGAATTCTGTGGCAGAGCTCCCTCCTGTGGTCACAAGTGGTACTTCGGCTGATTCTCTCTGGGAGCTTCCGTTTGTGGAGGAAAGTCGTACTGCGGCTTCTGAGTTTCCTCCCTCAGGTGATCTGGTGAGGTCGTTAGGTGCTTCTCTACTTAACTCCACCTAATGCTTTGATCCTGGCTTCCTGTCAATGTTCCAGTGTTGGACTTGTTTTTCCCTGGATCATTCCTGTGGCCTGCTGCTCTGCATAGCTAAGTGCTTCTTTGCTATTTGTTTGCTATTTTTTCTGTCCAGCTTGTCTAATTGTTTTGTTGGAAGCTCTGGGACGCAAAGGGTGTACCTCCGTGCCGTTAGTTCGGTACGGAGGGTCTTTTTGCCCCCTTTGCGTGGTTTTCTTTAGGGTTTTGTGTAGACCGCAAAGTTATCTTTCCTATCCTCGCTCTGTTAAGAAAGTCGGGCCTCACTTTGCTGAATCTATTTCATCCCTACGTTTGTCTTTTCATCTTACTCACAGTCATTATATGTGGGGGGCTGCCTTTTCCTTTGGGGTATTTCTCTGAGGCAAGGTAGGCTTATTTTTCTATCTTCAGGCTAGTTAGTTTCTCAGGCTGTGCCGAGTTGCATAGGCAGAGTTAGGCGCAATCCACGGCTGCCTCTAGTGTTGTTTGGAGAGGATTAGGGATTGCGGTCTGCAGAGTTCCCACGTCTCAGAGCTCGTTCTATTATTTTGGGTTATTGTCAGATCACTGTATGTGCTCTGACCGCTATGTCCATTGTGATACTGAATTGCCTATCACAACACCCTTCATAGTACGCAAAAGTGTCTCTGGCAGTGGGAGGCGCCACCCGCCGTCAAACACACCGCCGTACTATGAGGGGCCCTGTGCCAAGTGCCAACGAGTGGGCCCCCCCTGCTTGCTCAGGATCACAGCACTTGCAAAGATGAAATACATACCTCTCCCTGCTCCACCGCCGTGACGTATTCCGCGTTTTCTGGGCCCACGAAAATCTTGAGCCAGCCCTACCCACCCACAACTTTAGCCAAATGACCACCTGTTTTCAATGCCTAACTATTATTATAAAGTAAATTAAGATTGACAAGCTTAAGAAATAAGAATTGATGTTTTTGGCATTAAAATGGGCACTGTAGGTGTTTTCCTGTTCTCCACTCACTGCCGACTTTGATTCCCCATTGACTTGCAGTGGGTTTCGTGTTTCGGTCGGCTGATTTCACCCGACCCGACTTTTGACAAAGTCGGGTTTCGCGAAACCCGACTCGATCCTAAAAGAGTAAAAGTCGCTCAACTCTAGCCCCAGATCATAAAAAATGGAGACGCTACGGGTCTCGGATAATGACGCAAATTTTTTTAATCTTTTTTTACAAACTTTGTTTTTTATTTAAATGGTGAAAAAAATTCAGTCTATACAGGTTGGGTGTCTATGAACTCATAATGACCTGGAGAATCATAATGGTAGGTCAGTTTTTGCATTTGGTGAACATTGTAAAAAAAAATCCATAAAAAAGTTGTGGAGTTGCACTTTTGTTTTGCAATTTTACCGCACTTGGAATTTTTTTTCTTTTTCCAGTGCACAATATGGTAAAACCAATGGTGTTGTTCAAAAGTACAACTTGTCCTGCAAAAAACAAGCTCTCACATGGCCATATTGACAGAGAAATGAAAAAGTTATGGCTCTGGGAAGAAATGGAGCGAAAAATAGAAATGCAAAAACGAAAAAGTACTGTGGTGTGAAGGGGTTAAAGTGATGGCATATCCTGAGAAAGAAGAGTCTGCAGGGTTTTGTTTAGTGCTGTGTCTTCGGCCAGTCTCACACGTCCAGATAATTCCGGTACCGGAAAAATCGGTACCGGAATTATCCGTGTCCGTGTGCTTACGTTGAACATCAGTGTGGCACACGTGCGGCAGCCGTGTGCCGACTGAGGACCACACGGACCGTGCAGGAGACAGCGCTAGAGTTAAGCGCTGTCCCCTGCGTGCGGTGCTGAAGCCGGTATTCATCCCTTCTTCCCAGCAGCGTTCACTGGAAAGAAGGAATGAATAATCTTTTTTTTTAATTTATTTTTGTTTTTAAAATAAAGTTGCCGGTAATCTGCCCTCTCCCACCCCCTGTGAGCCCCCCCCCCCCCCACCCCCCCCCCCCCCCCCCCCCCCCCCGCTGGCATTAAAATACTTACCCAGCTCTCTCGGCGCTTACATCTTTTCAGTGTCGCTGCTTGTCCTGTATGAGCGCTCACGTGGTATTTGGTCAGTATTTTTCCTCAGTATCTGCAAATCAAACTAGGAGACGAACAAATAGAGGAAAAGTCTAATAGAAACACATCACCACTTCTGTATTTATCACCCACTCCTGGTTTTGGCTTACAGATACTGAGGAGAAATACTGACCAAATACTGAATGTGTGCACGGGGCCTAAGGGTATGTTCACACGTTCAGGATTTCCATCCTTTTTTTTTCAGGACAGTTTTTTTAAAAAACTGCAGCTCTTGGCAGAAAACGCAGGTCCTTTTTTTGGTCCTTTTTTTGTCTTTTTTTGATGCGTTTTTTGATGCGTTTTTTGATGCGTTTTTTTATCCTTTTTTTATGCAGTTTTCTATGCAGAGACTGTGTGTTTCCTAGGAAGTTTTTAGGGCTAAAATGGCTGAAAATACCCTAACCCTACCCCTAACCCTACCCCTAACCCTACCCCTAACCCTACCCCTACCCCTATTCTAACCTTAGTGAAAAAAAAAAAAAAAATTCTTAATTTTTTTTATTGTCCCTACCAATGGGGGTGACAAAGTGGGGGGGGTGTCATTTACTATTTTTTTATTTTGATCACTGAGATAGGTTATATCTCAGTGATCAAAATGCACTTTGGAGCGAATCTGCCGGCCGGCAGATTCGGCGGGCGCACTGCGCATGCGCCCGCCATTTTGCAAGATGGCGGCGCCCAGGGAGAAGACGGCCGGACGGACACCGGGACGCCGGGTAAGTATAAGGGGGGGAGATTAGGGCACGGGGGGGGGGGCATCGGAGCACTGGGGGGGGGGGCATCGGAGCACGGGGGGGGGGGCATCGGAGCACGGGGGGGCGGGATCGGAGCACGGGGGGGCAGCCACACTCCGCCCACGCACTTCCGCCCGCTCCCCCGCACTTCCTGCTGCAGCGGTTCTGCACATCAAATCGCAGTAAAACCCGCAGATATATTTTTGATCTGCGGGTTTTACTGCGATTTTGACCTCACAATGGAGGTCTATGGGTGCAGAACCGCTGCGGTTCAGGAAAAAGAAGTGACATGCTCCTTCTTTTTTGCCGCAGCTATTCTGCGCGGCTTTTTAAACGAAATTACGGACCATGTGCACAGCAGTGACTGTTTTCCATAGGGTTACATTGTTATGTACCCTGCATGGAAAACTGCTGCGGAACCGCAGCGGCAATACCGCTGCGGTTCCGCAGTAAAAAACGCACTGTGTGAACATGGCCTAAGAGTTGATTCACATATTGTTATGTTTGATCCGTATTTGTAGGCCAAAATCAGGAGT
This sequence comes from Ranitomeya imitator, assembly GCF_032444005.1. Taxonomy (NCBI): domain Eukaryota; kingdom Metazoa; phylum Chordata; class Amphibia; order Anura; family Dendrobatidae; genus Ranitomeya; species Ranitomeya imitator. The sequence goes on from NC_091282.1 coordinate 527,934,071, forward strand.
GTCTCCAAAACACAGAATAGTTGTCAATCTTTCAATTACAGTTTTTCTCTGAGTTCCACTCCTGGTTTTGGCCTACAAACAGTGATGCAAAATACTGACCAAATACTGATGTGTGAATGAGCCCTGAGACAGCATTTCCATCTGCAAAATGGATGACACATCCACCTTGAGAACAGGGCTCTATCTTGCACCAATGTGAATTGAGAGGTCACTGCATGTACAGCTATCTACAATCTTTCTATGGGAGGTCAGAAAATAGCTTTCTCTCCATTTCCAAGATATGAATCCCTTTCTGAGATTGCTGCAAGTCCCAGAGATGTGATCCACGTACAACATATACCAGACATTTTATGGTATAGCCTGTGGTTTATCTATAAATGTCTGACATCGGAATAACCCTTTATGTAAAGTTTTTTCCATAGACTGACAGAAGCATGAATGTTGCCATATAGTGCACCTATTCTAAGGCCAAGGTCATGCTATCAGTATTTGGTCAGTATTTTACATCAGTATTTGTAAGCCAAAACCAGGAGTGGGTCAAAAATACAGACTTGGTGACGTGTTTCTATTATAGCTTTCCCCTCTGTTTGTTCCACTCCTGGTTTTGGCTTACAAATACTGAGGTAAAATACTGACCACATACTGCTAGTGTGACGGCAGCCTAATAGGTACTACTCACTTTGTAGATCTCAGTGGTGATATTTTACCAATTATGTTCTCATGCTGATAAAACATGTATTTATTAACACTTGCTCTACCTGTATGATACAGTGGTGCTTGTCTATCTTTTTCAGCATACTCGACCAAACTCAACAGGTTCCCCATCTTTCATTTCCATGATGACCTGAAAGATCTCTGTATCAGTGCTGTCAGCTCAAACACAACCAAAGCTACTCTGTATGCTTTAAATGTCTGGAGATACTGGTGTATGACACGGGGGCTGAAAGACTGCATGGACTTTACCAAGGTGAGTCTATCCATCGACAGTTTGCACCACCAACAAAACTTGATTTTGAAAAAGCTTAGCAAGGCGATTTACCAACTGAACACATAAAAGATGGCTGAACCTGGGGCAAGGGTTTGCTGGCTCATAGCCAAATTATTAAAGGGAAGGTAGTGTCAAGAAAGATTAGGGTTATATTGCTACACTTGAAGAAAAATTTGCAGTATTTACTATGTTTTATTAGGCTGGAGTAACACTAGACCGTAATACTGGTCCGAGTGCTATGCGATAGAAAATCGCATTGCACTCGGACCAGTATTCTGCTATGGGGCAGCTCACATCCCCAATTTTTTCCTCGGCCATTTTCAGTGTGCGAGTGAAATCGCAGCATGCTGAGATTGTCACCGACACTCGGCCGAGACTTGTCTCACTCGCACCCATATAAGCCTATGGGTGCGAGTGAGACAGCACACACCACTCGGATATCATCCAAGTGATGTGCGCTATAAGCGGACCCCAGCAATGGAGGAGATGGAGAAATTCGTTTCTCCGCCTCCTCCGCAGCTGTGCTCCGATCTTCCCTGTGCGAGAGGCTCGGAGCACAGACACATGACACTCGGCTGCTGCGAGCAGGAGCTGAGTGTCCTTAGCATATCGCATCCGATGATCTCGCATCGGATGCAATACGCAAGTGCGACCCTGGCCTTAGAATGTACAAATATGTTTCAGAATTCAAATGTATTGTTTGATTGTAATCTACTAAACAAATTTGTACCTTTTTACTCTCAACAAATTTGTTTTGTGCTGTCAATTCTTGCCAGATAGTTTTTATCTTTCTATGCCCTTGATTGATTCATTGCCTTTTGTCCAACCTGATTGTCCATAAATCCACATCCAATTAGGTTGCCTGCCTTGATATTATGTTTCAGTCTTAAAGAGAATCTTTCAGCAGGTTTGTGCTATATAATCTGAATACAGCAGGAGATAGGGGCTGAAACAAAGATTTCATCAGTGTTAATTTTTTTGGCTGTGTGTTGTTTTCTTACAATGAAGATTTTATCACGAGGAAATTATCACTGATCAGACTGCAGCTCACAGGACTGCTAGACTGACCACGCCCCACTTGTGATAAGCAAATGACTCTCAATAGGCAATGTACATAGAAAACTGTGATGTAGGTGGGGTTAGTTTTCTGAGCTCTGCTTCATGCTACATCTAAAAACTTTGTGTCACAACTGCTGCACTCAGTAAACTAAAGGTACCGTCACACTAAGCGACGCTACAGCGATACCGACAACGATCCGGATCGCTGCAGCGTCGCTGTTTGGTCGCTGGAGAGCTGTCACACAGACAGCTCTCCAGCGACCAACGATCCCGAGGCCCCGGTAACCAGGGTAAACATCGGGTAACTAAGCGCAGGGCCGCGCTTAGTAACCCGATGTTTACCCTTGTACCATCCTAAAAGTAAAAAAACAAACGCTACATACTTACCTAACGCTGTCTGTCCTCGGCGCTCTGCTTCTCTGGTCTGGCTGTGAGCGCCGGGCAGCCGGAAAGCAGAGCGGTGACGTCACCGCTCTGCTTTCCGGCCGCTGTGCTCACAGCCAGACCAGAGAAGCAGAGCGCCGGGGACAGACAGTGGTAGGTAAGTATGTAGCGGTTGTTTTTTTACTTTTAGGATGGTAACCAGGGTAAACATCGGGTTACTAAGCGCGGCCCTGCGCTTAGTTACCCGATGTTTACCCTGGTTACCAGCGAAGACATCGCTGAATCGGTGTCACACACGCCGATTCAGCGATGTCTGCGGGGAGTCCAGCGACGAAATAAAGTTCTGGACTTTCTTCCCCGACCAGCGACAGCACAGCAGGGGCCTGATCGCTGCTGCCTGTCACACTGGACGATATCGCTAGCGAGGACGCTGCAACGTCACAGATCGCTAGCGATATCGTCTAGTGTGACGGTACCTTAAGTGACACATCGTTGGAATCAGCCTCACTTGCCCTATATTATACTACTTTCAGATTATATAGCAATAACATGCTGACAGATTCCCTTTAATATGATAGTAGCCAGCAACGTTATTTTTTTTATTATTAAACATTCTTCATCTTTGATACCTACAGCATTTGTTCTTCCTTTGTCTTTAAGGTCCCTGCAGTAAGGCTAAATGAGCTTTTGGAAGATTTTTACGTGACTGTGAAAAAAACAGATGGATCAGATTTTTTAGCTACATCTCTCCATGCAATACGCAGAGGCCTAGACCGCATTCTTAAAAACGCCGGAGCTGGCTTCTCGATTACCGGCAGTGTCTTCAATTCATCTTCACAGAAACTCAAAGAAAAACTGAGACTGCTCAACAAAGCTGGAATGTCAGGCTCCCGGTCACGTAATATTGTCTACTTCACTCTCGCAGATGAAGAGGAGATGTGGAGAATCGGCTGTCTAGGTGATGACGGACCTGTGCCACTGTTGTCTTCAGTGGTAAAATACAATAGCCAATTTCTAAATATGAGGACCTTACAGGAACATGCCGATCTAATGTATGGAGATATAGAATTGTTGAAGGATGGAAATAATCAGTCTTTCTTTGCTAGAACAGACAGTGTTAAGAGAGACAAACAAGCAAACCCTAATAAGATGTGCTACGGCCAGATTTACCACGAACATTCAAAAGGAAACAGAAGGTGTCCCTATTGTCTTCTGTATAAGTACATGTACACGCATCGCCCACCATCTCAGATAGAAGCAACCTCACCATTTTATCTGACTGCAAGGAAAGAGGTCAGTGGAATGGAAAAAGTCTGGTACGAGGAACAGAGAATGGGTCTTCGATCGCTACGTGGTGTTGTCCCTAAATTGGCAAAACGTGTGAAGTTAGAGCAATGTGACAATTACACTTTCGTTTCCTTCACACAGACATTTAGAAAGTTTGGTCCCGTGAACAACTATTAGCATTTTCATAAAACACTAAATTAATGACTTGCACAATTCTGACCAGCAGGAATTCCTAAAGAGTCTCACATTGCTGCCATTGACATGGAGCCTGACTACACTTTATCATGCAAGTTGTTGATTTTGCAGTTTTTTTGTATTCTGTGTGCCTTTTAGCAACTACAAAAAAAAGCATAATGTAAGGAAATGGAAGATTTATCACAATAGCACAACTTTTCAAAGTTATTTCTGATCTAGAATTAATATTTGTTGTGTAATATTTGGCGGATAATTGACAGACGTTACTTAGTCCACAACTAATAAAATGGTTAAAGGTGGATAAAAGCAGGAAATTGGATATACGTTCTTATTTTATACCATTTCCTGCCTTTGTCCAATTTTTCATTATGTCAGAAAGCCCTTTTACTGTTGAGGATGTACTGAAGTAGAACTTACTATCTAGGTCAGGGGTCCCCAACCTTTCTTACCTTGAGAGCCACATTCCGCTTTGAAAGTTGGTCGAGAGCAACAATGCAGATGAAGTCATAGAAAAACGTAGAGAAGGCACAAATAGACATGCAGATTTTCACTTTCCCTCTATCCTTATGTATTCTACATTATTGCTATGTAAATTGCTTAGTCAAAGAGGACTTGAACTCTAGTGCCACCTATTGGAAGTAGCAATCTTAAAAGTCAATACCCTTTAACAGTCCCATAAGATGCTTCATATATTATTGTCCCCATATACTGCTCCATATGTAATTGTCCCCATATACTGCTCCATATGTAATTGGCCACATATACTGCTCCATATTGAATTGGCCCCATAAGATGCTCCATATAGACTTGGCCCCATAAGAAGTTCCATATAGAATTGGCCCCATTAAGAAGCTCCTTATAGAATTGGCCCCATTAAGATGCTCCCTATAGAATTGGCCCCATTAAGACGCTCCATATAGAATTGGCCCCATTAAGACGCTCCATATAGAATTGGCCCCATTAAGACGCTCCATATAGAATTGGCACCATTAAGAAGCTCCATATAGAATTGGCCCCATTAAGATGCTCCATATAGAATTGGCCCCATTAGGAAGCTCCATATAGAATTGGCCCTATTAGGAAGCCCCATATAGAATTGGCCCCATGAGATGCTCCATATTAAATTGGCCCCATTAAGAAGCTCCATATAGAATTGGCCCCATAAGAAGCTCCATATAGAATTGGCCCCATAAGATGCTCCATATTAAATTGGCCCCATAAGATGCTCCATATAGAATTAGCCCGATATAATGCTCCATATATGGGCCCCTTCTGATGGTCCCCATATATTGCTCCAAATATTAAAAAAAATGAAATACCTCTCGTTGCTTGTCGCTGCTTTGCTCTGGACTGCTCAGTGACTTCCTGCTCTCTGTGCTGTGACTGCTCAGGCAGAGGGCGCACACTGGTGACGTCATCGCGCCCTCTGACCTGAACGTCACAGGATGGAAGACGCTGCAGCGCTGGAATTGGGAGAGGTAAGTATTCAAGTGCCAAGGCCCGGAGTAAGCGGAGGCCGGCACCATAGCATGCCAGTATCCCCGGTGGCGAGTGGCCCCGGCACTTGCCCGGGTGCTGACGCTGGCCCTGGGTGGGTATTACAGGCAGTGGGGCGGCTCCCTGGGGACTTTTTTTCTGTGACCGTTGGCGAGCCACATGTGGCTCGCGAGCTACAGGTTGGGGACCCCTGATCTAGGTGTAGACTAAAACCATAGAGCTGTCATTAAATCATACATTCTATAATCAAATGATTACACTTATCCTTTGTATGCAAGGCTGACAGGTGAACTGCAAAGAGAGGGAAATAGCAGCAAATCAGCAAATGTAGTGGCTTATTTAAAAGCTATAATATTGCAAATTTTTGTGTGTAAACTTTCTTCGGGTATCCAAACAATAGTGTTTCAAATTCAATATTACTTAGCTGATGAATACATTCATATTATTTTACACATTTTAAAAGGTCATATGAATGTATTCATCAGCTAAGTAATATTGAATTTGAAACATTATTGTTTGGATACCCGAAGAAACTAGAGGTGTAACACTGGTAAGGAAGTATAAATGGGAAAGATTTGTTGTATGACTATCCAATATATCGAAAAATGTCTGCAGCAATCTGCCACGTGTGCATAACTCATACTCTTGTCCTGTCTATGGTTGTTGAACACATAAAAGTAGTATATCTGTTCTTTAGAATCACATTTGCAGGAATTAGGTTTGTACTTGAATATTAAATGTCATATTACTATAAATGTAGAAGCACAAAATATCCCTTGTAGAACAAGAAAAATCAGGCTGCGTAGTATACATTAGATACATGGCATAGCGGCATTTACCTCTAACTATGACATTTTCCTCCTTTTTTCAGAAAACTGATTTTTTTTTTGTGATTCACTGTGATATATTGAAATAAAGATATGAACGTCTTCTATTTGTAGACATTATAGCTTTACTGGAAATTCTGAGGGAATATAAATGAGAATGAAAGGTTGAAAAGAAGTGCCTCAGTTTTGTGTAAATACCCTGATAAATTATTATGTGAACTGTTATTTGTCTGTTGTCTGGAGGAGAATCTGTTTTCCATGCATTGTACACTGGATCTGCACGCACTGCTGAAGGTTACAAAAAAAAAAATACAATGTTCGAGATAATAAAATTTGTGCTGTCTCTGTGCTCTGGACTTAATCATTCTAAGTTCATATGACTAGACAGGTAATGACGGCATTTTTGTTAGATCTATAGAGCTAAAATACATCTTAACCAGTAAATGCAAATGCACTCATGAAAATGTGAACTGTTTTCATCCCCAAGTTTAATTAATTTAATTGCCCTGGTGCAGTGGCAAGTGTGGTAATAGGGTTGGGGTTGTTGTCACCTTTGTATTGTCAGCTGACATCAACCCCAGAGGTTAGTAATGGAGAGGCGTCTGTAAGACACCCCCATTACTAACACCATAGTCCTATTGTAAAAAAAAAAAAAGACACCGCACAAATAAAGGCATTTAATTGAAAAAAACACATCCCACCCTCATTTTCACATTTATTGCTGTAAAAATATAAAATGTTTTTCACCTGTCCAAAGATAATCCATTTGTCCAACACCGTAATCCATCTCTGTTTCATCTGGATGCATTGCTGAATGGTGGCATGAAGCCACGTTTCAGCCTGGCATCCAGGAGGCAGTGAGCAGTGGGTCAGAGCCCAGCTTCAGTAATCTGCGGTGATGTCATTGAGGTTACCGCCGGTCACTGCCAGCTGTTCCTATGCTCAGTTCACTGTGAGCCGGCCGATGACGTGCGGTAACCTTCATTACATCACCGCTAGCACCAGGAGAAATTTCACACGGTGCTGATGTCATTCAGGTCACTGCAGTTCATCGGGCTGCTCACAATAAGCTGCCCATTGGGAACCGCAGCGTTTCCTGGATGCCAGGCTGAACTGTCACACTCAAACCACCATTCAACAATGTATCCATGTGAAGCAGAGATGGATTATCTATCTTTGACCATCTTTAATACATAGCACTCTCATTTCTGTTTGTTTTAAACATCTTTTTATTAATTTTAACACATAAACCAACCAAATAGTAACAATGAAGATATAACAATGTGGTATCCTTCACAGTAATTGAAGTAGTCTATTCATCCTAATAGAGCAATATCATTGGTGAACCGATTGGTTATGCATACAGTTACAACAGGATAAAAAATATAGTAAGGTCGGATTTTCTGCAGAGTGTAGCAAACTGGAGACTACCCTTGGAATTAAAATTAGTAGTTCACCGTTATAACATCTATTAACAATAAATAAAATAAAATATAAAGAGGGAAAGAAAAGGATGAGGGGTGCAAGGTTTGAGGTTTACCCCTACAATGGGGAGAACAGCCAGCTTGTCTTGAGGTAAAGATGGGTGAGTTAATATAGGACATCAGAGTGTTAGCTTTTAAGTTAGAGTGGGATCTAAGAATCCAGAAGATCACTAATTGTTAATGATAGCTAGGTATTCATCACTAGTTCTAAAAGATTTCCAGGGAGCCCATGTTTTGTAGAATCTGTCTTGTGAGAAATAGGTGTATGCAGAGATTTCCCCTATATAGTATAACTGATCCACCTTATTAACCCAATCTGAGAGGGTCGGGCAGCTTTTAGTCATCCAATGAGCTGGGATTAGAAGCTTAGCCGCCGACAGAAGAAATGCCAGTAGAGATTTATTTTTAAATTTTGATTTGTTTCCCTTCCAATTCAGGAAAATGAGTGTCAGAGACGGAGGATGTAGTAATTTGCAAATGTTAGTTGTGTATTTCAACACTTCTTTCCAAAAGGTTTATATTTTTTCACAAGACCACCACATATGCAGGAAAGTCCCAGTATCTTTAGAGCATCTCCACCAATGTGGATTTATACCACCTAGTGATGACTTTATATGAATTTTCTTGTACCCTAATGCAACTTGATGGACCATGTGAATTTTTATATATTTGGTCCACCTCCCAATCCTGTAATTCAATACCTAGATCTTTTTCCCAACGTTGCTGCAGTGTGGTACCTTTGAGGGTCTGGGGCTCCCATGCCCCCCCCTAGATTTGGGAAGTGATAATGTCGCATAGTTGATTCTAGGCCTAGAGTCTTTCCAAATATACTTCCCAAACATCGAACGCACCCTTGAAAAGAATGCGTTAGAACAGTTATTGGTAGCATTCTGGAAATGTAACTGAACTTAGGAAGTATAAAGCCCTTCAACAGATTTTTCCTTCCTATCCATGAGACATAAGGGGCTCTCCACGACTTCATCAATTCAATGGTATTATTAAGTAGTGGGGTGTAGTTAAGTGAGAAAAGTAAATGCCAATGCGTACTTAATTTAATTGCTAAGTATTTGATAAATTTCGAGTTCCATTTTATTGGAAGTTTAGTTATGATGCCTTGGATAGTTTTTTGATCTACATTAACCCCTCTGTGACCTTAGACGTACTATCCCGTCGAGGTGCCCTGGCCCTATCTGACCCTGGACGGGATAGTACGTCATAGCGATCGGCAGCGCTCACGGGGGGAGCGCCGCTGATCGCGGCCGGGTGTCAGCTGCTTATCGCAGCTGACATCCGGCACTATGTGCCAGGAGCAGTCACGGACCTCCCCCGGCACATTAACCCCCGGCACACCGCGATCAAAGATGATCGCGCTGTGCCGGCGGTACAGGGAAGCATCGCGCAGGGAGGGGGCTCCGTGCGGGCTTCCCTGAGCCCCCCGCAGCAACGCGATGTGATCACGTTGCTGCGAGGGTCTTACCTCCCTCCATGCTTGCTCCAGGCCCGGATCCAAGATGGCCACGGATCCGGGTCCTGCAGGGAGGGAGGTGGCTTCACAGAGCCTGCTCAGAGCAGGCACTGTGAAGCCTGCAGTGCTCTGAGACAGATCGGTGATCTGACAGAGTGCTGGGCAAACTGTCAGATCACTGATCTGTGATGTCCCCCCCTGGGACAAAGTAAAAAAGTTAAAAAAAAAATTTCCAAATGTGTAAAAAAAAAAATATTCCTAAATAATGAAAAAATATATATATATTATTCCCATAAATACATTTCTTCATCTAAATAAAAAAAAACCAATAAAAGTGCACATATTTAGTATCGCCGCGTCCGTAACAACCCGACCTATAAAACTGGCCCACTAGTTAACCCCTTCAGTAAACACCGTAAGAAAAAAAAAAAAAACGAGGCAAAAAACAACGCTTTATTATCATACCGCCGAACAAAAAGTGGAATAACACGCGATCAAAAAGACAGATATAAATAACCATGGTACCGCTGAAAACGTCATCTTGTCCCGCAAAAAACAAACCGCCATACAGCATCATCAGCAAAAAAATAAAAAAGTTATAGTCCTGAGAATAAAGCGATGCAAAAATAATAATTTTTTCTGTAAAATAGTTTTTATCGTATAAAAGCGCCAAAACATAAAAAAATGATATAAATGAGGTGTCGCTGTAATCGTACTGAACCGAAGAATAAAACTGCTTTATCAATTTTACCAAACGCGGAACAGTATAAACGCCTCCCCCAAAATAAATTCATGAATAGCTGGTTTTTGGTCATTCTTCCTCACAAAAATCGGAATAAAAAGCGATCAAAAAATGTCACATGCCCGAAAATGTTACCAATAAAAACGTCAACTCGTCCCGCAAAAAACAAGACCTCACATGACTCTGTGGACCAAAATATGGAAAAATTATAGCTCTCAAAATGTGGTAACGCAAAAAATATTTTTTGCAATAAAAAGCGTCTTTCAGTGTGTGACGGCTGCCAATCATAAAAACCCGATATAAAAGTAAATCAAACCCCCCTTCATCTCCCCCTTAGTTAGGGAAAAATAAAAAAAAAATATTTATTTCCATTTTCCCATTAGGGTTAGGGCTAGGGTTAGGGCTGGGGTTAGGGCTAGGGCTAGAGTTAGGGCTAGGATTAGGGTTAGGGCTAGGGTTGGGGCTAAAGTTAGGGTTAGGGTTTAGATTACATTTACAGTTGGGAATAGGGTTGGGATTAGGGTTAGGGGTGTGTCAGGGTTAGAGGTGTGGTTAGGGTTACCGTTGGAATTAGGGTTAGGGGTGTGTTTGGATTAGGGTTTCAGTTATAATTGGGGGGTTTCCACTGTTTAGGCACATCAGGGGCTCTCCAAACACGACATGGCGTCCGATCTCAATTCCAGCCAATTCTGCGTTGAAAAAGTAAAACAGTGCTCCTTCCCTTCCGAGCTCTCCCGTGTGCCCAAACAGGGGTTTACCCCAACATATGGGGTATCAGCGTACTCAGGACAAATAGGACAACAACTTTTGGGGTCCAATTTCTCCTGTTACCCTTGGGAAAATACAAAACTGGGGGCTAAAAAATAATTTTTGTGGGAAAACAAAAAGATTTTTTATTTTCACGGCTCTGCATTATAAACTGTAGTGAAACACTTGGGGGTTCAAAGTTCTCACAACACATCTAGATAAGTTCATTGAGGGGTCTAGTTTCCAATATGGGGTCACTTGTGGGGGGTTTCTACTGTTTAGGTACATTAGGGGCTCTGCAAACGCAATGTGACACCTGCAGACCAATCCATCTAAGTCTGCATTCCAAGTGATGCTCCTTCCCTTCCGAGCCCTCCCATGCACCCAAACGGTGGTTCCCCCCCACATATCGGGTATCAGCGTTACTCAGGACAAATTGGACAACAACTTTTGGGGTCCAATTTCTCCTGTTACCCTAGGGAAAATACAAAACTGGGAACTAAAAAATAATTTTTGTGGGAAAAAAATTTTGTTTTATTTTTATGGCTCTGCATTATAAAGTTCTGTGAAGCCCTTGGTGGGTCAAAGTGCTCACCACACATCCAGATAAGTTCCTTAGGGGGTCTACTTTCCAAAATGGTGTCACTTGTGGGGGGTTTCAATGTTTAGGCACATCAGTGGCTCTCCAAATGCAACATGGCGTCCCATCTCAATTCCTGTCAATTTTGCATTGAAAAGTCAAACGGCGCTCCTTCCCTTCCGAGCTCTCCCATGCGCCCAAACAGTGGTTTACCGCCACATATGGGGTATCAGCGTACTCAGGACAAATTGGACAACAACTTATGGGGTCCAATTTCTTCTCTTACCCTTCGGAAAATAAAAAATTGGGGGCGAAAAGATAATTTTTGTGAAAAAATATGATTTTTTATTTTTACGGTTCTGCATTATAAACTTCTGTGAAGCACTTGGTGGGTCAAAGTGCTCACCACACCTCTAGATAAGTTCCTTAGGGGGTCTACTTTCCAAAATGGTGTCACTTGTGGGGGGTTTCAATGTTTAGGCACATCAGTGGCTCTCCAAACGCAACATGGCGTCCCATCTCAATTCCTGTCAATTTTGCATTGAAAAGTCAAATTGCCCTCCTTCGCTTCCAAGCTCTGTCATGCGCCCAAACAGTGGTTTACCCCTACATATGGGGTATCGGCGTACTCAGGACAAATTGTACAACAACTTTTGGGGTCCATTTTCTCCTGTTACCTTTGGTAAAATAAAACAAATTGGAGCTGAAGTAAATTTTTTGTGAAAAAAAGTTAAATGTTCATTTTTATTTAAACATTCCAAAAATTCCTATGAAACACCTAAAGGGTTAATAAACTTCTTGAATGTGGTTTTGAGCACCTTGAGGGGTGCAGTTTTTAGAATGGTGTCACACTTGGGTATTTTCTATCATATAGACCCCTCAAAATGACTTCAAATGAGATGTGGTCCCTAAAAAAAATGGTGTTGTAAAAATGAGAAATTGCTGGTCAACTTTTAACCCTTATAACTCCCTAACAAAAAAAAATTTTGGTTCCAAAATTCTGCTGATGTAAAGTAGACATGTGGGAAATGTTACTTATTAAGTATTTTGTGTGACATATCTCTGTGATTTAATTGCATAAAAATTCAAAGTTTGAAAATTGCGAAATTTTCAAAATTTTCGCCAAATTTCCATTTTTTTCACAAATAAACGCAGGTACTATCAAAGAAATTTTACCACTATCATGAAGGACAATATGTCACGAGAAAACAATGTCAGAATCACCAGGATCTGTTGAAGCGTTCCAGAGTTATAACCTCATAAAGGACAGTGGTCAGAATTGTAAATATTGGCCTGGTCATTGACGTGCAAACCACCCTTGGGGGTAAAGGGGTTAATGCTCATTGCTTCCGATTTGTCTAAATTTATTTTAAAATTTGAGAGGGTCCCAAACTTCTCGAATAAATCTAACACTGCTGGTATCTCCCTATCATGGTTGGTTAAAGTTAATAATAAGTCATCGGCAAAAGCCACTACTGTGTGGGTTGATCCCTCCACTCGAACTCCCACAATGTCTGGGTGCTGTCTAATATTTTGGATTAGAGTTTCAATCGATAGGACAAACAGTGTAGGAGACAAGGGACAACCCTGTCGCGTGCCATTCTTAATTTCAAAGGGGGCAGAAAGGTCACCATTTACTCTCACTTTTGCAGTGGGTGAATTATACATTTGAAAGATAGCTTTTATTAGGCTCGGTGGAAAGCCGAAGCGTCCCTGCGTCTCCTGCATGAAAGTCCACCCTGTCGAACGCCTTCTCGGCATCTGTACCCAGCAAAGCACTCTTTCATTTCTATGCTGCATTTCATTCCATGCGTGACACATTGACAGCAAGCAGATATCACACAGATGTCACATACGTATACATGGACTTGGATCTCACCAGTACTGGTTTTTCCAGTACCAAATTCTCCAGAACTTGTGACGGAGGCCTAATGTTGGTGTTGGAAGACATCCCTATCATAGTAATGATAGTAGTCATTAGAGATGATCAAATCTTTTGAAATTCAAATAAATTCACCAGGTTTTGGGAATTGTTTTTATTAAAAAAAATTGATTCGTAGCACATAAATCTCTCTGAAAAGATGTGCATAACATAGGTCACATAACATACAGCACATGGAAGGCTTCTGTGTGCTTGTACGTGTTTAACATTGAATAGGTATGTAACTTTGTAATTTATTTCTTTATCCATCCTGGAAAAACACTGATGCCACACTGATGCTAAAAATGAACACACTGATGGGAAAAAAAGTAACCCTGAGGATTAGCATTATCAAGACACCTATCTGGGGTATGATGAGTCCCAGACTAATACGTGTCACCGTCAGCCATTTCTGCAGTAGTGCCTGGTTCAGCGAGGTTGAGAGGGTAATTGTCATGACATAACTATAATATTATTGGGTACCAATCTATTACAACGAATGTCATCAGTATCACCCAATGTTACTACTTTACTAGGTTTCACTTGGTTGCAAATCAGAGTTATATTAGATCTTTTTACAGTAGTGCTGGGTTCAGCGCTGTTAAGAACAGAGCCATCCTGAATTGTTTCTATAGCATTACTTGTTCCTAAAGTATGTATAAGCAGATTATACTAAGAGGGTGCTGCAACAGCCCTGCAAAAAATGAATCATGCAATTAGGAAAGAGAAAAAAAAAGCAAGGCAGAAAAGCTTGTGCACACCCAATATAGACAGAAAAAACAACAAAGACCTAAAGATTTAAAAGCATTTAAAATACAAATACGTTGGCTTGAATACAATAATCCAAATAAAGCCTCTTCCACAGGCAAAACTTTCAGGAAATTGGTGAAGAAACCCTGATACAGAAAGATCTAGCTACCACTGTGTGTGATAAAAGTGGAATAAATGAGTATATCACATAACAATACATATATATAAATTTGCAGCCACACATACGGTATAATAACTAGTGAATATATAGCATGCATCACAATTTTAAATAGACATATTTACCAGGGAAAATAAGAGATGCCTGCTTTGACAGGACCAAATACGTGTCACTGCTGCCAGCAGCTTCGTCAGGGGTTCCTTATTCACGACACACATTCCTTGGATGCTACAGTAAAGGTGAACTCCGGTTCCCACATCCACTCTTCCACTCAACTATTGCAATAAGCTAAGCGCATCCCAGTCAGTTCTCACATCCACATCACGCTTTTCCCTGCCACCAATCGCCGTTTGGTTAAGCCAACGTCACACACTAGCACACACGCCATCTCGCTAATATAAAGATATACATACAGACAACAACACTATAAAATAAAGAGGATAAAATACAGATATACTTTTTGCGAATTGGATCCGTGAGAGGTGAACAGATCTGCAATGCTTGCTGCTTCTTCTGGGGTCTGACCCTGATATGCAGTAAATAAGATATAAAGGGGTCTGCCAGACCCTTCACCCCTCCCTCAGCTGAGATAAGAGGGGAATGGCATGTTTGATTCGATTTTAATCCAGGTTTAAGCCATTTTTCCATTGTTAATCATATTTTCCTCACAAACCTCTTAGAAAAACAATATTCCTCTTACCAAAAATCCTTCAAGCATTCTATACATAACACATATGATATATAGTGCGGAACAAAGTATTTAGTCAGCCACCAATTGTGTAAGTTCTCCCACTTAAAAAAGATGAGAGATGCCTGTAATTGGCATCATAGGTAGACCACAACTACAGGTCCTTCTCAAAAAATTAGCATATAGTGTTAAATTTCATTATTTACCATAATGTAATGATTACAATTAAACTTTCATATATTATAGATTCATTATCCACCAACTGAAATTTGTCATGTCTTTTATTGTTTTAATACTGATGATTTTGGCATACAACTCCTGATAACCCAAAAAACCTGTCTCAATAAATTAGCATATTTCACCCATCCAATCAAATAAAAGTGTTTTTTAATAACAAACAAAAAAACCATCAAATAATAATGTTCAGTTATGCACTCAATACTTGGTCGGGAATCCTTTGGCAGAAATGACTGCTTCAATGCGGCGTGGCATGGAGGCAATCAGCCTGTGACACTGCTGAGATGTTATGGAGGCCCAGGATGCTTCAATAGCGGCCTTAAGCTCATCCAGAGTGTTGGGTCTTGCGTCTCTCAACTTTCTCTTTACAATATCCCACAGATTCTCTATGGGGTTCAGGTCAGGAGAGTTGGCAGGCCAATTGAGCACAGTAATACCATGGTCAGTAAACCATTTACCAGTGGTTTTGGCACTGTGAGCAGGTGCCAGGTCGTGCTGAAAAATGAAATCTTCATCTCCATAAAGCATTTCAGCCGATGGAAGCATGAAGTGCTCCAAAATCTCCTGATAGCTAGCTGCATTGACCCTGCCCTTGATGAAACACAGTGGACCAACACCAGCAGCTGACATGGCACCCCACACCATCACTGACTGTGGGTACTTGACACTGGACTTCAGGCATTTTGGCATTTCTTTCTCCCCAGTCTTCCTCCAGACTCTGGCACCTTGATTTCCGAATGACATGCAAAATTTGCTTTCATCAGAAAAAAGTACTTGGGACCACTTAGCAACAGTCCAGTGCTGCTTCTCTGTAGCTAAAAAGTGGCTTTACCTGGGGAATGCGGCACCTGTAGCCCATTTCCTGCACACGCCTGTGCACGGTGGCTCTGGATGTTTCCACACCAGACTCAGTCCACTGCTTCCTCAGGTTCCCCAAGGTCTGGAATCGGTCCTTCTCCACAATCTTCCTCAGGGTCCGGTCTCCTCTTCTCGTTGTACAGCGTTTTCTGCCACATTGTTTCCTTCCAACAGACTTACCATTGAGGTGCCTTGATACAGCACTCTGGGAACAGCCTTTTTGTTGAGAAATTTCTTTCTGGGTCTTACCCTCTTGCTTGAGGGTGTCAATGATGGCCTTCTTGACATCTGTCAGGTCGCTAGTCTTACCCATGATGGGGGTTTTGAGTAATGAACCAGGCAGGGAGTTTATAAAAGCCTCAGGTATCTTTTGCATGTGTTTAGAGTTAATTAGTTGATTCAGAAGATTAGGGTAATAGGTCGTTTAGAGAACCTTTTCTTGATATGCTAATTTATTGAGACAGGTTTTTTGGGCTATCAGGAGTTGTATGCCAAAATCATCAGTATTAAAACAATAAAAGACCTGACAAATTTCAGTTGGTGGATAATGAATCTATAATATATGAAAGTTTAATTGTTATCATTACATTATGGTAAATAATGAAATTTAACACTATATGCTAATTTTTTGAGAAGGACCTGTATGAGAGTCAAAATGAGAAAACAAATCCAGAAAATCACCTTGTCTGATTTGGCAAGATTTATTTTGCAAATTATGGTGGAAAATAAGTATTTGGTCACGTAAAAACATGCAAGATTTCTGGCTCTCACAGACCTGTAACTTCTTCTTTAAGAGGGTCCTCTGTCCTCCACTCATTACCTGTAGTAATGGCACCTGTTTGAACTTGCTATCAGTATAAAAGACACCTGTCCACAACCTAAAATAAAAACAGTCACACTCCAAATTCCACTATAGTAAAGACCAAAGAGCTGTCGAAGGACACCAGAAAAAAAAACTGTAGCCCTGCACCAGGCTGGAAAGACTGAATTTGCAATAGGCAAGCAGCTTGGTGTGATGAAATCAACTGTGGGAGCAATAATAAGAAAATGGAAAACATACAAGACCACTGATAATTTCCCTCGATCTTGTGCTCCACGCAAGATCTCACCCAGTGGGGTCAAAATTATCACAAGAACGGTGAGCAAAAATCCCAGAACCACACGGGGGGACCTAGTGAACGACCTGCATAGAGCTGGGACCACCGTAACAAAGGCTACCATCAGTAACACTACGCCGCCAGTGACTCAGCTCCTGCAGTGCCAGACGTGTCCCCCTGCTTAATCCAGTACATGTCCAGGCCTGTCTGAAGATTGCTAGAGAGCATTTGGAATATCCAGAAGAGTATTGGGAGAATGTCATATGGTCTGATGAAACCAAAGTATAACTATTTGGTAGAAACAAAACTCGTGTTTGAAGGAGACAATGCTGAGTTGGATCCAAAGAGCACCATACCTACTGTGAAGCATGGGGTGGCAACATCATGCTTTGGGGCTGTTTCCCTGCAAAGGGACCAGGACGACTGATCTGTGTACATAAAAGAATAAATGGGGCCATGTATCGTGAGATTTTGAGTGCAAACCTTCCATCAGCAAGGGCATTGAAGATGGAACATGGATGGGTCTTTCAGCATGCTAATGATCCCAAGCACACCGCCAGGGCAACGAAGGAGTGGCTTCATAAGAAGCATATGAAGGTCCTGGAGTGTCCTAGCCAGTCTCCAGATCTCAACCCCATAGAAAACCTTTATCGGGATTTGAAAGTCCGTGATGCCCAGCGACAGACCCAAAACATCACTGCTCTAGAGGAGATCTGCATGGAGGAATGGGACAACATACTACCAACAGCATGTGCCAACCTTGTGAAGACTTGCAGAAAACGTTTGACCTCTGTCATTACCAAAAAAAGGATATATAACAAAATATTGAGATGAACTTTTGTTAATGACCAAATACTTCTTTTCCACCATAATTTCCAAAATAAATTTTGCCAAATCAGACAAGGTGATTTCCTGGATTTGTTTTCTCATTTTGACTCTCATAGTTGTGGTCTTCCTATGATGTCAATTGCAGGCCTCTCTCATCTTTATAAGTGGGAGAACTTGCACAATTGGTGGCTGACTAAATCCTTTGTTCCCCACTGTATCCATAATTCAAGGAGATATTGCATTTCTGTGACTTGACCGCTACCAAAACATTTACGAATATGCATCATCTATATTCATATTCTGGTACCTTCCCTTTTGCTATCAAATATGGAGCAATCAGTCCTATCCTGAGGAAACCATCCATTGACCCAACCTCTACTTCCAGCTTTCATCCAATATCGCTGCTCCCATCCACCTCCAAACTCCTCGAACAGCATGTCCACACTGAACTTACCTTCCACCTGTCATAAAACTCACTCTTCAACAACCTACAATCTGGCTTCGGTCTCAACTACTCCACTGACACCGCCCAACCAATATTACTAACAACTTACAGCCAAACTTAGCAGACAATTCCCTATACTCCTCCTTCTTGACCTTTCCTCTGCTTTCAACACAGTCGACCACTCCATCCTACTACAGATCCTCTCTTTCCTTGGTGTCAAATATCTTGCAATCTCATGGATCTCCTCATAGCTTTCTGAGCACACATGTAGAGTCCCCCATTCCTAGACCACCTCCTCATCCTGCCCTCTCTTTGTTGGTGTCAGTCAAAGCACTGTCTTGGGGCCCCTGCTCTTCATCTGTACCTATGGCCTAGGACAACTCATAAAGCCTCATGTCTTTCAGTACCACCTACATGATAATGACACTCAAATGTTTTTCACTGGCTAAGATGTCACCTCTCTGCTGTCCAGAATCCCAGAGTGACTATCACCCATATTCTCCTTATTCTCATCTCGGTTTCTAAAACTCAATATTTACAGAACTGAATTTGTATTGTTTCCTCCATCTCACTCAACCGTTACCATATCTATTGTATTTTCTCTGTAACATAAGTTCACTGCTTTGGTATAACACTTTACTCAGTCCTTTACCAACCCCCCCCCCCCTTCCCGACATACGCCGTACATATACTGCTCTGTGAGAGCTGAGGAAAGAGAAGTATACATAAGGCGAATTTATTTCACGGGCACACGCTGAGCGCCGCAACTATCGGGTGCGGGTGTCAGCTCTATGTGAGAACTGACACCCTGCAGTAATGCCCACGATCAACACTAGCACCGATCGCGGGCGTTTAACCGCTTTGATGCCTCTGTCAGTAGTGACAGTGACATAGAGGAGCATAGCGCAGGGAGTGGGCTTCCTGTGTGCTTCCACCAGCCCAATGAGATGCGATTGCATTGTGCTGATGGTCTCCATGGTGACCCCTGGCTGCAAAATGGCTGTGGGGTCCTTCAGGGAAGGTGGTGTATCAGTGCATGCTCATAACATCCCCATGCTTTCCAAACTGTCAGCTCTGCATTGAAAGAGAAAGTTGCGGACTATGCACTGCGCATGATCAAGCAACTTTTCTAGCTCTGGTGACACGGATGTCGTCATGATGACATCAGGTTACCATGGCAACGATTAGGACCCCGCGTCACGCTGCGGGGTCTCCAATCCAAGGGCAGAGTGGATGCTTCCTTTGCCAGCTCCTGGAATGCTGTGATTGCAGTATTTAGGGGGTTAAAGTGCCGGGAGCGGGGCACTGACACTTGCCCTGACAATGCTCCTCACACTTAGTGCCGAGTGATCGCGATGGCATAATAATCTATCCCTCATCAATAAGGCTCAGGGCGCAGGGTCGTATTATTATGCCAAATGTCAGAAAGGGGTTAATAATTACATAATCAATTGTTTTAATACAAAATTGCATTGCTTTAAATGTTTTTTTATTTATTAATCTATTTTTCAGCCACTGGAGGCTGCCATTTTCATTTGCTGGTGTGTAAGTGTCTGAGCACGGCACTTACACAACTGAAATATGACAGCCCCTGTACAAAGGAGACTGCAGTTGCTCTCCGACCACATCTCCTACACTGTGTCTGTCTCTAAAGGTACCGTTACACTAAACGATTTACCAACGATCACGACCAGCGATACGACCTGGCCGTGATCGTTGGTAAGTCGTTGTGTGGTCGCTGGAGAGCTGTCACACAGACATCTCTCCAGGGACCAACTATGCCGAAGTCCCCGGGTAACCAGGGTAAACATCGGGTTACTAAGCGCAGGGCCGCGCTTAGTAACCCGATATTTACCTGGTTACCATTGTAAATGTAAAAAAAAAACAACGATGACAGCGGGTGATTCAGCGACTAAATAAAGTTCTGGCCTTCTAGCTCCGACCAGCGATGTCACAGCAGGATCCTGATCGCTGCTGCTTGATAAACACAACGAGATCGCTATCCAGGACGCTGCAACGTCACAGATCGCTATCGTTCTCATTGTTAAGTTGCTCAGTGTGAAGGTACCTTAAGGCTGCTGTCACACTAGCAGTATTTGGTCAGTATTTTACATCAGTATCTGTAAGCCAAAACCAGGAGTGGTTGATAAATACAGAAGTGGTGCATATGTTTCGATTATACTTTTCCTCTAATTGTTCCACTCCTGGTTTTGGCTTACAAATACTGATGTAAAATACTGACCAAATACTGCTAGCGTGACGGCAGCCTAAGGCTATGTTCACACATAGCGTCCTGTCCCTGCGGGTTCTCCCGCAGCAGATTTGATAAATCTGCAGGGCAAACCCGCTGCGGTTAGCCCTGCAGATTTATCGCGGTTTGTCCTGCGGGTTTCGCTGCGGGATTTTACCCCTACTATTGATGCTGCATATGCAGCAATATGCAGCATCAATAGTAATGTTAAAAATAATAAAATCATGATATACTCACCCTCTGACGTCCCGATCTCCTCGGCGCTGTAGGCGGCGGTCCGGTTCCAAAGATGCTGTGCGAGAAGGACCTTCGTGACGTCACGGTCATGTGACCGCGACATCACCGCAGGTCCTGGTCGCATAGCAAACCTGAGACCGTACGGCCGCGTGCAGCGCTGAGACTTCAGAGGTGAGTATATCATGATTTTTTATTTTAATTTTTCTTTTTTTTACTCAAATATGGTTCCCGGGGCCTGGAGGAGAGTCTCCCCTCCTCCACCCCGGGTACCACCCGCACATTATCCGCTTACTTCCCGCATGGTGGGCATAGCCCCATGCGGGAAGTAAGCGGATCAATGCATTTCTATGGGTGCAGAATCGCTGCGATTCTGCACAAAGAAGTGACATGCTGCGGGTTGTAAACCACTGCCTTCCCGCGCGGTTTTTCCTGCAGCATGTGCACAGCGGTTTGCGGTTTCCATAGGGTTTACATGTTACTGTAAACGCTATGGAAACTGCTGCGGACCCGCAGCTGCAAAATCGCCGCGGTTCCGCGGTAAAAACCGCAATGTGTGAACATAGCCTAACTCTGACTTGGGCTATCCAGGTCACAGCTGTGGGAGGAGAACGCGCTATTTTATTTTAGCCTGCAGCTGCAGTCTTGGCTGAAAGTGTTGGCACCCTTGAAATAATTCTAGAAATTAAAATATTTCTCCTAGAAAATTATTGCAATTACACATGTTTTGTTTTACACATTTTTATTTGCCTTCCTGGAGCATAACAGTATTGTATCTTACAAGTATTAGGTTCTATAGAAGAACATAGATCTGGGGATTTATTCTGACGGAATATAGGCTGAACTGGATGGACAAATGTCTTTTTTTGTTGTTGGTTTTTCTTCCTAACTACTCGTATGTTAGTATGTTACTATATCCTTTGTGTGTATAGCAAGAACACAAAAGAAAACAGGGAACAAGACAAATTACGGATAAGTTCACACAAAACCCCCAAAACGGACCGGACAAAATTGTTGGCAACTTCAACATAATATTTGGTTGCACACCTTTTCGAATAAATTACTGCAATCAATCGCTTCGTATAACCATCAACAAGCTTCTTACACCTCTTAACTGGAATTTTGGACCACTCTTCTCTTGCAAACTGCTCCACATCTCTCATATTTGAAGGTTGCCTTGTCTCAACAGCAATGTTAAGATCTCTCCACAGGTGTTCATTGGGATTTAGACCCAGAATCATTGCTGGCCACTTCTGAACTCTCCAGTGCTTTGTTTCTATCCATTTCTGGTTGCTTCTTAAAGTATTTTTGGGGTAATTGTCCTGCTAGAAGCAAACCCAGCTTTCTAAACACTAGGCACTATATTGCGATCCAAAATCCTTTGGTAATCTTCAGATTTCATGATGCCTTGCAGTCAAGGCACCCAGTGCCATAGGCACCAAAACAACTCCAAAACAGCTTTGAACCTCCTCCATATTTGACTGAAGGTACTTTCCTCTTTTCTTTTGAGACCTCATACCGTAAACAATACGATGTTGTGCTTTACCATAAAGCTGTATCTTGCTCTCAACTGTCCACATGACACTTTCCCAGAAGAGTTTTGGCTTACTCATATACATTTTAGGAAACTGTAGTCTAACTTTGTATGTCTTTGTCAACACTGGGGTCCTCCTGGGTGTTCTCCCATAGCATTTTATTTCATTCAAATGTCGACAGATAGTTCACCCTGACACTGATGCACCCTGAGCCTGAAGGACAGATTGAATTTCTTTGGAACATGATTGGGGCTGCTTATCCAACATCTGGACTGTCCACAATAAAACCTTTCATCAATTTTTCTCTGTTCTACACATCCAGGGAGATTAGCTACAGAATCATGAGTTGAAAACTTATTTATTATCTGGAGATGGACTTGTAACCATGAGCTTGTTGATATTATTCAACAATTTGGGGTTTCAAGTGCTCAGACAGTTCTATTCTCATCTTTCTGTTCACCATAACTTAATGTGAGCCTCAGCTCAGTGCAGACCCAATAACACGAAGCAGCCTTGTACTGAGACTGCTGGAGTGGAGAAAATTCTTGTGTGGAAGAGATCATGAGAGGACTGAGGGCTTTACAAAGGAGCTGTATGGCGTTGGGAATGCGTTTTTATATACACTGCTCAAAAAAATAAAGGGAACAGAATATAACTCCAAGTAAATCAAACTTCTATGAAATCAAACTGTCCACTTAGGAAGCAACACTGTTTGACAATCAATTTCACATGCTGTTGTGCAAATGGAATAGACAACAGACGGTTATTATTGGCAATTATCAAGACACAATAAAGGAGTGGTTCTGCAGGTGGGGACCATAGACCACATCTCAGTACCAATGCTTTCTGGCTGATGTTTTGGTCACTTTTGAATATTGGTTCTGCTTTCACACTCGTGGTAACATGAGACGGACTCTACAACCCACACAAGTAGCTCAGGTAGTGCAGCTCATCCAAGATGGCACATCAATGCGAGCTGTGGCAAGAAGGTTTGCTGTGTCTATCAGCGTAGTGTCCAGAGGCTGGAGGTGCTACCAGGAGACAGGCCAGTACACCAGGAGACATGGAGGGAGCCATAGGAGGGCAACAACCCAGCAGCAGAACCACTAACTCAGCCTTTGTACAAGGAAGAACAGGAGAAGCACTGCCTGAGCCCTGCAAAATGGCCTCCAGCAGGCCACAAATGTGCAAATGTCTGCACAAACGGGTAGAAACCGACTCCATGAGGATGGTCTGAGTGCCCGACATCCACAGAGATTAGGGTTGTGCTCACAGTCCAACACCGTGCAGGACGCTTGGCATTTGCCACAGAACACCAGGACTGGCAAATTCGCCGCTGGCGCCCTGTGCTCTTCACAGATGAAAGCAGGTTTACACTGAGCACATGTGACAGACGTGACAGAGTCTGGAGACGCCGTGGAGAGCGATCTGCCTGCAACATCCTTCAGCATGACCGGTTTGGCAGTGGGTCAGTAATGGTGTGGGGTGGCATTTCTTTGGAGGGCGGCACAGCCCTCCATGTGCTCGCCAGAGGTAGCCTGACTGCCATTAGGTACCGAGATGAGATTCTCAGACCCCTTGTGAGACCATATGCTGGTGCGGTTGGCCCTGGGTTCCTCCTAATGCAGAACAATGCCAGACCTCATGTGGCTGGAGTGTGTCAGCAGTTCCTGCAAGATAAAGGCATTGAAGCTATAGACTGGTCCGTCCGTTCCCCAGACCTGAATCAGATTGAACACATTTGGGACATCATGTCTCGCACCATATACCAACGTCACATTGCACCACAGACTGTCCAGGAGTTGGCGGATGCTTTAGTCCAGGTCTGGAAGGAGATCCCTCAAGAGACCACCCGCTGCCTCATCAGGAGCATGCCCAGGTATTGTAGGGAGATCATACAGGCACATGGAGGCCACACACACTGCTGAGCATCATTTCCTTGTCTTGAGGCATTTCCACTGAAGTTGGATCGGCCTGTAACTTCATTTTCCACTTTGATTTTGAGAATCATTCCAACTCCAGACCTCCGTGGGATATTAGATGTGATTTACATTGATAATTTATAGGTTTTATTGTTCTCAACACATTCCACTATGTAACGAATAAAGATTTACTGTACAACTGGAATATTTCATTCAGTGAATATCTAGGATGTGGGATTTTAGTGTTCCCTTTACTTTTTTTGAGCAGTGTATATAAACTAAGTGTGAGTGGTCTGAGGATGTATTTTGGGGCAAAATATTAATGATGATGTTACTATACGGGGTTGCATGTTGGACTGTTGCACAGTGAAATAGGTGCTGCTACTGGTATGGGGATGCGTATGGGGGGCTGATGATGAGAGGCTGTGGAGAGAAGGGGGTGATGATGAGGGGCTGCTCGGAGAAGTTGGTGATGATACTGATGATGAGGGGCTGTGCAGTGAAGGGGGTGATGATGATGTGCGGCTGTGAGGAGAAAGGGTGATGATGATCGGGACTCAGGGGAGAAAGGGGTGAATATGTAATGATGAAGGGCTGTGCAAAGAAAAGGGTGATGATTATGATGAGGGGCTGTGCAGAGAAAAGGGGTGATGATAATGATGAGGGGCCCCAGAGATGTGTATCTAATGCCATTATGCGTGATACACCCCAGAGTGTCTCTAATGCCATTATGTGTGGTATACCTCATAGAGTGTATATCATGCTGTTCAAATGTGATAAACACAGAGCTGTGTATCTAGTGGCCATGAAATTACACTACTGTTCCCATAAAAGAGGATGGAGTGCTGTCACACATTACACCGCTGCTCCCATGGTAGTGGATGGTTTGTAACACACATGACATAGAAGTGGATGAAGCAGTATTACACATTCCATACTTTATATATAGTGCATATTTAACTCCATCCTGTGTGATACAGTCCGTTGAGCCCTATATCCAATCCCATCATATGATACACTACACTGAGCCCTGTTTCTAATCCCAGTCTGTGTAACAATCTGCGTATCTAATTGCATCTCAGGATACACTCTGTGTTTGTAACCACTGCGCATTATATAATGAGCAGCACCAACTAATAGATTCAGCTCTGCCAGCCAGCCTCGGTGACACATATCAGTAACACTTTGCAGTCTCCAATAAAATGGTTCTGCACTATGATCCTAAATTTCATCCTCCCTTATCCTTTTGCAAACACCCAAAAGGGAAGGAGAGGAGTGACATCACACACATGTGAGCAGATTCAGCCCATATTTACTGCAGTTGTAATGTGAGCGAGCTGTACACTAGGTTTACATGGCAAATTTTAGCAGTTGCTCCCTCTAGTGTTTAAAAGTGGAAAATATCAAAACTTTTAAAATTATTTTTTAAAATTTTACTCCATTAAACACAAATGATGATTTTTAAATAAAAAATAAACCAATACTTTTTTGGATGACACCTTAGCTTTAAAATGCATATCCAAGCATTTACCATTTTCTACCACCTCCAACACAGAAATATTTCCAGAACTCATCCTTTCCTCAACCCTGAATCTACTAAAATGTTAACACACCCTCTTATCATCTCCCACCTAGACTTTTGCAATATCCTCATTTGTGCCTCCTGGCTAACAGTCTTCCAGCTTGCCCTTACATTCACTGTCTGATTAATCCACCTCTTCCTGCGCTTTTCCTCAGCCTATGCCATCTTCCAATCCATTCACTGGCTTCCAGTTCCATAAGAATCTAATTTAAACTACTAAGGCCGCCGTCACACATGCGAGTTTTACGGACGTAAGAGCACAGAATCTACGTCCGTAAAACTCGCAAAAAATACGGCACAATTATTCTCTATGCCCCTGCTCCTATCTGCCGTATTTTACTGATCAGTATTATACGGCTTTCTACGGCCGTACAAAATCGCAGCATGCTGCGTTTGTCACCGTACTGCGCAAGAAATACGCCAATGAAAGTCTATGGAAGCGTGAAAAATACGGATTACACACGGACAAGCAGTGTGACTTGCGAGAAATACGCAGCGCTGTTAGAGAGAAAAGCCGGTAATTCAGTGCGGTGTACAGTAAAATCACACTGACAGCTTACAGTAGAATAGGTAGAATAAATGTGTACACATAGAATAGGTATATATATATATATATATATGTCAGTGAGACACATATATGTATATATATTAATATTTATTCCAGCGCTATACAGCTTGAAAGCCGGTAATTCAATTACCGGCTTTTTCCTTCTCCTTCCTAAAACCCGACATGATTTGAGACATGGTTTACATACAGTAAACCATGTCTTCTCTCCATTTTTTTTGCAGATTCCACACTACTAATGTCAGTAGTGTGTATCTGCAAAATTTGGCCGTTCTAGCTCTTAAAATAAAGGGTTAAATGGCGGAAAAAATTGGCGTGGGCTCCCGCGCAATTTTCTCCGCCAGAGTAGTAAAGCCAGTGACTGAGGGCAGATATTAATAGCCTGGAGAGGGTCCACGGTTATTGGCCCCCCCCTGGCTAAAAATATCTGCCCCCAGCCACCCCAGAAAAGGCACATCTGGAAGATGCGCCTATTCTGGCACTTGGCCACTCTCTTCCCATTCCCGTGTAGCGGTGGGATATGGGGTAATGAAGGGTTAATGCCACCTTGCTATTGTAAGGTGACATTAAGCCTAATTAATAATGGAGAGGCGTCAATTATGACACCTATCCATTATTAATCCAATACTAGTAAAGGGTTAAATAAAACACAAACACATTTTTTAAAATTATTTTAATGAAATAAAAACAATGGTTGTTGCAGTATTTTATTCAACGCCCAATCCAGTCACTGAAGACCCTCGTTCTGTGAGTAAAAAAACATAATAAACCAACAATATACTTACCCTCCGCAGATCTGTAACGTCCAACGATGTAAATCCTTCTGAAGGGGTTAAAACATTTTGCAGCAAGGAGCTGTGCTAATGCAGGCTGCTCCTCGCTGCAAAACCCCAGGGAATGAGGCTAAAAATAGATCAATGATCTATATTTAGCTTCATTTGCGGTGAGGCGCCCTCTGCTGGCTGTTCATAGATCGTGGGAAATTACCTAGAAAGCCAGGGAGCTTTCTAGGTAATTTCCCACGATCTATGAACAGCCAGCAGAGGGCGCCTCACCGCAAATGAAGCTAAATATAGATCATTGATCTATTTTTAGCCTCATTCCCTGGGGTTTTGCAGCGAGGAGCAGCCTGCATTAGCACAGCTCCTTGCTGCAAAATGTTTTAACCCCTTCAGAAGGATTTACATCGTTGGACGTTACAGATCTGCGGAGGGTAAGTATATTGTTGGTTTATTATGTTTTTTTACTCACAGAACGAGGGTCTTCAGTGACTGGATTGGGCGTTGAATAAAATACTGCAACAACCATTGTTTTTATTTCATTAAAATAATTTTAAAAAATGTGTTTGTGTTTTATTTAACCCTTTACTAGTATTGGATTAATAATGGATAGGTGTCATAATTGACGCCTCTCCATTATTAATTAGGCTTAATGTCACCTTACAATAGCAAGGTGGCATTAACCCTTCATTACCCCATATCCCACCGCTACACGGGAATGGGAAGAGAGTGGCCAAGTGCCAGAATAGGCGCATCTTCCAGATGTGCCTGTTCTGGGGTGGCTGGGGGCAGATATTTTTAGCCAGGGGGGGGCCAATAACCGTGGACCCTCTCCAGGCTATTAATATCTGCCCTCAGTCACTGGCTTTACTACTCTGGCGGAGAAAATTGCGCGGGAGCCCACGCCAATTTTTTCCGCCATTTAACCCTTTATTTTAAGAGCTAGAACGGCCAAATTTTGCAGATACACACTACTGACATTAGTAGTGTGGAATCTGCAAAAAAAATGGAGAGAAGACATGGTTTACTGTATGTAAACCATGTCTCAAATCATGTCGGGTTTTAGGAAGGAGAAGGAAAAAGCCGGTAATTGAATTACCGGCTTTCAAGCTGTATAGCGCTGGAATAAATATTAATATATATACATATATGTGTCTCACTGACATATATATATATATATACCTATTCTATGTGTACACATTTATTCTACCTATTCTACTGTAAGCTGTCAGTGTGATTTTACTGTACACCGCACTGAATTACCGGCTTTTCTCTCTAATATATGTGTCTACTGACACATATATATATATATATATATATATGTACATATATATATATATATATATATATATATATAGACAGTATATATATATTTTCTTTTCTTTTTGGGACACATGGATCACTTCTATAGCGGTATGTTGGTTTTGCTAGCCTGCGAGAAAACCACGCAGTACGGATGCCATACGGATTACATACGGAGGATGCCATGCGCAAAAAACGCTGACACACCCTGCCTACGGAGGAGCTACGGACCACTTTTTTCGGGACTTTTCAGCGTATTACGGCCGTAATATACGGACCGTATTGTTTTACGCTGTGTGTGACGCCGGCCTAACAATGATTTACAAGACTGTGCATAATCTGTCTCCTTCAGGGACGAAGTGGGACTGAATTTCAGCCCTGGAGGAACGCAAGATTTATTACAAGACCAATATTTCTAATAATACCAATACGTTTGCTATGTAGGATTAAATAATTATAATTTCAAAATAATAATATTTCTATATTACAGACAAATACCAACAAACCATAACCAAATATTACCAGCATTTAGTGTTAATAATACCACCCTACTGATCGTGAAATGAGTTGATATTAAAGTCTATGTAACTTCAGGCTTCTGATTCCCCATAGTGCACACTGTAAGGATTCTCTGGTGTCCGCAGGGCCGGCGTTAGCAGCAGGCAGACTAGGCAGCTGCCTAGGGCTCCCACTTCCCCAGGGGCCCCCAGCCAGTGGCATGCCGCTAATTGTGGCACACCACATGGCCGATATGGGGCAAGTGAGTCAGGAGGTCCCACCTGGTGCCAGCCCGTGCGTCCCCCCATGTGCCGCATTCAACTATATCGGCATCACAGACGCCGATACAGTTGAAAGCAATGATGGAGGAGAGAGTGTCATGTGACGCTCCCTCTCCCATCATTCCCCTCTGCCTCTGACACTGCGGGTGCACAATGATGTAGTTTCATAACGTATCCACAGTGTGGCGGGCAGTGCAGCTGCAGAGACCGGGGCGGAGCCTGGAGCAGAGCAGGGAACGAGGAGAAGGCGAGGATTGTGTTTTTTTTTTTAAATATATCAGTGAGTGAGTACTGGACTGTAGGGCTTTATTACATTCTATGAGGGGGGCTTCACCACACTCAAGGAGGGGGCTACATTATATTCTATTGGGGTCTGCATCGTGCTCTATGAGGATGCTACATTATATTATTTGGGGGTTGCATTATACTATATGAAGGGGCTGCATTATATTCTATGGGGGTCTGCATTATACTATATGAGGGGTGCTACATTACATTCTATGGGGGAGCTGCATTATACCTTATGAGGGGGCTACATTATATTCTATTATGGGACTGCATTATAATCTGTGTGAGATATGGGAAAATGATATAATTTTGCTCTCTGATAAAATTCCCTGTCAGATACATTTTGGCCCAAAATACTTGCTCCCAAACTCAGCCCCACCCTTGGAATTCCTCAAGATCAATGTTTTCTTTAATTAGCCCAAGCAAACTCGCCTTTGAAGCTCTCTCCAGGGATGCCCGAAAGGCATAGACACTGTGCCCCCAGCAATTGTCGCCATGGTTTGAACTCTTTTGCCGAACTGGCTTCCTTTGTTCGGCTCAGACACATTGTGGCACCACAGATCCCAGCACAAGCTCTGAGATATTGAATCTAGAAAATGACCTATAATAACAGAATGCAATATCTCTAAGCCTAGCCGAGCACATAATCGGAATCTGCAATCCTTTCACCACAATCCCATCCCATACAGCCGTGTCTAGAACCCTGCATTATTGAGTTATAAACCATAGCTACCAGGAATTAAATATGGTAGCCGTATTTGGTCAACCTGCCCAAATAAAATCCAGCTGAACCCATTGGCAGTCCATTTAGAGCTTCGGGTAGAAAGTTATGGACATCCACAATTCTGGCCGGAAAACCAGGCACTCAGATATGGGAGGAGAGAGGCTGCACAGCCCAGGGGGTTGGCACAGCGTGTGGGAGGGAGCAGCCTAGGGGATAATAGGCAGCTCCTCATTTTGGACTTAGTTTTTTCTACTAGCAGGAATCCCATTAGCTGACGTGGCCAGAGACTCACGTACCAAAAATTTGGACCTGTGATCCATCAGCACCTCCCTGTGGTTACATGCTACATAACACGGTAATTGCAATCTATCTGTAACCCTACAGTTGTACTACACTCTTGTCTATATACCTGTATATCTGCTTTTG
This sequence comes from Ranitomeya imitator, assembly GCF_032444005.1. NCBI lineage: Eukaryota > Metazoa > Chordata > Amphibia > Anura > Dendrobatidae > Ranitomeya > Ranitomeya imitator. The sequence goes on from NC_091282.1 coordinate 527,964,715, forward strand.
TAAATATATACCTGTATATTTCTAGTGCGCCTTTCAGTGATTAAATATAAAATTAATATTGGTCTGCTCTTTAACACCTTTCTGTCATTGGATGTACTATTCCGTCCATGTGGGGTGGGCCTTAATTCCCACGGACGGAATAGTACGTCCAGCCTATCGCAGCTGACATCCGGCACATTAACCCCCGGCACACCGCGATCAAACATGACCGCGGTGTGCCGGCGGTACAGGGAAGCATCGCGCAGGGAGGGGGCTTCCTGCGGGCTTCCCTGAGACCCCCGCAGCAACGCGATGTGATCGCATTGCTGCGAGGGTCTCTTACCTACCATCCCTGCAGCAGGTCGGATCCAAAATGGCCGCGGCATCCGGGTCCTGCAGGGAGGGAGGTGGCTTACCAAGTGCCTGCTCAGAGCAGGCGCTTGGTAAGCCTACAGCCCTGTAAGTCAGATCGCTGATGAGAGCTGTGCAAACTGTCAGATCAGCGATCTGTGATGTCCCCCCCCCTGGGACAAAGTAAAAAAGTTTTTTAAAAAAATCCACATGTGTAAAAAAAAAAAAAAAATTCCTAAATAATGAAAAAAATATATATATTATTCCCATAAATACATTTCTTTATCTAAATGAAAAAACAAACAATAAAAGTACACATATTTAGTATCGCCGCGTCCGTAATGACCCAACCTATAAAACTATCCCACTAGTTAACCCCTACAGTAAACACCGTAAGAAAAAAAAAAAGAGGCAAAAAACACCGCTTTATTATCATACCGCCGAACAAAAAGTGGAATAACACGCGATCAAAAAGGCAGATGTAAATAAACATGGTACCGCTGAAAATGTCATCTTGTCCTGCAAAAAACAAGCCGCCACACAGCATCATCAGCAAAAAAATAAAAAAGTTATAGTCCTCAGAATAAAGTGATGCAAAAATAATTATTTTTTCTATAAAATAGTTTTTATCGTATAAAAGCGGCAAAACATAAAAAATGATATAAATGAGGTATCGCTGTAAACGTACTGACCCGAAGAATAAAACTGCTTTATCAATTTTACCAAATGCGGAACGGTATAAACGCCTCCCCCAAAAGAAATTCATGAATAGCTGGTTTTTGGTAATTCTGCCTCACAAAAATCGGAAAAAAAAGCGATAAAAAAAGTCACGTGCCCGAAAATGTTACCAATAAAAACGTCAACTCGTCCTGCAAAAAACAAGACCTCACATGACTCTGTGGACTCAAATATGGAAAAAATTATAGCTCTCAAAATGTGGTAACGCAAAAAATATTTTTTGCAATAAAAAGCGTCTTTCAGTGTGTGACAGCTGCCAATCATAAAAATCCGCTAAAAACCCGCTATAAAAGTAAATCAAATCCCCCTTCATCACCCCCTTAGTTAGGGAAAAATTTAAAAATTTAAAAAAATTTATTTATTTCCATTTTCCCATTAGGGTTAGGGTTAGGGTTAGGGCTAGGGTTAGGGCTAGGGTTAGGGTTGGGGCTAGGGTTAATGCTACAGTTAGGGTTGGGGCTAAAGTTAGGGTTGGGGCTAAAGTTAGGGTTTGGATTACATTTACGGTTGGGAATAGGGTTGGGATTAGGGTTAGCGGTGTGTCTGGGTTAGAGGTGTGGTTAGGGTTACCGTTGGGATTAGGGTTAGGGGTGTGTTTGGATTAGGGTTTCAGTTATAATTGGGGGGTTTCCACTGTTTAGGCACATCAGGGGCTCTCCAAACGCGACATGGCGTCTGATCTCAATTCCAGCCAATTCTGCGTTGAAAAAGTAAAACAGTGCTCCTTCACTTCTGAGCTCCCCCGTGTCCCCAAACAGGGGTTTACCCCAACATATGGGGTATCAGCGTACTCAGGACAAATTGGACAACAACTTTTGGGGTCCAATTTCTCCTGTTACCCTTGGGAAAATACAAAACTGGGGGATAAAAAATAATTTTTGTGGGAAAAAAGATTTTTATTTTCACGGCTCTGTGTTATAAACTGTAGTGAAACACTTGGGGGCTCAAAGTTCTCACAACACATCTAGATAAGTTCCTTGGGGGGTCTAGTTTCCAATAATGGGTCACTTGTGGGGGGTTTCTACTGTTTAGGTACATTAGGGGCTCTGCAAACGCAATGTGACACCTGCAGACCATTCCATCTAAGTCTGCATTCCAAATGGCGCTCCTTCCCTTCCGAGCCCTCCCATGCGCCCAAACGGTGCTTCCCCACACATATGGGGTATCAGCGTACTCAGAACAAATTGGACAACAACTTTTGGGGTCCAATTTCTCCTGTTACCCTCGGGAAAATACAAAACTGGGAGCTAAAACATAATTTTTTGGGGAAATTTTTTTTTTATTTTCACGGCTCTGCGTTATAAACTGTAGTAAAACACTTGGGCGCTCAAAGTTCTCACTACACATCTAGATAAGTTCCGTGGGGGGTCTAGTTTCCAATAATGGGTCACTTGTGGGGGGTTTCTACTGTTTAGGTACATTAGGGGCTCTGCAAACGCAATGTGACGCCTGCAGACCATTCCATCTAAGTCTGCATTCCAAATGGCGCTCCTTCCCTTCCGAGCCCTCCCATGCACCCAAACGGAGTTTCCCCCCCACATATGGGGTATCAGCGCACTCAGGACAAATTTGACAACAACTTTTGGGGTCCAATTTCTCCTGTTACCCTTGGGAAAATACAAAACTGGGGGCTAAAAAATAATATTTGTGGGAAAAAAAATTTGTTTTATTTTTACGGCTCTGCATTATAAACTTCTGTGAAGCCCTTGGTGGGTCAAAGTGCTCACCACACATCTAGATAAGTTCCTTAGGGTGTCTTCTTTCCAAAATGGTGTCAATTGTGGGGGGTTTCAATGTTTAGGCACATCAGTTGCTCTCCAAATGCAACATGGCGTCCCATCTCAATTCCTGTCAATTTTGCATTGAAAACTCAAACGGCGCTCCTTCCCTTCCAAGCTCTCCCATGCGCCCAAACAGTGGTTTACCCCCACATATGGGGTATCAGCATACTCAGGACAAATTGTACAACAACTTTTGGGGTCCAATTTCTTCTCTTACCCTTGGGAAAATAAAAAATTGGGGGCGAAAAGATAATTTTTGTGAAAAAAAATGATTTTTTATTTTTACGGTTCTACATTATAAACTTCTGTGAAGCACTTGGTGGGTCAAAGTGCTCACCACACCCCTAGATAAGTTCCTTAGGGGGTCTACTTTCCAAAATAGTGTCACTTGTGGGGGGTTTCAATGTTTAGGCACATCAGTGGCTCTCCAAACGCAACATGGTGTCCCATCTCAATTCCTGTCAATTTTGCATTGAAAAGTCAAATGGCGCTCCTTCGCTTCCGAGCTCTGTCATGCGCCCAAACAGTGGTTTACGCCCACATATGGGGTATCGGCGCACTAACGACAAATTGTACAACAACTTTTGGGGTCCATTTTCTCCTGTTACCCTTGGTAAAATAAAACAGATTGGAGCTGAAGTAAATTTTTTGTGAAAAAAAGTTAAATGTTCATTTTTATTTAAACATTCCAAAAATTCCTGTGAAGCACCTGAAGGGTTAATAAACTTCTTGAATGTGGTTTTGAGCATCTTGAGAGGAGCAGTTATTAGAATGGTGTCACACTTGGGTATACTCTATCATATAGACCCCTCAAAATGACTTCAAATGAGATTTGGTCCCTAATAAAAAATGGTGTTGTAAAAATGAGAAATTGCTGGTCAACTTTTAACCCTTATAACTCCCTAACAAAAAAAATTTTTGGTTCCAAAATTGTGCTGATGTAAAGTAGACATGTGGGAAATGTTACTTATTAAGTATTTTGTGTGACATATCTCTGTGATTTAATTGCATAAAAATTCAAATTTGGAAAATTGCTAAATTTTCAAAATTTTCGCCAAATTTCCGTTTTTTTCACAAATAAACGCAGGTAATATCAAAGAAATTTCACCACTATCATGACGTACAATATGTCACGAGAAAACATTGTCAGAATCACTGGGATCCGTTGAAGCGTTCTAGAGTTATAACCTCATAAAGGGACAGTGGTCAGAATTGTAAAAATTGGCCTGGTCATTAACGTGCAAACCACCCTTGGGGTAAAGCGGTTAATGACCAGGGGTATTTCAGTTTTTTAATTTCCATTTTTTCCCCCATCTTCCAAGAGCCAAAATTTTTTATTTTCCTGTCAATATAGCCATGTTAGGGCTTGTTTTTTTGCAGAATAAGTTGTACTTTTGAAAGACACCATTGTTTTTTACATATCGGGTACTGGAAAATGGGAAAAATATTCCAAGTGCGGTGAAATTGCAAAAAAAGTGGTGCAATTCCACAGTTGTTTTTTTTAACCATGTTCATTAAATGCTAAAACTTACCTGCCATTATGATTCTCCAGGTCATTATGAGTTCACAGACACCAAACATGTCTAGGTTCCTTTTTATTTAAGTGGTAAAAAAAAAAAATCTCCATTTTTCATGATCTGGGGCTGGGTGAGGGCTTATTTTTTGTGCACCGAGCTGGCGTTTTTTTTTATACCATTTTGGTGTAGATATGATCTTTTGATTTGTATTTTATTGCAATGTGGCGGTGACCAAAACAACGTAATTCTGGCATTTTGAATTTTTTCTCATTACCCTTAGCGATTGGGTTAATTCTTTTTTTATATAGATAGATCGGGCGATTCTGAATGCGGTGATACCAAATATGTGTATATTTGATTTTTTATTTTTTTTTTGAATGGGGCAAAAGGGGGTGATTTTTATTTTTTTATTCTTTTAGTATTTTTAATTTTTTTTTCTATTTGCATGCTTCAATAGTCTTCATGGTATAGAGGTCTGCTGCAGACTTCTGGTTGTCATGCTGACCCATCGGTGACCTGCAATCATGTGAAGTGGTCACCGATGGGCGGGATTAGAGACGCTCTTCCTGTAAGTGCGAATTAAATGCTGCTGTCAGCAGCATTTAATTACTGTAGTTGTCAACAGCTGGTGGATCATGATTCCACCCGCGGTTGTTGCAGGCACATGTCAGTTGTATAGATCAGCTGTAATGTGCCCGGAAAGGTGCTGGCCCAGCTCCAGAGCCCACATCAAACAGAGGGAGTCTGACATGGGCATACTATTACGCCACATGTCAGAAAGGGGTTAAACTTTTTTGGGAGTTTTATATACCACCGTAATGTAACACTAAGCATTTTATCCTGGATGGATGACAATATAGAGATTTTTTTTTTATTCAAAAAGAAGAGAATGTGGTCACATGCAGCAGCTATGTATTTAGCAATGGACTGCTAGGCCCTGCCTAATGGCTGTATTTTATAACTCTCCCTACTCCTGCAACTGTCCTTAAGCCAAATGCAGAATGTATCTCGTAAAAACAGCAAAGCACAGGATTAGCCCTTAAAAGGACTGTTAATATGATGGTTCAGCATTAGCACCAGTATCAACACTAGAGGACTCTGATTAGTTAAACTGTTCACACACAGGACTGGATAACTGCTCTCTCCCCCCAATCAAAACTGTCCCTGAGCTGTGTCAGGCCAGTCTCACACGTCCAGATAATTCCGGTTCCGGACTTTAATGGGTCCGTGTAATCCGGGCGCTCCCACGAACACTGACATGTCTCCGTGTTTTGCACACGGACACACGGTCCGTGAAAACACGCTGACATGTGCAGAGACACATTGATTTCAATGTGTCTACGTGAGTCAGTGTCTCCGGTACGTGAGGAAACTGTCACCTCACGTACCGGAGCCACTGACATGTGAAAACGGCCTAATGGTGTAAGAGAGCCTCTGATGAGGTAATGCGGCCAGCAAATCACAATAATGTCACTACCAAGATGCCTATGGCATTACAGTGACTGTCAGACAATCTCTGCATGGTTATTGGTTGTGCAACAGGAGTCAAGCAATGCAGGACGGGGATTCAAGCTTCAAATCCGAGCACTAGTCAATGCTCAGTTGAGTGCTAAGCATATCGGAGCACCCACATACTCGAGTGAAATTCGAGTATCACCAAGAATGTTCACTTATCCCTACCCTTTTTTTACCTAACTACTCAACACATGGTATGATGTGCTTTTTTCCCATTAAAGGAACCTTTTTCACGCCACAATGACAGTAACATAGTAACATAGTAACATAGTTAGTAAGGCCGAAAAAAGACATTTGTCCATCCAGTTCAGCCTATATTCCATCATAATAAATCCCCAGATCTACGTCCTTCTACAGAACCTAATAATTGTATGATACAATATTGTTCTGCTCCAGGAAGACATCCAGGCCTCTCTTGAACCCCTCGACTGAGTTCGCCATCACCACCTCCTCAGGCAAGCAATTCCAGATTCTCACTGCCCTAACAGTAAAGAATCCTCTTCTATGTTGGTGGAAAAACCTTCTCTCCTCCAGACGCAAAAAATGCCCCCTTGTGCCCGTCACCTTCCTTGGTATAAACAGATCCTCAGCGAGATATTTGTATTGTCCCCTTATATACTTATACATGGTTATTAGATCGCCCCTCAGTCGTCTTTTTTCTAGACTAAATAATCCTAATTTCGCTAATCTATCTGGGTATTGTAGTTCTCCCATCCCCTTTATTAATTTTGTTGCCCTCCTTTGTACTCTCTCTAGTTCCATTATATCCTTCCTGAGCACCGGTGCCCAAAACTGGACACAGTACTCCATGTGCGGTCTAACTAGGGATTTGTACAGAGGCAGTATAATGCTCTCATCATGTGTATCCAGACCTCTTTTAATGCACCCCATGATCCTGTTTGCCTTGGCAGCTGCTGCCTGGCACTGGCTGCTCCAGGTAAGTTTATCATTAACTAGGATCCCCAAGTCCTTCTCCCTGTCAGATTTACCCAGTGGTTTCCCATTCAGTGTGTAATGGTGACATTGATTCCTTCTTCCCATGTGTATAACCTTACATTTATCATTGTTAAACCTCATCTGCCACCTTTCAGCCCAAGTTTCCAACTTATCCAGATCCATCTGTAGCAGAATACTATCTTCTATTGTATTAACTGCTTTACATAGTTTTGTATCATCTGCAAATATCGATATTTTACTGTGTAAACCTTCTACCAGATCATTAATGAATATGTTGAAGAGAACAGGTCCCAATACTGACCCCTGCGGTACCCCACTGGTCACAGCGACCCAGTTAGAGACTATACCATTTATAACCACCCTCTGCTTTCTATCACTAAGCCAGTTACTAACCCATTTACACACATTTTCCCCCAGACCAAGCATTCTCATTTTGTGTACCAACCTCTTGTGCGGCACGGTATCAAACGCTTTGGAAAAATCGAGATATACCACGTCCAATGACTCACCGTGGTCCAGTCTATAGCTTACCTCTTCATAAAAACTGATTAGATTGGTTTGACAGGAGCGATTTCTCATAAACCCATGCTGATATGGAGTTAAACAGTTATTCTCATTGAGATAATCCAGAATAACATCCCTCAGAAACCCTTCAAATATTTTACCAACAATAGAGGTTAGACTTACTGGCCTATAATTTCCAGGTTCACTTTTAGAGCCCTTTTTGAATATTGGCACCACATTTGCTATGCGCCAGTCCTGCGGAACAGACCCTGTCGCTATAGAGTCACTAAAAATAAGAAATAATGGTTTATCTATTACATTACTTAGTTCTCTTAGTACTCGTGGGTGTATGCCATCCGGACCCGGAGATTTATCTATTTTAATCTTATTTAGCCGGTTTCGCACCTCTTCTTGGGTTAGATTGGTGACCCTTAATATAGGGTTTTCATTGTTTCTTGGGATTTCACCTAGCATTTCATTTTCCACCGTGAATACCGTGGAGAAGAAGGTGTTTAATATGTTAGCTTTTTCCTCGTCATCTACAACCATTCTTTCCTCACTATTTTTTAAGGGGCCTACATTTTCAGTTTTTATTCTTTTACTATTGATATAGTTGAAGAACAGTTTGGGATTAGTTTTACTCTCCTTAGCAATGTGCTTCTCTGTTTCCTTTTTGGCAGCTTTAATTAGTTTTTTAGATAAAGTATTTTTCTCCCTATAGTTTTTTAGAGCTTCAATGGTGCCATCCTGCTTTAGTAGTGCAAATGCTTTCTTTTTACTGTTAATTGCCTGTCTTACTTCTTTGTTTAGCCACATTGGGTTTTTCCTATTTCTAGTCCTTTTATTCCCACAAGGTATAAACCGCTTACACTGCCTATTTAGGATGTTCTTAAACATTTCCCATTTATTATCTGTATTCTCATTTCTGAGGATATTGTCCCAGTCTACCAGATTAAGGGCATCTCTAAGCTGTTCAAACTTTGCCTTCCTAAAGTTCAATGTTTTTGTGACTCCCTGACAAGTCCCCCTAGTGAAAGACAGGTGAAACTGCACAATATTGTGGTCGCTATTTCCTAAATGCCCAACCACCTGCAGATTTGTTATTCTGTCAGGTCTATTAGATAGTATTAGGTCTAAAAGTGCTGCTCCTCTGGTTGGATTCTGCACCAATTGTGAAAGATAATTTTTCTTGGTTATTAGCAGAAACCTGTTGCCTTTATGGGTTTCACAGGTTTCTGTTTCCCAGTTAATATCCGGGTAGTTAAAGTCCCCCATAACCAGGACCTCATTATGGGTTGCAGCTTCATCTATCTGCTTTAGAAGTAGACTTTCCATGCTTTCTGTTATATTTGGGGGTTTGTAACAGACCCCAATGAGAATTTTGTTACCATTTTTCCCTCCATGAATTTCAACCCATATGGACTCGACATCCTCATTCCCTTCGCTAATATCCTCCCTTAAAGTGGACTTTAGACAAGATTTTACATAGAGACAAACCCCTCCTCCTCTCCGATTTTTACGATCCTTTCTAAACAGACTGTAACCCTGTAAGTTAACTGCCCAGTCATAGCTTTCATCTAACCATGTCTCGGTTATTCCCACTATGTCAAAGTTACCTGTAGATATTTCTGCTTCTAGTTCTTCCATCTTGTTTGTCAGGCTTCTGGCATTTGCGAGCATGCAGTTTAGAGGATTTTGTTTTGTTCCAATCTCCTCACTGTGGATTGTTTTAGAAATGTTCTTACCTCCCTTCTGAGTATGTTTTCCTGGGTCGTTTTTGTTCGAGTCTAATGTTTTTCTTCCCGTCCCCTCTTCTTCTAGTTTAACGCCCTCCTGATGAGTGTAGCGAGTCTTCTGGCGAATGTGTGTTTCCCAGGTTTGTTGAGGTGTAGTCCGTCTCTGGCGAGGAGTCCATCATACCAGTAATTCACACCGTGGTCCAGGAATCCAAATCCTTGTTGTCTGCACCATCGTCTTAGCCAGTTGTTTGCATCAAGGATCCTGTTCCATCTCCTGGTGCCATGCCCGTCTACTGGAAGGATAGAAGAAAAAACTACCTGTGCATCCAGTTCCTTTACTTTCTTCCCCAACTCTTCAAAGTCCTTGCAGATTGTCGGTAGGTCCTTCCTTGCCGTGTCATTGGTGCCAACATGTATCAGAAGAAATGGGTGGACGTCCTTAGAGCTGAAGAGCTTTGGTATCCTATCGGTCACATCCTTGATCATCGCACCTGGAAGGCAGCATACTTCTCTTGCAGTTATGTCCGGTCTGCAGATGGCTGCTTCGGTGCCTCTCAGTAGTGAGTCTCCCACCACCACCACTCTTCGTTGCTTCTTGGCTGTACTTTTTGCTGTCACTTGTTGCTGTGTGCCCTTTTCTTTTTTGCTTGCTGGTATTGCTTCATTCTTAGGTGTGCCATCTTCATCCTCTACAAAGATTTGATATCGGTTCTTCAGTTGTGTGGTTGGTGATTTCTCCATGGTCTTCTTGCTTCTTTTGGTCACATGCTTCCACTCATCTGCTTTTGGAGGTTCTCTGACACTTTTTGCACCTTCTGTGACCAGTAGAGATGCTTCTGTTCTGTCTAGAAAGTCTTCATTCTCTTTGATGAGTTTCAAAGTTGCTATTCTTTCTTCCAGACCCCGCACCTTTTCTTCTAAAAGGGCCACTAGTCTACACTTCTGACAGGTGAAATTGGATTCTTCTTCTGGTCGATCTGTGAACATGTAGCACATGCTGCAGCTCACCATGTAGGTTGTCACATCTGCCATGTTGCTCCTAGATCCTGCTGACTTGCTGTGTGTTTTCCTTCTTGTGTAATCTACTCAGCCAAGCTCTCTTGCAATAATGTCCTACAGGCAAAAATTCGCGCGCCGTAAGGCGCGCGGTTTGGTGATGCTTTCGAAGCAGCTGGTCCCGGCTGTACCCAACGATCTTCTAGCTTAGGGAGACTTCGCTTCTCCCAGAAGGCACCTGGAATATGCAAATTAGCCTCCTGAAGCTTGAATCCCTGGTTTGGTGATGCTTTCGAAGCAGCTGGTCCCGGCTGTACCCAACGATCTTCTAGCTTAGGGAGACTTCGCTTCTCCCAGAAGGCACCTGGAATATGCAAATTAGCCTCCTGAAGCTTGAATCCCTGGTTTGGTGATGCTTTCGAAGCAGCTGGTCCCGGCTGTACCCAACGATCTTCTAGCTTAGGGAGACTTCGCTTCTCCCAGAAGGCACCTGGAATATGCAAATTAGCCTCCTGAAGCTTGAATCCCTGGTTTGGTGATGCTTTCGAAGCAGCTGGTCCCGGCTGTACCCAACGATCTTCTAGCTTAGGGAGACTTCGCTTCTCCCAGAAGGCACCTGGAATATGCAAATTAGCCTCCTGAAGCTTGAATCCCAGTACACCTGTATTTTTTTATTCAAATACATTTTTATTAAGAATAACATTGGAATTGACATATTACATTCCTTTTTCTTTTCTTGTTTCCAATACAAAATTTTCCCCCTTTAAACAACCCCCCTCAGTCCCAACTTCCCCCTCCCCCTCCCAACAAGACAGCTCATCATGCATAACACCTCTATCATTAAAGCTATAGAGTGATTATTCCCTCAGTTAAGACTATAAACCACATGTCACATTTTCATCAATTTGGAACTTCAATTCATTCAATGCCTATGATACCCCTATCCCATAGCAATCCATGGAGACCACAATTTATTGAACGTTTCAGTTTTCCCTTTTTTCTTATAAAACCCCTTTTCCAGTACCAGGCCTTGCTTCACATACTGAAGGAATTCTCTTCTTGAAGGCGGTTCCTCCCTGATCCAATTTCGTGCTATTACTTTTCTGGACATGTACAGCAATCTGGCAATAGCTATCTTCAGGTTGTTATCCACTCCAATTTCATCCACACACCCCAGTAGGCACACTATAGGATCTCTTGGCACCGTGCAACCATACGCACTTTCCATACGACTCAAAACTACCAACCAAAAAGCAGCCAATCTTGGACAAGTCCACATCATATGAAAAATATCAGCATCTGCTGACCTATACCTCGGGCATTCAGAGTCATCCCGCAAGCCTGCCTTATATAACACTTTCAGAGATCTATAAACCCTGTGTATCACATAAAGCTGTGACAGCCTATACGGTTTGCTCAGCGACAGACATGGGACCCATTCTAGCACCGACTCCCAAGTCTCGTTCTCCATTGGGCCCAGATCCCTCTCCCACTTATCTCTCACCATTATTGGGTACCCTAAGAGGAAAGTATGCAACAGATCTCTATACAGAGTAGAAATACCCCCCCCCCCCCAGTAGTCTCTTCATTACACACATATTCTAGCACTATATCCCTATGAACTCTAATACCTCCGAGTCTATTCTGAGCTCCAAAAGCATGCCTTATCCGCAAATACTGGTACTCTCCCACCGGCCCGAGATCAAACTCCGCCTGCAATTGGGAAAAGGATTTCAACTCATCCCGTACAATTATCTGATACACATACTGAATCCCTTTACCTTGCCATTCTGTTAGTACCCCCAACGCCTCAAACTCCTGTAAATTATTGTTATGCCATAGCGGGGAGAATCTAGTCAAGCCCATAATTCCACATATATGTTTCAACCTCCCCCACAACTTGCATATCAACAACACAGTCGGGTACAACCTCCCCAGAGCCCCCAGAGACCCATCCTCCAGACATTGTACTACCGGCCTTCTCTCTGTCACCATTTCCATTAAAGTCTGTACCGCCCCAGATGACCCTTCATGCGCCCAGCCCTTTAGATGTTGACTTTGGGCTGCAAGAAAATATATTTCTGGGTTAGACAGTGCCAAGCCCCCATCTTCCTTTGGACGCTGAAGTGTCTCCAGTTTGATACGTGGATGTTGTCTCCCCCATATCAAATTCCTAAACAAAGAGTTAATCTGTCTAAACTTCCCGCGCGGTATCCAAACTGCCGCATTATGAAGAATGTATAATATTTTCGGCATCAAACCCATTTTAATAAGATTAACCCTACCTACCACAGATAAATGCAGCTTAAGCCACGCATCTACTTTTGCTTTAAGTATACCCAAGACCGGGGTCAGATTTCTATGTATGTAATCCATAACAGGCATAGACTGTTGTGAATTCTGTTGTCGGGCTCCCTCCTGTGGTCATGAATGGTACTTCGGCTGGTTCTGTCCATGGACTTCCTCTGGTGGGTGTTTCTGAGTTTCACAGGTGACGAGGTTAATTCGTTAGCTGCTGCTCTATTTAACTCCACTTAGATCTTTGCTCCATGCCACCTGTCAATGTTCCAGTATTGGTCTAGTTCACTCCTGGATCGTTCTTGTGACCTGTCTTCCTATCAGAAGCTAAGTGCCAGCTTGTATTTCTTTGGTTTGCTATTTTTCTGTCCAGCTTGCTATTTAATTTGTTGTCTTGCTTGCTGGAAGCTCTGGGACGCAGAGGGAGCGCCTCCGCACCGTGAGTCGGTGCGGAGGGTCTTTTTGCGCCCTCTGCGTGGTCTTTTTGTAGGTTTTTGTGCTGACCGCAAAGTAACCTTTCCTATCCTCGGTCTGTTCAGTAAGTCGGGCCTCACTTTGCTAAATCTATTTCATCTCTGTGTTTGTATTTTCATCTTTACTCACAGTCATTATATGTGGGGGGCTGCCTTTTCCTTTTGGGAATTTCTCTGAGGCAAGGTAGGCTTATTTTTCTATCTTCAGGGCTAGCTAGTTTCTTAGGCTGTGCCGAGTTGCATAGGGAGCGTTAGGCGCAATCCACGGCTATTTCTAGTGTGTTTGATAGGTTTAGGGATTGCGGTCAGCAGAGTTCCCACGTCCCTGAGTTCGTCCTTATTATCAGTAACTATCAGGTCATTCCGTGTGCTCTTAACCACCAGGTCCATTATTGTCCTGACCACCAGGTCATAACAGTACAGGTGGCCCAAAGTACTAATGCATCTCAATAGAGGGATAAGAGAAGTTCTGAGACCATTTTTTTTTCTTTGCAGTGTGTTTTGTCTCTATTTTCCCCTTTACCTCTGGGTGGTTCAGGACACTGGTGTAAACATGGACATTCAAGGTCTGTCCTCTTGGATGGATAATCTCACTACAAGGATACAAAACATTCAAGATTTTGTGGTTCAGAATCCGAAGTCAGAGCCTAGGATTCCAATTCCTGATTTGTTTTTTGGTGATAGATCTAAGTTCTTGAATTTCAAAAATAATTGTAAATTGTTTCTTGCCTTGAAACCTCGCTCCTCAGGTGACCCTGTTCAACAAGTAAAGATCATTATTTCTTTGTTACGTGGTGACCCTCAAGACTGGGCATTTTCCCTTGCGCCAGGAGATCCGGCATTGTGTGATGTTGATGCGTTTTTCCTGGCGCTTGGATTGCTTTATGACGAACCTAATTCAGTGGATCAGGCAGAGAAAATCTTGCTGGCTCTGTGTCAGGGTCAGGATGAAGCGGAGATATATTGTCAGAAGTTTAGAAAGTGGTCTGTGCTCACTCAGTGGAATGAATGTGCCCTGGCAGCAATCTTCAGAAAGGGTCTCTCTGAAGCCCTTAAGGATGTCATGGTGGGGTTTCCCATGCCTGCTGGTCTGAATGAGTCTATGTCCTTGGCCATTCAGATCGATCGACGCTTGCGTGAGCGTAAAGCTGTGCACCATTTGGCGGTACTATCTGAGCATGGGCCTGAGCCTATGCAATGTGATAGGACTTTGACCAGAGCTGAACGGCAAGAACACAGACGTCGGAATGGGCTATGTTTTTACTGTGGTGATTCCACTCATGCTATCTCCGATTGTCCTAAACGCACTAAGCGGTTCGCTAGGTCTGCCACCATTGGTACGGTACAGTGTAAATTTCTATTGTCTGTTACTCTGATTTGCTCTTTGTCATCCTATTCTGTTATGGCATTTGTGGATTCAGGCGCTGCCCTGAATTTGATGGACTTGGAGTATGCTAGGCGCTGTGGTTTTTTCTTGGAGCCCTTGCAGTATTCTATTCCATTGAGAGGAATTGATGCTACGCCTTTGGCCAAGAATAAGCCTCAGTATTGGACCCAATTGACCATGTGCATGGCTCCTGCACATCAGGAGGATATCCGCTTTCTGGTGTTGCATAATCTGCATGATGTGGTCGTTTTGGGGTTGCCATGGCTACAGGTTCATAATCCAGTATTGGACAGGAAATCTATGTCTGTGTCCAGCTGGGGTTGCCAGGGGGTACATGGTGATGTTCCATTTTTGTCTATTTCGTCTTCCACTGCTTCTGAAGTTCCAGAGTTTTTGTCGGATTATCGGGATGTATTTGATGAGCCCAAAGCCAGCGCCCTACCTCGTCATAGGGATTGCGATTGTGCAATTAATTTGATTCCTGGTAGTAAGTTTCCTAAGGGCCGATTGTTCAATTTATCTGTGCCAGAACACGCCGCTATGTGGAGTTATATAAAGGAATCCTTGGAGAAAGGCCATATTCGCCCGTCGTCATCACCGTTAGGAGCAGGGTTCTTTTTTGTGGCCAAGAAGGATGGTTCTTTGAGACCTTGTATTGATTACCGCCTTCTTAATTAAATTACAGTCAAATTTTAGTATCCTTTGCCGTTGCTGTCTGATTTGTTTGCTTGTATTAAAGGGGCTAGTTGGTTCACCAAGATAGACCTTCGAGGGGCGTATAATCTTGTGCGTATTAAACAAGGCGATGAATGGAAAACAGCATTTAATACGCCCGAGGGCCATTTTGAGTACCTGGTTATGCCATTCGGGCTTTCCAATGCTCCATCAGTATTTCAGTCCTTTATGCATGACATCTTCCGAGAGTACCTGGATAAATTCCTGATTGTGTATTTGGATGATATTTTGGTCTTTTCGGATGATTGGGAGTCTCATGTGAAGCAGGTCAGAATGGTGTCCCAGGTCCTTCGTGTGAATTCCTTGTTTGTGAAGGGGTCAAAGTGTCTCTTTGGAGTTCAGAAGGTTTCATTTTTGGGGTTCATTTTTTCCCCTTCTACTATCGAGATGGACCCTGTTAAAGTCCAGGCCATTTACGATTGGACTCAGCCGACATCTGTGAAGAGCCTGCAAAAGTTCCTGGGCTTTGCTAATTTTTATCGGCGCTTCATCGCTAATTTTTCTACTGTTGCTAAACCGTTGACTGATTTGACCAAGAAGGGTGCTGATGTGGTCAATTGGTCTTCTGCGGCTGTAGAGGCTTTTCAGGAGTTGAAGCGTTGTTTTTCTTCTGCCCCTGTGTTGTGCCAGCCAGATGTTTCGCTTCCGTTTCAGGTTGAGGTTGATGCTTCTGAGATTGGAGCAGGGGCTGTTTTGTCGCAGAGAAGTTCTGATGGCTCGGTGATGAAGCCATGTGCTTTCTTTTCTAGAAAGTTTTCGCCTGCTGAGCGTAACTATGATGTTGGTAATCGTGAATTGTTGGCCATGAAGTGGGCATTCGAGGAGTGGCGTCATTGGCTGGAAGGAGCCAAGCATCGCGTGGTGGTCTTGACAGATCACAAGAATTTGACTTATCTTGAGTCTGCCAAACGGCTGAATCCGAGACAGGCTCGATGGTCGTTATTTTTCTCCCGTTTTGATTTTGTGGTTTCGAACCTTCCGGGCTCTAAGAATGTGAAGGCTGATGCCCTGTCAAGGAGTTTTGTGCCTGACTCTCCGGGTGTTCCTAAGCCGGCGGGTATTCTCAAAGAGGGGGTAATTTTGTCTGCCATCTCCCTTGATTTGCGGCGGGTGCTGCAAAAATTTCAGGCTGATAGACCTGACCGTTGCCCAGCAGAGAAACTGTTTGTCCCTGATAGATGGACTAGTAGAGTTATCTCTGAGATTCATTGTTCAGTATTGGCTGGGCATCCTGGAATCTTTGGTACCAGAGATTTGGTGGCTAGATCCTTCTGGTGGCCGTCTTTGTCGCGGGATGTGCGTTCTTTTGTGCAGTCCTGTGGGACTTGTGCTCGGGCTAAGCCCTGCTGTTCTCGTGCCAGTGGGTTGCTTTTGCCCTTGCCGGTCCCGAAGAGGCCCTGGACGCATATTTCTATGGATTTTATTTCGGATCTCCCCGTCTCTCAAAATATGTCGGTCATTTGGGTGGTTTGTGATCGCTTTTCTAAGATGGTCCATTTGGTACCTTTGTCTAAATTGCCTTCCTCCTCTGATTTGGTGCCATTATTTTTCCAGCATGTGGTTCGTTTACATGGTATCCCGGAGAACATCGTTTCTGACAGAGGTTCCCAGTTTGTTTCAAGGTTTTCAAGGCGATCCTTTTGTGCTAGGATGGGCATTGATTTGTCTTTTTCCTCGGCTTTCCATCCTCAGACAAATGGCCAAACCGAACGAACTA
The DNA here is from genome assembly GCF_032444005.1 of Ranitomeya imitator. Lineage (NCBI taxonomy): Eukaryota > Metazoa > Chordata > Amphibia > Anura > Dendrobatidae > Ranitomeya > Ranitomeya imitator. The sequence goes on from NC_091282.1 coordinate 527,981,402, forward strand.
ATCAAACTTTGGAAACATATCTGAGATGCTTTGTTTCTGCTGATCAGGATGATTGGGTGTCCTTTTTGCCTTTGGCTGAGTTCGCCCTTAATAATCGGGCCAGCTCGGCTACTTTGGTTTCGCCGTTTTTCTGCAATTCTGTTTTCCATCCTCGTTTCTCTTCAGGGCAGGTTGAGTCTTCAGACTGTCCTGGTGTAGATACTGTGGTGGATAGGTTGCAGCAGATTTGGACTCATGTGGTGGACAATTTGACATTGTCCCAGGAGAAGGCTCAACGTTTCGCTAACCGCCCGCGCTGTGTGGGTCCCCGACTTCGTGTTGGGGATTTGGTTTGGTTGTCGTCTCGTTATGTTTCTATGAAGGTTTCCTCTCCTAAGTTTAAGCCTCGTTTCATTGGTCCGTATAAGATTTCGGAGGTTATCAATCCTGTGTCATTTCGTTTGGCCCTTCCTGCTTCTTTTGCCATCCATAATGTGTTCCATAGGTCGTTATTGCGGAGATACGTGGCGCCTGTGGTTCCATCCGTTGATCTTCCTGCCCCAGTGTTAGTTGAGGGGGAGTTGGAGTATGTGGTGGAGAAGATTTTGGATTCTCGTGTTTCGAGACGGAAACTCCAGTACCTGGTCAAGTGGAAGGGTTATGGTCAGGAAGATAATTCCTGGGTCTTTGCCTCTGATGTTCATGCTGCCGATCTGGTTCGTGCCTTTCATTTGGCTCATCCTGGTCGGCCTGGGGGCTCTGGTGAGGGTTCGGTGACCCCTCCTCAAGGGGGGGTACTGTTGTGAATTCTGTTGTCGGGCTCCCTCCTGTGGTCATGAATGGTACTTCGGCTGGTTCTGTCCATGGACTTCCTCTGGTGGGTGTTTCTGAGTTTCACAGGTGACGAGGTTAATTCGTTAGCTGCTGCTCTATTTAACTCCACTTAGATCTTTGCTCCATGCCACCTGTCAATGTTCCAGTATTGGTCTAGTTCACTCCTGGATCGTTCTTGTGACCTGTCTTCCTATCAGAAGCTAAGTGCCAGCTTGTATTTCTTTGGTTTGCTATTTTTCTGTCCAGCTTGCTATTTAATTTGTTGTCTTGCTTGCTGGAAGCTCTGGGACGCAGAGGGATCGCCTCCTCACCGTGAGTCGGTGCGGAGGGTCTTTTTGCGCCCTCTGCGTGGTCTTTTTGTAGGTTTTTGTGCTGACCGCAAAGTAACCTTTCCTATCCTCGGTCTGTTCAGTAAGTCGGGCCTCACTTTGCTAAATCTATTTCATCTCTGTGTTTGTATTTTCATCTTTACTCACAGTCATTATATGTGGGGGGCTGCCTTTTCCTTTTGGGAATTTCTCTGAGGCAAGGTAGGCTTATTTTTCTATCTTCAGGGCTAGCTAGTTTCTTAGGCTGTGCCGAGTTGCATAGGGAGCGTTAGGCGCAATCCACGGCTATTTCTAGTGTGTTTGATAGGTTTAGGGATTGCGGTCAGCAGAGTTCCCACGTCCCTGAGTTCGTCCTTATTATCAGTAACTATCAGGTCATTCCGTGTGCTCTTAACCACCAGGTCCATTATTGTCCTGACCACCAGGTCATAACAGTACAGGTGGCCCAAAGTACTAATGCATCTCAATAGAGGGATAAGAGAAGTTCTGAGACCATTTTTTTTTCTTTGCAGTGTGTTTTGTCTCTATTTTCCCCTTTACCTCTGGGTGGTTCAGGACACTGGTGTAAACATGGACATTCAAGGTCTGTCCTCTTGGATGGATAATCTCACTACAAGGATACAAAACATTCAAGATTTTGTGGTTCAGAATCCGAAGTCAGAGCCTAGGATTCCAATTCCTGATTTGTTTTTTGGTGATAGATCTAAGTTCTTGAATTTCAAAAATAATTGTAAATTGTTTCTTGCCTTGAAACCTCGCTCCTCAGGTGACCCTGTTCAACAAGTAAAGATCATTATTTCTTTGTTACGTGGTGACCCTCAAGACTGGGCATTTTCCCTTGCGCCAGGAGATCCGGCATTGTGTGATGTTGATGCGTTTTTCCTGGCGCTTGGATTGCTTTATGACGAACCTAATTCAGTGGATCAGGCAGAGAAAATCTTGCTGGCTCTGTGTCAGGGTCAGGATGAAGCGGAGATATATTGTCAGAAGTTTAGAAAGTGGTCTGTGCTCACTCAGTGGAATGAATGTGCCCTGGCAGCAATCTTCAGAAAGGGTCTCTCTGAAGCCCTTAAGGATGTCATGGTGGGGTTTCCCATGCCTGCTGGTCTGAATGAGTCTATGTCCTTGGCCATTCAGATCGATCGACGCTTGCGTGAGCGTAAAGCTGTGCACCATTTGGCGGTACTATCTGAGCATGGGCCTGAGCCTATGCAATGTGATAGGACTTTGACCAGAGCTGAACGGCAAGAACACAGACGTCGGAATGGGCTATGTTTTTACTGTGGTGATTCCACTCATGCTATCTCCGATTGTCCTAAACGCACTAAGCGGTTCGCTAGGTCTGCCACCATTGGTACGGTACAGTGTAAATTTCTATTGTCTGTTACTCTGATTTGCTCTTTGTCATCCTATTCTGTTATGGCATTTGTGGATTCAGGCGCTGCCCTGAATTTGATGGACTTGGAGTATGCTAGGCGCTGTGGTTTTTTCTTGGAGCCCTTGCAGTATTCTATTCCATTGAGAGGAATTGATGCTACGCCTTTGGCCAAGAATAAGCCTCAGTATTGGACCCAATTGACCATGTGCATGGCTCCTGCACATCAGGAGGATATCCGCTTTCTGGTGTTGCATAATCTGCATGATGTGGTCGTTTTGGGGTTGCCATGGCTACAGGTTCATAATCCAGTATTGGACAGGAAATCTATGTCTGTGTCCAGCTGGGGTTGCCAGGGGGTACATGGTGATGTTCCATTTTTGTCTATTTCGTCTTCCACTGCTTCTGAAGTTCCAGAGTTTTTGTCGGATTATCGGGATGTATTTGATGAGCCCAAAGCCAGCGCCCTACCTCGTCATAGGGATTGCGATTGTGCAATTAATTTGATTCCTGGTAGTAAGTTTCCTAAGGGCCGATTGTTCAATTTATCTGTGCCAGAACACGCCGCTATGTGGAGTTATATAAAGGAATCCTTGGAGAAAGGCCATATTCGCCCGTCGTCATCACCGTTAGGAGCAGGGTTCTTTTTTGTGGCCAAGAAGGATGGTTCTTTGAGACCTTGTATTGATTACCGCCTTCTTAATTAAATTACAGTCAAATTTTAGTATCCTTTGCCGTTGCTGTCTGATTTGTTTGCTTGTATTAAAGGGGCTAGTTGGTTCACCAAGATAGACCTTCGAGGGGCGTATAATCTTGTGCGTATTAAACAAGGCGATGAATGGAAAACAGCATTTAATACGCCCGAGGGCCATTTTGAGTACCTGGTTATGCCATTCGGGCTTTCCAATGCTCCATCAGTATTTCAGTCCTTTATGCATGACATCTTCCGAGAGTACCTGGATAAATTCCTGATTGTGTATTTGGATGATATTTTGGTCTTTTCGGATGATTGGGAGTCTCATGTGAAGCAGGTCAGAATGGTGTCCCAGGTCCTTCGTGTGAATTCCTTGTTTGTGAAGGGGTCAAAGTGTCTCTTTGGAGTTCAGAAGGTTTCATTTTTGGGGTTCATTTTTTCCCCTTCTACTATCGAGATGGACCCTGTTAAAGTCCAGGCCATTTACGATTGGACTCAGCCGACATCTGTGAAGAGCCTGCAAAAGTTCCTGGGCTTTGCTAATTTTTATCGGCGCTTCATCGCTAATTTTTCTACTGTTGCTAAACCGTTGACTGATTTGACCAAGAAGGGTGCTGATGTGGTCAATTGGTCTTCTGCGGCTGTAGAGGCTTTTCAGGAGTTGAAGCGTTGTTTTTCTTCTGCCCCTGTGTTGTGCCAGCCAGATGTTTCGCTTCCGTTTCAGGTTGAGGTTGATGCTTCTGAGATTGGAGCAGGGGCTGTTTTGTCGCAGAGAAGTTCTGATGGCTCGGTGATGAAGCCATGTGCTTTCTTTTCTAGAAAGTTTTCGCCTGCTGAGCGTAACTATGATGTTGGTAATCGTGAATTGTTGGCCATGAAGTGGGCATTCGAGGAGTGGCGTCATTGGCTGGAAGGAGCCAAGCATCGCGTGGTGGTCTTGACAGATCACAAGAATTTGACTTATCTTGAGTCTGCCAAACGGCTGAATCCGAGACAGGCTCGATGGTCGTTATTTTTCTCCCGTTTTGATTTTGTGGTTTCGAACCTTCCGGGCTCTAAGAATGTGAAGGCTGATGCCCTGTCAAGGAGTTTTGTGCCTGACTCTCCGGGTGTTCCTAAGCCGGCGGGTATTCTCAAAGAGGGGGTAATTTTGTCTGCCATCTCCCTTGATTTGCGGCGGGTGCTGCAAAAATTTCAGGCTGATAGACCTGACCGTTGCCCAGCAGAGAAACTGTTTGTCCCTGATAGATGGACTAGTAGAGTTATCTCTGAGATTCATTGTTCAGTATTGGCTGGGCATCCTGGAATCTTTGGTACCAGAGATTTGGTGGCTAGATCCTTCTGGTGGCCGTCTTTGTCGCGGGATGTGCGTTCTTTTGTGCAGTCCTGTGGGACTTGTGCTCGGGCTAAGCCCTGCTGTTCTCGTGCCAGTGGGTTGCTTTTGCCCTTGCCGGTCCCGAAGAGGCCCTGGACGCATATTTCTATGGATTTTATTTCGGATCTCCCCGTCTCTCAAAATATGTCGGTCATTTGGGTGGTTTGTGATCGCTTTTCTAAGATGGTCCATTTGGTACCTTTGTCTAAATTGCCTTCCTCCTCTGATTTGGTGCCATTATTTTTCCAGCATGTGGTTCGTTTACATGGTATCCCGGAGAACATCGTTTCTGACAGAGGTTCCCAGTTTGTTTCAAGGTTTTCAAGGCGATCCTTTTGTGCTAGGATGGGCATTGATTTGTCTTTTTCCTCGGCTTTCCATCCTCAGACAAATGGCCAAACCGAACGAACTAATCAAACTTTGGAAACATATCTGAGATGCTTTGTTTCTGCTGATCAGGATGATTGGGTGTCCTTTTTGCCTTTGGCTGAGTTCGCCCTTAATAATCGGGCCAGCTCGGCTACTTTGGTTTCGCCGTTTTTCTGCAATTCTGTTTTCCATCCTCGTTTCTCTTCAGGGCAGGTTGAGTCTTCAGACTGTCCTGGTGTAGATACTGTGGTGGATAGGTTGCAGCAGATTTGGACTCATGTGGTGGACAATTTGACATTGTCCCAGGAGAAGGCTCAACGTTTCGCTAACCGCCCGCGCTGTGTGGGTCCCCGACTTCGTGTTGGGGATTTGGTTTGGTTGTCGTCTCGTTATGTTTCTATGAAGGTTTCCTCTCCTAAGTTTAAGCCTCGTTTCATTGGTCCGTATAAGATTTCGGAGGTTATCAATCCTGTGTCATTTCGTTTGGCCCTTCCTGCTTCTTTTGCCATCCATAATGTGTTCCATAGGTCGTTATTGCGGAGATACGTGGCGCCTGTGGTTCCATCCGTTGATCTTCCTGCCCCAGTGTTAGTTGAGGGGGAGTTGGAGTATGTGGTGGAGAAGATTTTGGATTCTCGTGTTTCGAGACGGAAACTCCAGTACCTGGTCAAGTGGAAGGGTTATGGTCAGGAAGATAATTCCTGGGTCTTTGCCTCTGATGTTCATGCTGCCGATCTGGTTCGTGCCTTTCATTTGGCTCATCCTGGTCGGCCTGGGGGCTCTGGTGAGGGTTCGGTGACCCCTCCTCAAGGGGGGGTACTGTTGTGAATTCTGTTGTCGGGCTCCCTCCTGTGGTCATGAATGGTACTTCGGCTGGTTCTGTCCATGGACTTCCTCTGGTGGGTGTTTCTGAGTTTCACAGGTGACGAGGTTAATTCGTTAGCTGCTGCTCTATTTAACTCCACTTAGATCTTTGCTCCATGCCACCTGTCAATGTTCCAGTATTGGTCTAGTTCACTCCTGGATCGTTCTTGTGACCTGTCTTCCTATCAGAAGCTAAGTGCCAGCTTGTATTTCTTTGGTTTGCTATTTTTCTGTCCAGCTTGCTATTTAATTTGTTGTCTTGCTTGCTGGAAGCTCTGGGACGCAGAGGGATCGCCTCCTCACCGTGAGTCGGTGCGGAGGGTCTTTTTGCGCCCTCTGCGTGGTCTTTTTGTAGGTTTTTGTGCTGACCGCAAAGTAACCTTTCCTATCCTCGGTCTGTTCAGTAAGTCGGGCCTCACTTTGCTAAATCTATTTCATCTCTGTGTTTGTATTTTCATCTTTACTCACAGTCATTATATGTGGGGGGCTGCCTTTTCCTTTTGGGAATTTCTCTGAGGCAAGGTAGGCTTATTTTTCTATCTTCAGGGCTAGCTAGTTTCTTAGGCTGTGCCGAGTTGCATAGGGAGCGTTAGGCGCAATCCACGGCTATTTCTAGTGTGTTTGATAGGTTTAGGGATTGCGGTCAGCAGAGTTCCCACGTCCCTGAGTTCGTCCTTATTATCAGTAACTATCAGGTCATTCCGTGTGCTCTTAACCACCAGGTCCATTATTGTCCTGACCACCAGGTCATAACAGTACAGGTGGCCCAAAGTACTAATGCATCTCAATAGAGGGATAAGAGAAGTTCTGAGACCATTTTTTTTTCTTTGCAGTGTGTTTTGTCTCTATTTTCCCCTTTACCTCTGGGTGGTTCAGGACACTGGTGTAAACATGGACATTCAAGGTCTGTCCTCTTGGATGGATAATCTCACTACAAGGATACAAAACATTCAAGATTTTGTGGTTCAGAATCCGAAGTCAGAGCCTAGGATTCCAATTCCTGATTTGTTTTTTGGTGATAGATCTAAGTTCTTGAATTTCAAAAATAATTGTAAATTGTTTCTTGCCTTGAAACCTCGCTCCTCAGGTGACCCTGTTCAACAAGTAAAGATCATTATTTCTTTGTTACGTGGTGACCCTCAAGACTGGGCATTTTCCCTTGCGCCAGGAGATCCGGCATTGTGTGATGTTGATGCGTTTTTCCTGGCGCTTGGATTGCTTTATGACGAACCTAATTCAGTGGATCAGGCAGAGAAAATCTTGCTGGCTCTGTGTCAGGGTCAGGATGAAGCGGAGATATATTGTCAGAAGTTTAGAAAGTGGTCTGTGCTCACTCAGTGGAATGAATGTGCCCTGGCAGCAATCTTCAGAAAGGGTCTCTCTGAAGCCCTTAAGGATGTCATGGTGGGGTTTCCCATGCCTGCTGGTCTGAATGAGTCTATGTCCTTGGCCATTCAGATCGATCGACGCTTGCGTGAGCGTAAAGCTGTGCACCATTTGGCGGTACTATCTGAGCATGGGCCTGAGCCTATGCAATGTGATAGGACTTTGACCAGAGCTGAACGGCAAGAACACAGACGTCGGAATGGGCTATGTTTTTACTGTGGTGATTCCACTCATGCTATCTCCGATTGTCCTAAACGCACTAAGCGGTTCGCTAGGTCTGCCACCATTGGTACGGTACAGTGTAAATTTCTATTGTCTGTTACTCTGATTTGCTCTTTGTCATCCTATTCTGTTATGGCATTTGTGGATTCAGGCGCTGCCCTGAATTTGATGGACTTGGAGTATGCTAGGCGCTGTGGTTTTTTCTTGGAGCCCTTGCAGTATTCTATTCCATTGAGAGGAATTGATGCTACGCCTTTGGCCAAGAATAAGCCTCAGTATTGGACCCAATTGACCATGTGCATGGCTCCTGCACATCAGGAGGATATCCGCTTTCTGGTGTTGCATAATCTGCATGATGTGGTCGTTTTGGGGTTGCCATGGCTACAGGTTCATAATCCAGTATTGGACAGGAAATCTATGTCTGTGTCCAGCTGGGGTTGCCAGGGGGTACATGGTGATGTTCCATTTTTGTCTATTTCGTCTTCCACTGCTTCTGAAGTTCCAGAGTTTTTGTCGGATTATCGGGATGTATTTGATGAGCCCAAAGCCAGCGCCCTACCTCGTCATAGGGATTGCGATTGTGCAATTAATTTGATTCCTGGTAGTAAGTTTCCTAAGGGCCGATTGTTCAATTTATCTGTGCCAGAACACGCCGCTATGTGGAGTTATATAAAGGAATCCTTGGAGAAAGGCCATATTCGCCCGTCGTCATCACCGTTAGGAGCAGGGTTCTTTTTTGTGGCCAAGAAGGATGGTTCTTTGAGACCTTGTATTGATTACCGCCTTCTTAATTAAATTACAGTCAAATTTTAGTATCCTTTGCCGTTGCTGTCTGATTTGTTTGCTTGTATTAAAGGGGCTAGTTGGTTCACCAAGATAGACCTTCGAGGGGCGTATAATCTTGTGCGTATTAAACAAGGCGATGAATGGAAAACAGCATTTAATACGCCCGAGGGCCATTTTGAGTACCTGGTTATGCCATTCGGGCTTTCCAATGCTCCATCAGTATTTCAGTCCTTTATGCATGACATCTTCCGAGAGTACCTGGATAAATTCCTGATTGTGTATTTGGATGATATTTTGGTCTTTTCGGATGATTGGGAGTCTCATGTGAAGCAGGTCAGAATGGTGTCCCAGGTCCTTCGTGTGAATTCCTTGTTTGTGAAGGGGTCAAAGTGTCTCTTTGGAGTTCAGAAGGTTTCATTTTTGGGGTTCATTTTTTCCCCTTCTACTATCGAGATGGACCCTGTTAAAGTCCAGGCCATTTACGATTGGACTCAGCCGACATCTGTGAAGAGCCTGCAAAAGTTCCTGGGCTTTGCTAATTTTTATCGGCGCTTCATCGCTAATTTTTCTACTGTTGCTAAACCGTTGACTGATTTGACCAAGAAGGGTGCTGATGTGGTCAATTGGTCTTCTGCGGCTGTAGAGGCTTTTCAGGAGTTGAAGCGTTGTTTTTCTTCTGCCCCTGTGTTGTGCCAGCCAGATGTTTCGCTTCCGTTTCAGGTTGAGGTTGATGCTTCTGAGATTGGAGCAGGGGCTGTTTTGTCGCAGAGAAGTTCTGATGGCTCGGTGATGAAGCCATGTGCTTTCTTTTCTAGAAAGTTTTCGCCTGCTGAGCGTAACTATGATGTTGGTAATCGTGAATTGTTGGCCATGAAGTGGGCATTCGAGGAGTGGCGTCATTGGCTGGAAGGAGCCAAGCATCGCGTGGTGGTCTTGACAGATCACAAGAATTTGACTTATCTTGAGTCTGCCAAACGGCTGAATCCGAGACAGGCTCGATGGTCGTTATTTTTCTCCCGTTTTGATTTTGTGGTTTCGAACCTTCCGGGCTCTAAGAATGTGAAGGCTGATGCCCTGTCAAGGAGTTTTGTGCCTGACTCTCCGGGTGTTCCTAAGCCGGCGGGTATTCTCAAAGAGGGGGTAATTTTGTCTGCCATCTCCCTTGATTTGCGGCGGGTGCTGCAAAAATTTCAGGCTGATAGACCTGACCGTTGCCCAGCGGAGAAACTGTTTGTCCCTGATAGATGGACTAGTAGAGTTATCTCTGAGATTCATTGTTCAGTATTGGCTGGGCATCCTGGAATCTTTGGTACCAGAGATTTGGTGGCTAGATCCTTCTGGTGGCCGTCTTTGTCGCGGGATGTGCGTTCTTTTGTGCAGTCCTGTGGGACTTGTGCTCGGGCTAAGCCCTGCTGTTCTCGTGCCAGTGGGTTGCTTTTGCCCTTGCCGGTCCCGAAGAGGCCCTGGACGCATATTTCTATGGATTTTATTTCGGATCTCCCCGTCTCTCAAAATATGTCGGTCATTTGGGTGGTTTGTGATCGCTTTTCTAAGATGGTCCATTTGGTACCTTTGTCTAAATTGCCTTCCTCCTCTGATTTGGTGCCATTATTTTTCCAGCATGTGGTTCGTTTACATGGTATCCCGGAGAACATCGTTTCTGACAGAGGTTCCCAGTTTGTTTCAAGGTTTTCAAGGCGATCCTTTTGTGCTAGGATGGGCATTGATTTGTCTTTTTCCTCGGCTTTCCATCCTCAGACAAATGGCCAAACCGAACGAACTAATCAAACTTTGGAAACATATCTGAGATGCTTTGTTTCTGCTGATCAGGATGATTGGGTGTCCTTTTTGCCTTTGGCTGAGTTCGCCCTTAATAATCGGGCCAGCTCGGCTACTTTGGTTTCGCCGTTTTTCTGCAATTCTGGTTTCCATCCTCGTTTCTCTTCAGGGCAGGTTGAGTCTTCAGACTGTCCTGGTGTAGATACTGTGGTGGATAGGTTGCAGCAGATTTGGACTCATGTGGTGGACAATTTGACATTGTCCCAGGAGAAGGCTCAACGTTTCGCTAACCGCCCGCGCTGTGTGGGTCCCCGACTTCGTGTTGGGGATTTGGTTTGGTTGTCGTCTCGTTATGTTTCTATGAAGGTTTCCTCTCCTAAGTTTAAGCCTCGTTTCATTGGTCCGTATAAGATTTCGGAGGTTATCAATCCTGTGTCATTTCGTTTGGCCCTTCCTGCTTCTTTTGCCATCCATAATGTGTTCCATAGGTCGTTATTGCGGAGATACGTGGCGCCTGTGGTTCCATCCGTTGATCTTCCTGCCCCAGTGTTAGTTGAGGGGGAGTTGGAGTATGTGGTGGAGAAGATTTTGGATTCTCGTGTTTCGAGACGGAAACTCCAGTACCTGGTCAAGTGGAAGGGTTATGGTCAGGAAGATAATTCCTGGGTCTTTGCCTCTGATGTTCATGCTGCCGATCTGGTTCGTGCCTTTCATTTGGCTCATCCTGGTCGGCCTGGGGGCTCTGGTGAGGGTTCGGTGACCCCTCCTCAAGGGGGGGTACTGTTGTGAATTCTGTTGTCGGGCTCCCTCCTGTGGTCATGAATGGTACTTCGGCTGGTTCTGTCCATGGACTTCCTCTGGTGGGTGTTTCTGAGTTTCACAGGTGACGAGGTTAATTCGTTAGCTGCTGCTCTATTTAACTCCACTTAGATCTTTGCTCCATGCCACCTGTCAATGTTCCAGTATTGGTCTAGTTCACTCCTGGATCGTTCTTGTGACCTGTCTTCCTATCAGAAGCTAAGTGCCAGCTTGTATTTCTTTGGTTTGCTATTTTTCTGTCCAGCTTGCTATTTAATTTGTTGTCTTGCTTGCTGGAAGCTCTGGGACGCAGAGGGATCGCCTCCTCACCGTGAGTCGGTGCGGAGGGTCTTTTTGCGCCCTCTGCGTGGTCTTTTTGTAGGTTTTTGTGCTGACCGCAAAGTAACCTTTCCTATCCTCGGTCTGTTCAGTAAGTCGGGCCTCACTTTGCTAAATCTATTTCATCTCTGTGTTTGTATTTTCATCTTTACTCACAGTCATTATATGTGGGGGGCTGCCTTTTCCTTTTGGGAATTTCTCTGAGGCAAGGTAGGCTTATTTTTCTATCTTCAGGGCTAGCTAGTTTCTTAGGCTGTGCCGAGTTGCATAGGGAGCGTTAGGCGCAATCCACGGCTATTTCTAGTGTGTTTGATAGGTTTAGGGATTGCGGTCAGCAGAGTTCCCACGTCCCTGAGTTCGTCCTTATTATCAGTAACTATCAGGTCATTCCGTGTGCTCTTAACCACCAGGTCCATTATTGTCCTGACCACCAGGTCATAACAGTACAGGTGGCCCAAAGTACTAATGCATCTCAATAGAGGGATAAGAGAAGTTCTGAGACCATTTTTTTTTCTTTGCAGTGTGTTTTGTCTCTATTTTCCCCTTTACCTCTGGGTGGTTCAGGACACTGGTGTAAACATGGACATTCAAGGTCTGTCCTCTTGGATGGATAATCTCACTACAAGGATACAAAACATTCAAGATTTTGTGGTTCAGAATCCGAAGTCAGAGCCTAGGATTCCAATTCCTGATTTGTTTTTTGGTGATAGATCTAAGTTCTTGAATTTCAAAAATAATTGTAAATTGTTTCTTGCCTTGAAACCTCGCTCCTCAGGTGACCCTGTTCAACAAGTAAAGATCATTATTTCTTTGTTACGTGGTGACCCTCAAGACTGGGCATTTTCCCTTGCGCCAGGAGATCCGGCATTGTGTGATGTTGATGCGTTTTTCCTGGCGCTTGGATTGCTTTATGACGAACCTAATTCAGTGGATCAGGCAGAGAAAATCTTGCTGGCTCTGTGTCAGGGTCAGGATGAAGCGGAGATATATTGTCAGAAGTTTAGAAAGTGGTCTGTGCTCACTCAGTGGAATGAATGTGCCCTGGCAGCAATCTTCAGAAAGGGTCTCTCTGAAGCCCTTAAGGATGTCATGGTGGGGTTTCCCATGCCTGCTGGTCTGAATGAGTCTATGTCCTTGGCCATTCAGATCGATCGACGCTTGCGTGAGCGTAAAGCTGTGCACCATTTGGCGGTACTATCTGAGCATGGGCCTGAGCCTATGCAATGTGATAGGACTTTGACCAGAGCTGAACGGCAAGAACACAGACGTCGGAATGGGCTATGTTTTTACTGTGGTGATTCCACTCATGCTATCTCCGATTGTCCTAAACGCACTAAGCGGTTCGCTAGGTCTGCCACCATTGGTACGGTACAGTGTAAATTTCTATTGTCTGTTACTCTGATTTGCTCTTTGTCATCCTATTCTGTTATGGCATTTGTGGATTCAGGCGCTGCCCTGAATTTGATGGACTTGGAGTATGCTAGGCGCTGTGGTTTTTTCTTGGAGCCCTTGCAGTATTCTATTCCATTGAGAGGAATTGATGCTACGCCTTTGGCCAAGAATAAGCCTCAGTATTGGACCCAATTGACCATGTGCATGGCTCCTGCACATCAGGAGGATATCCGCTTTCTGGTGTTGCATAATCTGCATGATGTGGTCGTTTTGGGGTTGCCATGGCTACAGGTTCATAATCCAGTATTGGACAGGAAATCTATGTCTGTGTCCAGCTGGGGTTGCCAGGGGGTACATGGTGATGTTCCATTTTTGTCTATTTCGTCTTCCACTGCTTCTGAAGTTCCAGAGTTTTTGTCGGATTATCGGGATGTATTTGATGAGCCCAAAGCCAGCGCCCTACCTCGTCATAGGGATTGCGATTGTGCAATTAATTTGATTCCTGGTAGTAAGTTTCCTAAGGGCCGATTGTTCAATTTATCTGTGCCAGAACACGCCGCTATGTGGAGTTATATAAAGGAATCCTTGGAGAAAGGCCATATTCGCCCGTCGTCATCACCGTTAGGAGCAGGGTTCTTTTTTGTGGCCAAGAAGGATGGTTCTTTGAGACCTTGTATTGATTACCGCCTTCTTAATTAAATTACAGTCAAATTTTAGTATCCTTTGCCGTTGCTGTCTGATTTGTTTGCTTGTATTAAAGGGGCTAGTTGGTTCACCAAGATAGACCTTCGAGGGGCGTATAATCTTGTGCGTATTAAACAAGGCGATGAATGGAAAACAGCATTTAATACGCCCGAGGGCCATTTTGAGTACCTGGTTATGCCATTCGGGCTTTCCAATGCTCCATCAGTATTTCAGTCCTTTATGCATGACATCTTCCGAGAGTACCTGGATAAATTCCTGATTGTGTATTTGGATGATATTTTGGTCTTTTCGGATGATTGGGAGTCTCATGTGAAGCAGGTCAGAATGGTGTCCCAGGTCCTTCGTGTGAATTCCTTGTTTGTGAAGGGGTCAAAGTGTCTCTTTGGAGTTCAGAAGGTTTCATTTTTGGGGTTCATTTTTTCCCCTTCTACTATCGAGATGGACCCTGTTAAAGTCCAGGCCATTTACGATTGGACTCAGCCGACATCTGTGAAGAGCCTGCAAAAGTTCCTGGGCTTTGCTAATTTTTATCGGCGCTTCATCGCTAATTTTTCTACTGTTGCTAAACCGTTGACTGATTTGACCAAGAAGGGTGCTGATGTGGTCAATTGGTCTTCTGCGGCTGTAGAGGCTTTTCAGGAGTTGAAGCGTTGTTTTTCTTCTGCCCCTGTGTTGTGCCAGCCAGATGTTTCGCTTCCGTTTCAGGTTGAGGTTGATGCTTCTGAGATTGGAGCAGGGGCTGTTTTGTCGCAGAGAAGTTCTGATGGCTCGGTGATGAAGCCATGTGCTTTCTTTTCTAGAAAGTTTTCGCCTGCTGAGCGTAACTATGATGTTGGTAATCGTGAATTGTTGGCCATGAAGTGGGCATTCGAGGAGTGGCGTCATTGGCTGGAAGGAGCCAAGCATCGCGTGGTGGTCTTGACAGATCACAAGAATTTGACTTATCTTGAGTCTGCCAAACGGCTGAATCCGAGACAGGCTCGATGGTCGTTATTTTTCTCCCGTTTTGATTTTGTGGTTTCGAACCTTCCGGGCTCTAAGAATGTGAAGGCTGATGCCCTGTCAAGGAGTTTTGTGCCTGACTCTCCGGGTGTTCCTAAGCCGGCGGGTATTCTCAAAGAGGGGGTAATTTTGTCTGCCATCTCCCTTGATTTGCGGCGGGTGCTGCAAAAATTTCAGGCTGATAGACCTGACCGTTGCCCAGCGGAGAAACTGTTTGTCCCTGATAGATGGACTAGTAGAGTTATCTCTGAGATTCATTGTTCAGTATTGGCTGGGCATCCTGGAATCTTTGGTACCAGAGATTTGGTGGCTAGATCCTTCTGGTGGCCGTCTTTGTCGCGGGATGTGCGTTCTTTTGTGCAGTCCTGTGGGACTTGTGCTCGGGCTAAGCCCTGCTGTTCTCGTGCCAGTGGGTTGCTTTTGCCCTTGCCGGTCCCGAAGAGGCCCTGGACGCATATTTCTATGGATTTTATTTCGGATCTCCCCGTCTCTCAAAATATGTCGGTCATTTGGGTGGTTTGTGATCGCTTTTCTAAGATGGTCCATTTGGTACCTTTGTCTAAATTGCCTTCCTCCTCTGATTTGGTGCCATTATTTTTCCAGCATGTGGTTCGTTTACATGGTATCCCGGAGAACATCGTTTCTGACAGAGGTTCCCAGTTTGTTTCAAGGTTTTCAAGGCGATCCTTTTGTGCTAGGATGGGCATTGATTTGTCTTTTTCCTCGGCTTTCCATCCTCAGACAAATGGCCAAACCGAACGAACTAATCAAACTTTGGAAACATATCTGAGATGCTTTGTTTCTGCTGATCAGGATGATTGGGTGTCCTTTTTGCCTTTGGCTGAGTTCGCCCTTAATAATCGGGCCAGCTCGGCTACTTTGGTTTCGCCGTTTTTCTGCAATTCTGGTTTCCATCCTCGTTTCTCTTCAGGGCAGGTTGAGTCTTCAGACTGTCCTGGTGTAGATACTGTGGTGGATAGGTTGCAGCAGATTTGGACTCATGTGGTGGACAATTTGACATTGTCCCAGGAGAAGGCTCAACGTTTCGCTAACCGCCCGCGCTGTGTGGGTCCCCGACTTCGTGTTGGGGATTTGGTTTGGTTGTCGTCTCGTTATGTTTCTATGAAGGTTTCCTCTCCTAAGTTTAAGCCTCGTTTCATTGGTCCGTATAAGATTTCGGAGGTTATCAATCCTGTGTCATTTCGTTTGGCCCTTCCTGCTTCTTTTGCCATCCATAATGTGTTCCATAGGTCGTTATTGCGGAGATACGTGGCGCCTGTGGTTCCATCCGTTGATCTTCCTGCCCCAGTGTTAGTTGAGGGGGAGTTGGAGTATGTGGTGGAGAAGATTTTGGATTCTCGTGTTTCGAGACGGAAACTCCAGTACCTGGTCAAGTGGAAGGGTTATGGTCAGGAAGATAATTCCTGGGTCTTTGCCTCTGATGTTCATGCTGCCGATCTGGTTCGTGCCTTTCATTTGGCTCATCCTGGTCGGCCTGGGGGCTCTGGTGAGGGTTCGGTGACCCCTCCTCAAGGGGGGGTACTGTTGTGAATTCTGTTGTCGGGCTCCCTCCTGTGGTCATGAATGGTACTTCGGCTGGTTCTGTCCATGGACTTCCTCTGGTGGGTGTTTCTGAGTTTCACAGGTGACGAGGTTAATTCGTTAGCTGCTGCTCTATTTAACTCCACTTAGATCTTTGCTCCATGCCACCTGTCAATGTTCCAGTATTGGTCTAGTTCACTCCTGGATCGTTCTTGTGACCTGTCTTCCTATCAGAAGCTAAGTGCCAGCTTGTATTTCTTTGGTTTGCTATTTTTCTGTCCAGCTTGCTATTTAATTTGTTGTCTTGCTTGCTGGAAGCTCTGGGACGCAGAGGGATCGCCTCCTCACCGTGAGTCGGTGCGGAGGGTCTTTTTGCGCCCTCTGCGTGGTCTTTTTGTAGGTTTTTGTGCTGACCGCAAAGTAACCTTTCCTATCCTCGGTCTGTTCAGTAAGTCGGGCCTCACTTTGCTAAATCTATTTCATCTCTGTGTTTGTATTTTCATCTTTACTCACAGTCATTATATGTGGGGGGCTGCCTTTTCCTTTTGGGAATTTCTCTGAGGCAAGGTAGGCTTATTTTTCTATCTTCAGGGCTAGCTAGTTTCTTAGGCTGTGCCGAGTTGCATAGGGAGCGTTAGGCGCAATCCACGGCTATTTCTAGTGTGTTTGATAGGTTTAGGGATTGCGGTCAGCAGAGTTCCCACGTCCCTGAGTTCGTCCTTATTATCAGTAACTATCAGGTCATTCCGTGTGCTCTTAACCACCAGGTCCATTATTGTCCTGACCACCAGGTCATAACAGTACAGGTGGCCCAAAGTACTAATGCATCTCAATAGAGGGATAAGAGAAGTTCTGAGACCATTTTTTTTTCTTTGCAGTGTGTTTTGTCTCTATTTTCCCCTTTACCTCTGGGTGGTTCAGGACACTGGTGTAAACATGGACATTCAAGGTCTGTCCTCTTGGATGGATAATCTCACTACAAGGATACAAAACATTCAAGATTTTGTGGTTCAGAATCCGAAGTCAGAGCCTAGGATTCCAATTCCTGATTTGTTTTTTGGTGATAGATCTAAGTTCTTGAATTTCAAAAATAATTGTAAATTGTTTCTTGCCTTGAAACCTCGCTCCTCAGGTGACCCTGTTCAACAAGTAAAGATCATTATTTCTTTGTTACGTGGTGACCCTCAAGACTGGGCATTTTCCCTTGCGCCAGGAGATCCGGCATTGTGTGATGTTGATGCGTTTTTCCTGGCGCTTGGATTGCTTTATGACGAACCTAATTCAGTGGATCAGGCAGAGAAAATCTTGCTGGCTCTGTGTCAGGGTCAGGATGAAGCGGAGATATATTGTCAGAAGTTTAGAAAGTGGTCTGTGCTCACTCAGTGGAATGAATGTGCCCTGGCAGCAATCTTCAGAAAGGGTCTCTCTGAAGCCCTTAAGGATGTCATGGTGGGGTTTCCCATGCCTGCTGGTCTGAATGAGTCTATGTCCTTGGCCATTCAGATCGATCGACGCTTGCGTGAGCGTAAAGCTGTGCACCATTTGGCGGTACTATCTGAGCATGGGCCTGAGCCTATGCAATGTGATAGGACTTTGACCAGAGCTGAACGGCAAGAACACAGACGTCGGAATGGGCTATGTTTTTACTGTGGTGATTCCACTCATGCTATCTCCGATTGTCCTAAACGCACTAAGCGGTTCGCTAGGTCTGCCACCATTGGTACGGTACAGTGTAAATTTCTATTGTCTGTTACTCTGATTTGCTCTTTGTCATCCTATTCTGTTATGGCATTTGTGGATTCAGGCGCTGCCCTGAATTTGATGGACTTGGAGTATGCTAGGCGCTGTGGTTTTTTCTTGGAGCCCTTGCAGTATTCTATTCCATTGAGAGGAATTGATGCTACGCCTTTGGCCAAGAATAAGCCTCAGTATTGGACCCAATTGACCATGTGCATGGCTCCTGCACATCAGGAGGATATCCGCTTTCTGGTGTTGCATAATCTGCATGATGTGGTCGTTTTGGGGTTGCCATGGCTACAGGTTCATAATCCAGTATTGGACAGGAAATCTATGTCTGTGTCCAGCTGGGGTTGCCAGGGGGTACATGGTGATGTTCCATTTTTGTCTATTTCGTCTTCCACTGCTTCTGAAGTTCCAGAGTTTTTGTCGGATTATCGGGATGTATTTGATGAGCCCAAAGCCAGCGCCCTACCTCGTCATAGGGATTGCGATTGTGCAATTAATTTGATTCCTGGTAGTAAGTTTCCTAAGGGCCGATTGTTCAATTTATCTGTGCCAGAACACGCCGCTATGTGGAGTTATATAAAGGAATCCTTGGAGAAAGGCCATATTCGCCCGTCGTCATCACCGTTAGGAGCAGGGTTCTTTTTTGTGGCCAAGAAGGATGGTTCTTTGAGACCTTGTATTGATTACCACCTTCTTAATTAAATTACAGTCAAATTTTAGTATCCTTTGCCGTTGCTGTCTGATTTGTTTGCTCGTATTAAAGGGGCTAGTTGGTTCACCAAGATAGACCTTCGAGGGGCGTATAATCTTGTGCGTATTAAACAAGGCGATGAATGGAAAACAGCATTTAATACGCCCGAGGGCCATTTTGAGTACCTGGTTATGCCATTCGGGCTTTCCAATGCTCCATCAGTATTTCAGTCCTTTATGCATGACATCTTCCGAGAGTACCTGGATAAATTCCTGATTGTGTATTTGGATGATATTTTGGTCTTTTCGGATGATTGGGAGTCTCATGTGAAGCAGGTCAGAATGGTGTCCCAGGTCCTTCGTGTGAATTCCTTGTTTGTGAAGGGGTCAAAGTGTCTCTTTGGAGTTCAGAAGGTTTCATTTTTGGGGTTCATTTTTTCCCCTTCTACTATCGAGATGGACCCTGTTAAAGTCCAGGCCATTTACGATTGGACTCAGCCGACATCTGTGAAGAGCCTGCAAAAGTTCCTGGGCTTTGCTAATTTTTATCGGCGCTTCATCGCTGATTTTTCTACTGTTGCTAAACCGTTGACTGATTTGACCAAGAAGGGTGCTGATGTGGTCAATTGGTCTTCTGCGGCTGTTGAGGCTTTTCAGGAGTTGAAGCGTTGTTTTTCTTCTGCCCCTGTGTTGTGCCAGCCAGATGTTTCGCTTCCGTTTCAGGTTGAGGTTGATGCTTCTGAGATTGGAGCAGGGGCTGTTTTGTCGCAGAGAAGTTCTGATGGCTCGGTGATGAAGCCATGTGCTTTCTTTTCTAGAAAGTTTTCGCCTGCTGAGCGTAACTATGATGTTGGTAATCGTGAATTGTTGGCCATGAAGTGGGCATTCGAGGAGTGGCGTCATTGGCTGGAAGGAGCCAAGCATCGCGTGGTGGTCTTGACAGATCACAAGAATTTGACTTATCTTGAGTCTGCCAAACGGCTGAATCCGAGACAGGCTCGATGGTCGTTATTTTTCTCCCGTTTTGATTTTGTGGTTTCGAACCTTCCGGGCTCTAAGAATGTGAAGGCTGATGCCCTGTCAAGGAGTTTTGTGCCTGACTCTCCGGGTGTTCCTAAGCCGGCGGGTATTCTCAAAGAGGGGGTAATTTTGTCTGCCATCTCCCCTGATTTGCGGCGGGTGCTGCAAAAATTTCAGGCTGATAGACCTGACCATTGCCCAGCGGAGAAACTGTTTGTCCATGATAGATGGACTAGTAGAGTTATCTCTGAGATTCATTGTTCAGTATTGGCTGGGCATCCTGGAATCTTTGGTACCAGAGATTTGGTGGCTAGATCCTTCTGGTGGCCGTCTTTGTCGCGGGATGTGCGTTCTTTTGTGCAGTCCTGTGGGACTTGTGCTCGGGCTAAGCCCTGCTGTTCTCGTGCCAGTGGGTTGCTTTTGCCCTTGCCGGTCCCGAAGAGGCCCTGGACGCATATTTCTATGGATTTTATTTCGGATCTCCCCGTCTCTCAAAATATGTCGGTCATTTGGGTGGTTTGTGATCGCTTTTCTAAGATGGTCCATTTGGTACCTTTGTCTAAATTGCCTTCCTCCTCTGATTTGGTGCCATTATTTTTCCAGCATGTGGTTCGTTTACATGGTATCCCGGAGAACATCGTTTCTGACAGAGGTTCCCAGTTTGTTTCAAGGTTTTCAAGGCGATCCTTTTGTGCTAGGATGGGCATTGATTTGTCTTTTTCCTCGGCTTTCCATCCTCAGACAAATGGCCAAACCGAACGAACTAATCAAACTTTGGAAACATATCTGAGATGCTTTGTTTCTGCTGATCAGGATGATTGGGTGTCCTTTTTGCCTTTGGCTGAGTTCGCCCTTAATAATCGGGCCAGCTCGGCTACTTTGGTTTCGCCGTTTTTCTGCAATTCTGGTTTCCATCCTCGTTTCTCTTCAGGGCAGGTTGAGTCTTCAGACTGTCCTGGTGTAGATACTGTGGTGGATAGGTTGCAGCAGATTTGGACTCATGTGGTGGACAATTTGACATTGTCCCAGGAGAAGGCTCAACGTTTCGCTAACCGCCCGCGCTGTGTGGGTCCCCGACTTCGTGTTGGGGATTTGGTTTGGTTGTCGTCTCGTTATGTTTCTATGAAGGTTTCCTCTCCTAAGTTTAAGCCTCGTTTCATTGGTCCGTATAAGATTTCGGAGGTTATCAATCCTGTGTCATTTCGTTTGGCCCTTCCTGCTTCTTTTGCCATCCATAATGTGTTCCATAGGTCGTTATTGCGGAGATACGTGGCGCCTGTGGTTCCATCCGTTGATCTTCCTGCCCCGGTGTTAGTTGAGGGGGAGTTGGAGTATGTGGTGGAGAAGATTTTGGATTCTCGTGTTTCGAGACGGAAACTCCAGTACCTGGTCAAGTGGAAGGGTTATGGTCAGGAAGATAATTCCTGGGTCTTTGCCTCTGATGTTCATGCTGCCGATCTGGTTCGTGCCTTTCATTTGGCTCATCCTGGTCGGCCTGGGGGCTCTGGTGAGGGTTCGGTGACCCCTCCTCAAGGGGGGGTACTGTTGTGAATTCTGTTGTCGGGCTCCCTCCTGTGGTCATGAATGGTACTTCGGCTGGTTCTGTCCATGGACTTCCTCTGGTGGGTGTTTCTGAGTTTCACAGGTGACGAGGTTAATTCGTTAGCTGCTGCTCTATTTAACTCCACTTAGATCTTTGCTCCATGCCACCTGTCAATGTTCCAGTATTGGTCTAGTTCACTCCTGGATCGTTCTTGTGACCTGTCTTCCTATCAGAAGCTAAGTGCCAGCTTGTGTTTCTTTGGTTTGCTATTTTTCTGTCCAGCTTGCTATTTAATTTGTTGTCTTGCTTGCTGGAAACTCTGGGACGCAGAGGGAGCGCCTCCGCACCGTGAGTCGGTGCGGAGGGTCTTTTTGCGCCCTCTGCGTGGTCTTTTTGTAGGTTTTTGTGCTGACCGCAAAGTAACCTTTCCTATCCTCGGTTTGTTCAGTAAGTCGGGCCTCACTTTGCTAAATCTATTTCATCTCTGTGTTTGTATTTTCATCTTTACTCACAGTCATTATATGTGGGGGGCTGCCTTTTCCTTTTGGGAATTTCTCTGAGGCAAGGTAGGCTTATTTTTCTATCTTCAGGGCTAGCTAGTTTCTTAGGCTGTGCCGAGTTGCATAGGGAGCGTTAGGCACAATCCACGGCTATTTCTAGTGTGTTTGATAGGTTTAGGGATTGCGGTCAGCAGAGTTCCCACGTCCCAGAGCTCGTCCTTATTATCAGTAACTATCAGGTCATTCCGTGTGCTCTTAACCACCAGGTCCATTATTGTCCTGACCACCAGGTCATAACAATAGACACCCATATCCCAAGATATTTAAATTAGCTCACCTGTTATGATTAGATAATTCAGTACCACAATGGACATAGAAGTCAGAGCACATACAGTGACCTGACAATAACCCAAAAACATAGAACGAGCTCTGAGACGTGGAAACTCTGCTGACCGCAATCCCTAATCCTCTCCAACCACACTAAAGGCAGCCGTGGATTGCGCCTAACGCTCCCTATGCAACTCGGCACGGCCTGAGAAACTAGCTAGCCTGAAGATAGAAAATAAGCCTACCTTGCCTCAGAGAAATACCCCAAAGGAAAAGGCAGCCCCCCCACATATAATGACTGTGAGTAAGATGAAAAGACAAACGCAGAGATGAAATAGATTTAGCAAAGTGAGGCCCGACTTTCTGAACAGAGCGAGGATAGGAAAGGTAACTTTGCGGTCAACACAAAACCCTACAAACAACCACGCAAAGGGGGCAAAAAGACCCTCCATACCGACTAACGGTACGGAGGTACACCCTCTGCGTCCCAGAGCTTCCAGCAAGCAAGAAAAAACCAAATAAGCAAGCTGGACAGAAAAACAGCAAACAAAAATAACAAAAGCGGAACTTAGCTATGCAGAGCAGCAGGCCACAGGAACGATCCAGGAGGAAGCAAGTCCAATACTAGAACATTGACTGGAAGCCAGGATCAAAGCACTAGGTGGAGTTAAATAGAGCAGCACCTAACGACTTCACCACATCACCTGAGGAAGGAAACTCAGAAGCCGCAGTACCACTTTCCTCCACCAACGGAAGCTCATAGAGAGAATCAGCCGAAGTACCACTTGTGACCACAGGAGGGAACTCTGCCACAGAATTCATAACAGTACCCCCCCCTTGAGGAGGGGTCACCGAACCCTCACCAGAGCCCCCAGGACGACCAGGATGAGCCATATGAAAGGCACGAACAAGATCGGGAGCATGGACATCAGAGGCAAAGACCCAGGAATTATCTTCCTGATCATATCCCTTCCACTTAACCAGATACTGGAGTTTCCGTCTTGAAACACGAGAATCCAAAATCTTCTCCACAATATACTCCAACTCCCCCTCCACCAAAACCGGAGCAGGAGGATCAACAGATGGAACCATAGGTGCCACGTATCTCCGCAACAATGACCTATGGAATACGTTATGGACGGAAAAAGAATCTGGAAGGGTCAAACGAAAAGACACAGGATTAAGAACCTCAGAAATCCTATACGGACCAATGAAACAAGGTTTAAACTTAGGAGAGGAAACCTTCATAGGAATATGACGAGAAGACAACCAAACCAAATCCCCAACACGAAGTCGGGGACCCACACAGCGTCTGCGATTAGCGAAACGTTGAGCCTTCTCCTGGGACAAGGTCAAATTGTCCACTACATGAGTCCAAATCTGCTGCAACCTGTCCACCACAGTATCCACACCAGGACAGTCCGAAGACTCAACCTGCCCTGAAGAGAAACGAGGATGGAACCCAGAGTTGCAGAAAAACGGCGAAACCAAGGTAGCCGAGCTGCCCGATTATTAAGGGCGAACTCAGCCAAAGGCAAAAAGGACACCCAGTCATCCTGATCAGCAGAAACAAAGCATCTCAGATATGTTTCCAAGGTCTGATTGGTTCGTTCGGTCTGGCCATTGGTCTGAGGATGGAAAGCCGAGGAAAAAGACAAGTCAATGCCCATCCTAGCACAAAAAGCTCGCCAAAACCTCGAAACAAACTGGGAACCTCTGTCAGAAACGATATTCTCTGGAATGCCATGTAAACGAACCACATGCTGGAAGAACAATGGCACCAAATCAGAGGAGGAAGGTAATTTAGACAAGGGTACCAAATGGACCATCTTAGAGAAGCGATCACAAACCACCCAAATGACTGACATTTTTTGAGAGACGGGAAGATCTGAAATAAAATCCATAGAGATATGTGTCCAAGGCCTCTTCGGGACCGGCAAGGGCAAAAGCAACCCACTGTCACGAGAACAGCAGGGCTTAGCCCGAGCACAAATCCCACAGGACTGCACAAAAGAACGCACATCCCGCGACAGAGATGGCCACCAAAAGGATCTAGCCACTAACTCTCTGGTACCAAAGATTCCAGGATGACCAGCCAACACCGAACAATGAACCTCAGAGATAACTTTATTTGTCCATCTATCAGGGACAAACAGTTTCTCCGCTGGGCAACGATCAGGTTTATTAGCCTGAAATTTTTGCAGCACCCGCCGCAAATCAGGGGAGATGGCAGACACAATTACTCCCTCTTTGAGAATACCCGCCGGCTCAGATAAACCCGGAGAGTCGGGCACAAAACTCCTAGACAGGGCATCCGCCTTCACATTTTTAGAGCCCGGAAGGTACGAAACCACAAAGTCAAAACGGGCAAAAAACAGCGACCAACGAGCCTGTCTAGGATTCAACCGCTTGGCAGACTCGAGATAAGTCAAGTTCTTATGATCAGTCAAGACCACCACGCGATGCTTAGCTCCTTCAAGCCAATGACGCCACTCCTCGAATGCCCACTTCATGGCCAGCAACTCTCGATTGCCGACATCATAATTTCGCTCAGCAGGCGAAAACTTCCTGGAAAAGAAGGCGCATGGTTTCATCACCGAGCAATCAGAACTTCTCTGCAACAAAACAGCCCCCGCTCCAATCTCAGAAGCATCAACCTCGACCTGGAATGGAAGCGAAACATCTGGTTGACACAACACAGGGGCAGAAGAAAAACGACGCTTCAACTCTTGAAAAGCTTCCACAGCAGCAGAAGACCAATTGACCACATCAGCACCCTTCTTGGTCAAATCGGTCAATGGTTTAGCAATACTAGAAAAATTGCAGATGAAGCGACGATAATAATTAGCAAAGCCCAGGAACTTTTGCAGACTTTTCAGAGATGTCGGCTGAGTCCAATCATGGATGGCTTGGACCTTAACAGGGTCCATCTCGATAGTAGAAGGGGAAAAAATGAACCCCAAAAATGAAATCTTCTGAACACCAAAGAGACACTTTGATCCCTTCACAAACAAAGAATTAGCACGCAGGACCTGAAACACCGTTCTGACCTGCTTCACATGAGATTCCCAATCATCCGAGAAGACCAAAATATCATCCAAGTACACAATCAGGAATTTATCCAGGTACTCTCGGAAGATGTCATGCATAAAGGACTGAAACACTGATGGAGCATTGGCAAGTCCGAATGGCATTACTAGGTACTCAAAATGGCCCTCGGGCGCATTAAATGCAGTTTTCCATTCATCGCCTCGCTTAATACGCACAAGATTATATGCACCACGAAGATCTATCTTGGTGAACCAACTAGCCCCCTTAATCCGAGCAAACAAATCAGATAACAGCAGCAAGGGGTACTGAAATTTAACCGTGATCTTATTTATAAGGCAGTAATCTATACAAGGTCTCAGCGAACCATCCTTCTTGGCCACAAAAAAGAACCCTGCTCCTAATGGCGATGATGACGGGCGAATGTGCCCCTTCTCCAAGGACTCCTTCACGTAACTCCGCATAGCGGCGTGCTCAGGCACAGATAAATTAAACAGTCGACCTTTTGGGAATTTACTACCAGGAATCAAATCGATAGCACAATCACAATCCCTATGCGGAGGTAGGGTATCGGACTTGGGATCATCAAATACATCCCGGTAATCAGACAATAACTCTGGGACCTCAGAAGGGGTGGATGACGAAATAGACAGAAATGGGACATCAGCATGTACCCCCTCACAACCCCAGCTGGACACAGACATGGATTTCCAATCTAATACTGGATTATGGACTTGTAGCCATGGCAACCCCAACAAGACCACATCATGCAGATTATGCAACACCAGAAAGCGAATAACCTCCTGATGTGCAGGAGCCATGCACATGGTCAGCTGGGTCCAGTACTGAGGCTTATTCTTGGCCAAAGGCGCAGCATCAATTCCTCTCAATGGAATAGGACACTGCAAGGGCTCCAAGAAAAACTCACATCGCCTAGCATACTCCAAGTCCATCAAATTCAGGGCAGCGCCTGAATCCACAAATGCCATGACAGAATAAGATAACAAAGAGCAGATCAAGGTAATGGACAAAAGAAATTTTGACTGTACCGTACCAATGGTGGCAGACCTAGCGAACCGCTTAGTGCGCTTAGGACAATCAGAGATAGCATGAGTGGAATCACCACAGTAGAAACACAGCCCATTCTGACGTCTGTGTTCTTGCCGTTCAACTCTGGTCAAAGTCCTATCGCACTGCATAGGCTCAGGTTTATGCTCAGATAATACCGCCAAATGGTGCACAGATTTACGCTCACGCAAGCGTCGACCGATCTGAATGACCAAAGACATAGACTCATTCAGACCAGCAGGCATAGGAAATCCCACCATGACATCCTTAAGGGCTTCAGAGAGACCCTTTCTGAAAATAGCTGCGAGCGCACCTTCATTCCATTGAGTGAGTACGGACCACTTTCTAAATTTCTGACAATATACCTCTATCTCATCCTGACCCTGACACAGAGCCAGCAAATTATTCTCTGCCTGATCCACTGAATTAGGTTCATCGTACAGCAATCCGAGCGCCAGGAAAAACGCATCAGTATTACACAATGTAGGATCTCCTGGCGCAAGAGAAAATGCCCAGTCCTGAGGGTCGCCACGTAATAAAGAAATTATGATCCTAACTTGTTGAACTGGGTCACCAGAGGAGCGAGGTTTCAAAGCCAGAAATAGTTTACAATTATTTTTGAAACTCAGAAATTTAGTTCTATCTCCAAAAAACAAATCAGGAATAGGAATTATTGGTTCCAACATAGAATTCTGAACCACAAAGTCTTGAATATTTTGTACTCTTGCCGTGAGCTGATCCACACATGAAGACATACCTTTAATGTCCATCGCTACACCTGTGTCCTGAACCACCCAAATGTCTAGGGGAAAAAAAAGGCAAAACACAGTGCAGAGAAAAAAAAATGGTCTCAGAACTTCTTTTTTCCCTCTATTGAGAATCATTAGTACTTATGGCTTCCAGTACTGTTATGATTAGGTAATTCAGTACCACAATGGACATAGAAGTCAGAGCACATACAGTGACCTGACAATAATCCAAAAACATAGAACGAGCTCTGAGACGTGGGAACTCTGCTGACCGCAATCCCTAATCCTCTCCAACCACACTAAAGGCAGCCGTGGATTGCGCCTAACGCTCCCTATGCAACTCGGCACGGCCTGAGAAACTAGCTAGCCTGAAGATAGAAAATAAGCCTACCTTGCCTCAGAGAAATACCCCAAAGGAAAAGGCAGCCCCCCCACATATAATGACTGTGAGTAAGATGAAAAGACAAACGCAGAGATGAAATAGATTTAGCAAAGTGAGGCCCGACTTTCTGAACAGAGCGAGGATAGGAAAGGTAACTTTGCGGTCAACACAAAACCCTACAAACAACCACGCAAAGGGGGCAAAAAGACCCTCCATACCGACTAACGGTACGGAGGTACACCCTCTGCGTCCCAGAGCTTCCAGCAAGCAAGAAAAAAACAAATAAGCAAGCTGGACAGAAAAAACAGCAAACAAAAATAACAAAAGCGGAACTTAGCTATGCAGAGCAGCAGGCCACAGGAACGATCCAGGAGGAAGCAAGTCCAATACTAGAACATTGACTGGAAGCCAGGATCAAAGCACTAGGTGGAGTTAAATAGAGCAGCACCTAACGACTTCACCACATCACCTGAGGAAGGAAACTCAGAAGCCGCAGTACCACTTTCCTCCACCAACGGAAGCTCATAGAGAGAATCAGCCGAAGTACCACTTGTGACCACAGGAGGGAGCTCTGCCACAGAATTCACAACACTCACTACCTTCAATCGCCCCTCCTTCATCGGCTCACTCCCTTCCTCCCCAGCATCATCTACTTTAAACAAGATAGACTTACTCCAGTTTATCGTTAGTCCTGACACTGAGCCAAATCGTTTGATAATCGCAATGGCTCCCTCCAAGGAAGTAGCCGGGTCAGCTAGAAATAGCAGAATGTCATCCACATACAACGCCACCCTTTCTTCAATCATCCCATATTTAAATCCAGACATCTCATCAGACCGTCTAAGCTTAGCAGCTAGTGGCTCCACAGTCAGAGCAAACAAAAGAGGAGAGAGCGGACATCCCTGCCTCGTCCCTCTAGCTAAGTGTATGGTCCGTGATAACTTCCCGTTCACCCTAACCCTGGCCATCAGCTTTGAGTACATCAACCGAATCCAAGACACGAACTGCGGGCCAAACCCCATACTCCGCAACACCAGCCAGAGATATCCCCACTCCACACTATCGAACGCCTTATGGGCATCTAAGGATGCAATAACTCTCTGGCCACGGTTGTCGGATTTGAGCTGCAGACTCATAAATAACCTCCGTAGATTAATTGCAGTGGACCTATCAGGCATAAAGCCAGATTGGTCTGGGTGCACCAGGCCAGAGATGACACTCGTCAACCTCATCGCCAACACCTTAGCCAGGAGTTTGACATCTATAGTGAGTAAGGAGATTGGCCGGTATGAATCTGGCTGTTTCAGGTCTTTCCCCTCCTTAGGAATCATTACTATTACAGCCTCTCGCATGGATGCCGGCAGACTCCCTCCATTCCTAGCCTCCTCCAAGACCGTCCTCTCTATCTGTGTCACTCAGCCTCGGGAGCTCCAATCCCTCAAGGTACGCCACCGCGTTTCCCACTGATCCGTCCACCCGAGAGGAATATAGGTCTGCGTAAAAATCCGCAAAGACCTCTAAAATCTCTGGAGTCTCGGAAACACTCACACCACTCCCGGACATCAAAGAATGAACAAAAGAAGAATTTCTCTGAGCAGAAGCCACCAGCGATAACATATGACCCACAGATTCACCCTCCTGATAATAGGCCAGATTCATAAATTCCCTCTTCCTTTCAGCCTTACCCAATAAAACTTCTTCCAGTTGACTCTGAGCAGCCTTCAACCTCCTCCCAGCTTCCAGAGTACCCAGTATTACCATCTCGTATTCAGCTATTCTCAACCCATCAATCGCTAACCTCTCTGCCTCTCTCGATTTCCGCTTAAATCTGCTAATATCCCTAAACAGCAGCCCTCTTAAGTATGCCTTCATGGCTTCCCACACGGTAAGAGCATCCGCACTTCCCTCATTTATCTCAAAAAATTCCGCCAACTCCTGTTTTATCTTTTCCAAATCTACACTGTGCAACCAATTAGGGTGAATCTTCCACTCCCTCCTACACCCGGTCCGTGTCCCCATCAGTCGAAACTCCACTTCAACTGGACTATGGTCCGAAAGAGCCCTAGGTAAATATCTCACACCCCCCACCATCGTATCCAACAAACGATTACCCAGTGCCAGATCAATCCTGGACAAAGTAGCATGAGCCGGTGAGTAGCATGAATACCCCCTTTCCCCAACGTGTCTAACTCTCCATAGTTCAATCATACCTACTTCTCGAACATAAGTCCCAAACGTAGTAATGTGTCCCACTGTCCTATTTTGAGAATTTTTTTCCCAAAAGTCATCACATATATTATTAAGATCCCCGATAATTAGAAACGGTAACGGACCCCATCGCTCCACTCTCTCCAGCACCTCTCTAATTTTCTTGCTTGAGTATGGGGGCAGAATATACATTGCCGCTATACACATCAACACTCCATTTATTTTACACTTCACCACCACATACTCACTATCCACATCCTCCTGTACCGTTACCTCTTCATACTGCACCCCCACAGGTAACAGCACTGACACACCCGTAGAGTACGCAGAAAAAGTAGAATGATACGCCCTCTGTATCCAGCGCCTATTCAATACATCCACCTTTTCCGCACCAAATGTGTCTCCAGCAGACATATCATTGAGACCCTCTGTTCTCGAACATACTGCAGACTTTCCGCCCGCCGGGTTTTATCCGCCAGACCTCTCACATTCCAACTCAATATTTTAATGCGATCATCCATCATGTGGCTCATCATCCCTCATAGTATCCAGTTTCCCAAGTATGAGCTGTCCAATCCCACCCACCCTCCCTGCCCCCTCCCAACTTACCCCCCTAACCCCCCCCATGTAACGCATTCTTCCTCTCATCCAGAGTGGGGCTCCACCGCCCACTGCGAACACTCTCCCTTACTTAGCCCTCTCCATTTGCCTCCCGCCGCCATAACAGTCAGAATTTCCCACAACTTTCGTTTTATCCTAACATTCCAACTTATATAAACATTTATGAAAATTATCAAACCAATTTACAGTATCCAGCATAACCCTCCTCCCCCATATTTACGAGACAGTACTGTCTCCTCCGGCCAGTCACTCAGTATGGCCCAGCAAAACCGTCAGTAGCAGCTCAATTCTTTAATCAATGCTAACAAGCACAAATCCCTCTTCCAGCGACAGAGAAAACAATTCCCATCTGGATCTCGCTGAAATGTCAGTCACCCTCTCCCTTAAGTTTTTTCTCGTTAGTATCAATCCATTGGGTAACGTCCTCTGGTGTCAGAAAAAAGTGGGTCTCAACTTTGCGGGGAACATCACAGAGTACTGCACTCCCAGCTCCCTCAGCCATCGCTTGACCCCAGTAAACTTCATCCGCTGCTTCTGAACCGCAGAGGAATAATCCGGGTAAATGGCGATTTTTTGACCTCCAGCCGTCAGAGCAGCCAGCTTTCAACAAACTCTGTGGGGTTTCTCCCCTCCGTCTTTTCAGGCAGCCCCACTATACATATGTTATTCCTTCTGGATCCATTTTCCAGATCCTCATTTTTAGCAGCAAGCTCGGCTATTGCTTGGGCGAATTTCTTCTCCGCTTTTTGTAATTTAACTATGTGATCTTCTGCCGTGCTCACCCTCTCCTCCACCGCTCCCATACGTTTGTCCATCTTTTGCAGGGCTGCATTAATCTGTGCCGTGTCCCCTTTAACCTCCTGCATTTGCAGGGCCAGGAAATTTAGGGATTGCTGGCACGAGGAGATCAGCGCAATAACATCTCTAAGAGTCAGCTCTTCTGCCAGCTGTGAGCCCTCAGGTCCCCCACTAGCACCCGCCATGCTGCCTCCTTCCTTCTCCTTCTGTACCTCATGCTTCTCCGCCATGCTTGTATCCTCCTCCTCCTCCTTGTCAGCTCCAGCTCCGGATCCTTGCTCTGCCTCCTTCACAGCTTCCACTCTGGCATATTGCTGCAGCTTCGCCGCCACCTCCATATGCCGCTGACATGCGGCGTTCTCCCTGTCGGCGTCTTCTCTGACATCGGCGCCATCTTGGCTGGCTCCTGCTTCGCCAGCTCCCGCGTCTTTCTGCCGCCTCCTGGTCATCGTCGCCGGTGCCGGTATCGCCGCTCAGCACCGCTGTGTCCTCCAGACTATGGGCCAACCTGTGCACAGTAGGAAATCCCGAAAATCAGGTTTAAAACAGGATTTTAATCCTTCTGGCAGCGGGAGCGCTCTTCCCTGCGGACAGTATACCTGTATACCGAGGGCAGCACGGTGGCTCAGTGGTTAGCACAGCAGCCTTGCAGCGCTGGAGTCCTGTATTTTGTATAAGGCCGTGGTTTTTGTTGTTTGGCCTTAAAGTGCTTTCAGAGTATCAGTGGACACTGCTGCAGTTTTTGTTATATAGAGTTGTGTTAATTCCAAAGTGCAAAATAGGCAGGCTGTGTGAGCCTTGTATGTATGTATCTCTATGAGAAACTCTGAATAAGATGACAGGTGAGTAAATGAGTATAAGGAATAAACATAAATCCTTGATTGATTAGGGGTTCCGTTAGGTGTGGTCCTCTGTATGTGACAGAAGACATTATTCAGCGCAGTTTGAGCTGAATTAGGTGGAGTGATTGAGATAAGGGATTTTCTTCTTGTAAAAATCAACTGAAAGTGAAAGGAAAAGAAACAACAATCCCTGAATGAGCATGTATGTATGAGTGATCACATAAGTATAATTACTTATCTAACTGTTGTTAATTGTCCAGGATGAATGAGTTGTGGATATATTTAATGTACATTTAATTTACTTCTGAGATACAGTGAAACCCGTGTTATGTGTGGTTTGACATTGGATAGGTTTCTATATGTGTTTTGGCCGGACGCGGTCAGAATCAGCTTATTCAAGTTATGCAGTGATCTGCCTGTATAGAGAAACTGTTTTTAATTCCGAGAGAATGAATGTTTTGTAGAAATTAAGTCTGAAAACTGCCGCATTCTGTTTCTGTGTGTGTAAGACTCACCAAGCTCTTATCAGCGCGAAATAGCTGATGGGAGGGGTAAGCTGAGCCCCTGCGCGACTTTCTTGGCATTTCTCCCTTTTGTGCTGTGGGCCAGAGGAAGGGGGGCCACATAGCTGCATTCTAAAGTTTCTCTGTCTTTGGTTTAGTACACGCTGAGAGATTTGTGTTTAAAGCAATAAGTACTGTAGGTATTGAAGAAAAAGGGAATGTTGAACAGTTCAAGTTGGAATTTGAAAGTGAAAGAATTGTGCCTATTTTAGAGGACACTTGTAAGTGATTGAAAAGATTGGTAAAAGATTCTCCTGCTTCAAGTTGAGTGATTGATATAGCGAATTGAGGATAAACAGAGGAGGTAGCCAACTGCACGGCTGATGTAATGTACGGAGTAACCTGCTACAGTCAGTCTACGGCATTAGGTGGTGTAACCTTGCCGTCCATGGAGCTGTGCTAGCCAGCTGATTTACCGAGTGGTAGGTAGTGAACCTGCTCGGTAAAATCCTTTAAGTCCACCGAGTGGTAGGTAGTGCACCTGCTCGGTGCCACTGAGTGGTAGGTAGGGAACCTGCTCGGTGTGTTTGAGCGGATAAGTTGAAGCCATGGGCAACTTATTCTGTGTGCAGTCAGGGCCCCCAATGGGATCCAAAAACCGCTGTACAGATTGGAAAAAGGAAGCAGTGAAAGATGTGAGACCAATATTGAAACAGGCAAAGTGCCAGTGAGTGGATGGATGTTTGGATGTTCAAAAAGGCACAGACAAATGAGGAAAATAGCATGTGAATAAATGGCGTCTGAGAGAGTGCAGCAGGACGGAAGTAAGGTGTATTATGAATGTTTTGATGCTCAAAAGTCCGACTATGACCGACACACTACGGCTACGGTCATACCTTTGTATAAC
This sequence comes from Ranitomeya imitator, assembly GCF_032444005.1. NCBI lineage: Eukaryota > Metazoa > Chordata > Amphibia > Anura > Dendrobatidae > Ranitomeya > Ranitomeya imitator. The sequence goes on from NC_091282.1 coordinate 528,014,124, forward strand.
CAGAGCACCAACCACATCAGGTAGTGTAAGACAGATACAGGAGTATTATCCCTGGAAGCCCTCTGACTAGCTAGCTACGCTAAAATAATTGGCTGACCCTGAGAACAAACCTTTCCCATTTTACAGACAAAGACAATATGATGGATGTATAAGTGCACCTGAGCAGACCTAGAGAGTTGGTGAGCACCAAAGCAGGTGACGCACTAGGATGCAAATTAAGACTTTTACAGATGTGACTAAAGGAGAGAGAGTAGGGATGTACTCTGGACGGTTACAGCTGAAATGGGCAGACATGGGGTACAGTCCAGTAAACCCACTCAATGTTAAAATATTTGTAAATACATTCATTGACGGTATGACAAAAGGCTTACAAGACGCAGTACAGACAGCCAGACCTAAATGGAGAAATGTAGATCCAAAGACCTCCTAAAGGTTGCTAAAGGAATTGAAGAAACTAGGACAATAAGACGACGTGTCATGTATGCTGGAAAACGAGGAAAACAGTAGAGACGTAGTAAGGGACCTAAGGACTTATAAACAGTGAAGTGCTGGAATTGTGGAGAAAATGGACACTCAGACCAATCTTCCACCTCCTTCACCTTCAGACTAGGAAACTGACAACCCAGTGACAAATGTGTGCCCTGCTCTTGTCCCCTCCGGACCTGGTCCTGCCTTGATGACCACCATTCCAATGCTGGGAGGGAAATAGACAGAATTCTTGACCGACACTGGGGCAGCTGGGACTAGTACACAAAGACTTGATATTGCCAGACATGATTACTGACGAGACTGTGGAATACGTGAGGGTAGGGAGACAAGCGACTGAAGCCCCTATGACTAAACAATGAAATACTAGAGTCACGAGACAGCCAAGAGGTGCTTACAAACTTATTGTTAGTGACAATACCCCTATGAATTTGCTGGGAGCAGAGTTGAGTGCTGTCTAGGCACTATACAGTACTCTCCTGAGGGTATTACAGTCACAAGTCCCCTTTTCATATAAACACTTGTGGCAGAGGGACGCCAGGGTCTTCCACGTGCACATTATACCACAGGTAAATCATGCCCTATTGTAGTTACACTTAATTCCATTCATTTGCCAGTTTTAGTAGTTTCCTTGCACAAAGATGGTATAGTTACTGTGTATTTCTAGGTTGTCTTCATATGATATATAGTTTTTTAGCCATTCATTATATTGGCTCAAACCATAGTCACTGTTTATTTGTCTTTTCCAGTCCTTATACCTTATCGCAAGCAACTGGCATTGATATTTGGCATTTTTCAAATCCCTTCTTTTTGTATTCGGAACTGTTAGTTATGGATTTATATAGGGCTGCTACTTTCTTAGAATAAGCTTGTGCTTTGCTGTGGCCTATGGCATTGTGCTCCCCCGTTTTATGACTCAGTATCTTTCGTAATTATATATATATATTCATATATATAATTTTCTTTTGGTAACATTTTGTGTAATATTGCAGAAATGGTGTATATGGCAAGAGTAGTGAAAGTATCACCTGACACCAGAATGTCTGAGGACAGGGAAAAGAGTCAGGTACCAGACACCATTTTGGCAAGTGGAAAATCTGCTATGGGTCGGCTGCCCATTCCCCCTGTCATGATAAATCAAGAGAAGTAATCACTCCTCTTTGGTAAGGCAATACCCCTTAAGTCTAGTCAAATCAATGGCCCTGAGCAGGAATATTAAAGAGTATGTTAAGGCAGGGATTCTAGTGCAGAGATATTCCCCCTGCAACACCCCTTTGTATCTCATTAAGAGAAAAAAAAAGGACCCAAGGGTTCCCCTGACACTTACAGAATAGTTCATGACTTAAGGGCTATTAATGAGGTTACAGAGAGTATGACCTTAATTGTCCCTAACCCACACACCTTACTGTCACAGATTCCAGCGACGTCAAAATGTTTCACAGTTATTGATTTGGCAAATGCATTCTTCTCTGTACCACTGCACTCTGACTGTCAGTATTTTTTTTTTTTGGACGGTACTCCCACAAAGGGGGAAAGAACTCCCCAACCATCTATTCAACAGCGATGGCAGAGATTCTTGAGCAGTGGCAACCACCTCATCCACAGATTGTACTATTACAGTACGTGGATGACCTCTTGCTCTGCTGCCCAGACCAGATGTCTACAGTTTCCTTGCTGTGTTTTTGGCAGAAAAGGGTTGCAGAGTCTCACGTGATTGCAAACAAAAGGTGACATTTTTAGGACATTGTATTGCTGAAGGTACAAGACACCTGACTGAAGACAGAAAACAGGCAATCTCCCTTTACCCAGGTCACACCAGCATCTACGCACTTTTCTAGGTTTGGTGACCTACTGTAGGCCTTGGATAAGGTCTGCTTCACAAATGATGCACCCACTCTATGACTGTTTGCCATCAGACTCCTACAATCTCACTCAAGAAGCAATTGACTCCTTCCACTCTCTCAAGCTGCTCATTGTGTCAGACATTCCAAACTATGATCAGCCATTTTTCTTATTTTGCACAGAGCAGGGTGGACATGCTACCGCAGTACTGACACTACAACATGGAAAGAAACAGAGACCGATAGCTTACTACTTAGCACAATTAGACCCCGTGATTAGAGGGTCTTCTACATGTGTACATGCTGTAAGAGCTGCTGTATTACTGAAAGACATGTGAGATCACACTGACTTTTTCTTTTTGACATTTTGTTCCCCACGTGACATTAATGCCAGACTCGTACAAGTTCAACCAAAACACCTGTCTAAGATCAGACAGATCAGACTTGAATGTGCTCTAATACTAATCCCTGAATATGTCACCCTCAAAAGACATAATGTTCTGAATCCAGCCACTCATCTGCCTGTGGATTCAGAAAAGGGGGAATTGGTGACAGCATTGGCAGGTGGGAAAGAGAACATGACATGACGTTGACATGACGCACGAACATGACTGCATAGGAACTGATGAGTCAGGAGACAGTGGGTTTTACATATGTTCGTGGGAAGAAAAAAAAAACCTGTTCCTAATGCATATTTTGAGGTTTTTTATTTTTGTAGATGGCTCCAGATACCACCAGAATGAGCGACTCTACATTGGATATGCAGTAGTATCCTCACATGAGGTAATCCGAGCTGAACCACTCGCTCCTCACATGTCGGTGCAGGAGGCAGAGTTGAAGGCACTCACTGAGGCGTGTAGAGTTGCTGCAGGTAAAGTCGCTAACAGTTACACAGTTTCAAATTGTGCATGGGGAATATCCCATAAATATTGCCCTATCTGGAGAAGCAGAGGGTTTCTTACATCAGCCGGTAAGCCCATTAAAAACGTAGAGCTGGTGAAACAATTAGTGGAGGCATTGACGTTATCAGTCCAGGTTGGCATCGTCAAGGTAAAAGCACACACGGACGGTGACTCTGTGGAGGAAAAGGGCAACAGGAGGACAGACGAGGCTGCTAAAGTAGCAGCAAGGCGGCCTAGGGAGCAGTGGACGGTGGCGGGGAGTCAGCGTATTCCAGCCACACTGAGCCTAGATGTCCTGAAATCCCTCCAGCTGCCCAAACAGAGAAGGAACACTGGGAGAATGGGAGCTGAGCTGAACTCAGAAAGAGTATGGGAGAATCAGGATAAATCGTATATACCAAGATCCCTGCTCCCAATCATGGCGCAAGCAACACAAGATGCCTTCAGGATCGCTCCTGGTTTCAGTTACGCAGCCGCAAAGCTCGTACGGTCATGCCTCATCTGTGCACAGCACAACCCAGGTAAAACAGTAAAAATCCCTAAGAAAGCGACACCCAGGCCTCTCTACCCGTTTCAGAGACTGCAGACTGGCTACATACAGCTACCCAAGGTAGGAGTGTGTGAAAAATATCCTAGTATGTGTAGATCTCTTCTCTGGTTGGCTGGAAGCCTATCTGGTAAAATGTGCAAATACTAAAGCGACTGCAGACAAACTGATGAAAAAAACTGATCTGCAGGTATGGTGTCCTAGAAACCATAGACAGCGATAGGGACACACACACTTCACGGGAGAAATAATGAGGGAAGTCATGCAGGTCCTGGGAGTACAGCAAGCATATCATGCACCATGTAGACCACAAAGTAGTGGGAAAGTGATGAGACTAAACGGGACACTTAAACTGGAAAATCAAAGGCCATGGCAGACAAAGGAAAGAGCGGGGTACAGTGTTTGTCTCTTGCACTCTTTTCAGTCACACACACTCCAAATAGAAAGACAGGCTTGTGTCCTTTTGAAGTCCTGTTTAGTAGGTTGCCAGAGGCTGGTCTGTACTTCCCACAGGTGCTACAAAAGCAACACGGTGCTATGACAGCCCATGTCCAGGCCTTACAGAAAAGACTTAATGTGGTGCATAAACATGTGTTTTCATCCATTCCAGATCCTAATGCCAGTGCAGACGTATATCAGCTGAATCCAGGTGATTGGTGGTCATACACAGACACGTGAGAAGGAGCCTAGATCCACGGTTTGACGGCCTGTTTTAAAGTCCAGCTGACCACATTCACCTCAGGGAAACTTGAGGGAAAGCCCACCTGGATCCTTGCCAGTCACTGCAAAAGATCTTTTCACCAGCAGAATGAATGTTGTCCTAATCACCTTGCTGGCTGTGGTAGGATATTTGCATCTTACAGAGACACTGGATAAGCAAACTTGTTCAACATCTTGCTTTTCTTGTAAAAGACGCGGAAGGACAAAAACTGCTGGACTGTTGGATCTGTGCACACAGCCCAGTATCTGCAAGGACTATGCTGTACTTAGCCTTACCCCCGGACCCAAGGAAGGTATTAACACCACACTGCATGCACAAGTGAGACTTGGACTCAGATTTTCGTGGTTCCTTAAGGCTCTTAATGAGACTAATACGATATAGAGACTCCTTTTTAAATCCAGCCAATTGGCTTAGCGGCCTAGCGGGATGGATTATTTTTGGTGTTTTACAGACTTGTATGCAAATTTTGTTGCTTTACTTATTCTTTTATGTAGCCGTAAAAGCGCTAATATATGTATTACCTAAGCTATGGAATAATGTATGTGTAGAAAAAAACCCTAAGGCTGAACCTTCTGTAGTATATCATAGGCCCCGTATGGCCACTGTTGACGGGGGAGGTGAGTGTCCACACTGAGGGTGGATGGGTGAAGCAGGTAGGAAGTCCCCTTGTGGGTACTAGACCCATGAGACAGGAGCTCCTTTGTGGACATTAGCTGACCCCGTAGCAGAGGTTATACCATTTACAAAAGGGGGAAATTGATATAGAAGGGTTAATAGTTTGCCTTTAAGTGCCTTTTGCCTTTAATTGCTACAATTGCTAAAATCTGTTGATGCAGTAGTTTTAGTGTCTCCACTTCAAGGAGACCATACTTCTTATCATGTATGTTCCCAATAGTCAGTCACAACATGTTCTGGGTACGTTAGAGAATAAAGGTCAGTATGACCCTGGGTGATGGTGGGGGCTACATGAATTACATTGAGAGTTACAGTTGTTGTAAATGGTATATAATATTGCCTCTTGCTCTATTACTTCAGATAAAAGTGACTTGCTCACAGGATATGTGTGAGGTGTCTTTTTGTCTCCAAGCGCACCTGTAAAATGACAGGCGTAACTCCACGATTTGGTCTTACTGGTGATCTGTAAGCTGACATTTGGGTCAGAATGAAAAACAGCTATGACAGGTTCAAACCCCACCAAGGACAACATCTGCAAAGAGTTTGTATGTTCTCTCTGTGTTTGCATGGGTTTCCTCCGGGTACTCCGGTTTCCTCCCACATTCCAAAGACATACTGATAGGGAATTTAGATTGTGAGCCCCGTCGGGGACAGCGATGATAATGCGTGCAAACTGTAAAGCGCTGCGGAATATGTTAGCGCTATATAAAAATAAAGATTATTATTATTATACCTGTGGTGTTGTTGTCATAGGGACGTGAAATTCGAGTATCACCAAGAATATTCACTTATCCCTACCCTTTTTTTTACCTAACTACTCAACACACGGTATGATGTGCTTTTTTTTCCCATGAAAGGAACTTTTTTCACTCCACAATGACAGTATACCTGTGGTGTTGTTGTCATAAATTGTTGTCATGAATTTATGAATGTATTTTAAATGCAGTGGGGAAAACAAGAATTTAGTCAGCCACCAATTGTGCAAGTTCTCTCACTTAAAAAGATGAGAGAGGCCTGTAATTGACATCATAGGTAGACCACAACTATGTATTTTTTGAAGATCTGTGTAATCCACCTAGAAATACAATACTCCCTGGCTTCTCACAAGCAATATAAGCTCCCAGTGCCCCTTCAGCAGCCAAGAAAAGGTAAATCTATCAAGAGGAAGATTTGGATTCCCAGGAGTCCATGCCAGAAGAATTTCTGGAGGAGGGTGAACTGAACCCCGGTCCTGATATACAGAATAGAAAGTACTATTTTTCCTTGGAAAATATGAAGGAACTCCTCATGGCTGTGAGGAGAACTATGGAGGTGGAAGAGGAAAGAACTACACGAACAGCTCAGGAGGAAATGTTCAGAGGTCTCCGGTTAAGGAGAAAGCTGGTATTCCCGATACATAAAAACATCCATGAGTTGGTTCTGGAAGAATGAGATTCTCCAGAGAAGAGGCTAAGCACCCCCTCAGAGTTAAAGGACAGATTTCCAGAAGATGAGGAGACTGCGGAATGCTGGTCTGAGGTACCTAAGGTAGACACTCAAGTTGCACGTGTTGCTTTGCAGACTACCTTGCCATTTGAGGATTCCTCCCAGTTAAAGGATCCCCTAGAGCACAAGATGGAGGGCCTCCAAAGGAAATCCTGGGAAACGTCAGCAGCACTACTAAACACAAATGCGATTTCTACATCCATAGCCAGATCAATGTCTCACTAGCTGGTGCAGTTAGAAGAACACCTGGGGGCAGGTACTATCAGAGAAGAAATCCTTGCCTCACTACTCCTCCAGATTGCTACAGCATTCTTAGCACATGCCTCAGCAGAGTCTCTCAGGGAAGCTGCAAGGTAATCAGCCCTATACAACTCAGTGAGATGGGCTCTTAGGTTGAAGTCATGAGCTGGTGATTTAGCATCTAAAATGAAGCTATGTTTTACTCCCTTCAGGGGAAAATACATTTTTGGACCAGCCATAGATGACTTGTTAGAGAAGGCTTCGGATAAGAAAAAATCCCTGCCCAAACCAAGAAGTTCCAGGAAGAGGTCCTTTCGGCCACCTCAGGGCAACCTCTCCAGCACAGGGGTAAAGGGAAAACAGAGAGGTGGAGCTATCTCAAAGGCTGCCAGGGCAGGAATTTATTTCTCTTCCAGGGCCAGCATCAAAACAAACCATGAAGCCCAAAGGAAAGTAGAATGTCGCATCTCACATTATCTTCCACAATAGCAGGAGGTGTGCACCAACCCGTAGGTCCTAAAATCCATCCAAGAAGGAGTAAAGATAGAGTTTATCTCTTATGCTCTACAGAGAGTAAGAATAACACAACTCTCTGCACAGACACTATAAAACACTCTAAATTCTGGTCTAAAGAACCTCCAGGCCTCAGGAGCGGTTTCACTAGTCCTGGAGATGGAGAAGAACAGGGGTCATTAGTCTCATCTGTTCTTAATAAAGCAAAATGAGTGGATCCTACAGGATCATAATAAATTTGAAACCACAACCAAAATATCAGATGCAGGAGATTCAAGATGGAGTACATCAAATTGACAGTTCCTTTGATAGGGAAGGACTTTGCCATGGCTGCAATCAACCTGCAAGACGCGTACTATCATGTCTCAATTCATCCCAACTATTGGACATTTCTGAGATTCGTAGTTGCCCAGGGGAAGCAGTTAACTCATTATCAATTCAATGTACTCCCATTCAGAATATCTTCCGGAGCAAAATTATTCACAAAAATTATGGAGGATGTCATGGCTCACATGAGAAGTCAACAAATCTGCATTATTCCATATCTCGACAACTTCCTGCTAGTAGCTCCTTCAATACTATCATTACAGGAGCATATACAGACAATGACCCAGATCCTGACATCTCTGGGGAGGCTGGTAAACCAACAGAAGTCAGATATGGTTCCTTCCACAAAAAAAGACATTCTTAGAAGTTCTTCTAAATTCTCAGGAGCAAGCATCATATTTGCCCAAACAGAAGCAGATCCAGCTCAGGTCAAAGGTACACATCCTGCACAGCAGAAAATCAGTGTCTGAGATTTGCCATGTCGGTCCTCGGATTGATGACATCCTGCATCCCGACAGTAGCCTGGGCCCAGGCACACACCAGAGACCTTCAGACCTATATTCTGGCAGAATGGGATGGATCCCCGAGTAACTGAACAAGAAGATTTCGATACCTGCCTGGATAAGGGCCACCTCTCGTGTCTCCCCTTTTCCTCATAGTTTGTAAGCTTGCGAGCAGGGCCCTCATTCCTCTTGGTATCTATTTTGAACTGTGATTTCTGTTATGCTGTAATGTCTATTGTCTGTACAAGTCCCCTCTATAATTTGTAAAGCGCTGCGGAATATGTTGGCGCTATATAAATAAAATTATTATTTAAATTATTATTATTATAAGGACATCATTATCTTGATGGAACAACCCAAGGAAGCTGAACATGGAAGTTCCTTGGATCCAGATCCCAATGATCATCATAGAAGTGGATGCTAGCAGACAGTCCTCAAATTTCTGGGCATTGAAGGCGGTGGAAGAGATCCTCAGGGCAGCAACATAATTGATTCAATGTACCCACGAAAAGATCTATTTGGACAATGTGACTACAGTCGCACACCTCCATCACCACGTAAGCTCGAAGCACGAAGACCTGAAAGGCATCTCAGCAAGAATATTTTCTTAGGCTGAAGAGAATCTTCTATCCGTATCAGCCCTCCATATAAGCAGAACAGGCAACAAGCAAGCCGACTTCCTAAGCTGTTGTGAATTCAGCTTTTGGGCTCCCTCCGGTGGTTGTAGAGGGTAATGCAGTTGTGCCTGGACTGCAGGATTGGACAGGTGTATCTACTAATTGCAAAACTGACTGGGGTATATAGCTTTGCAGGACTCTTTAGTCCCTGCCAGTTGTCCATTGTTTTGGAGGATTCACATCCCTTCTGGTCTCTCCTGTTCGCTGTGCTTTTCTTCAAAGATAAGTCCTGGCTTTGTTTTTGCTGTCCACCTGCTGTGGACCTTATAGTTCTGTGCACTTTCATGTTTTGTCTTGTCCAGCTTTGTCTGTGAAGGATTTTTTGCAGCCTGGCTGTGTCTCTGGAGATGCAGATATACCCTCCATGTCTTTAGTCAGATGTGGTGTTTTGTATTTTCTGTGGCTGTGTCAAGGGGTCTAGGGAGTGTTAGGTACCCCCCACGGCTACTTCTAGTTGCGCTGCTAAGTTCAGGGTTTGCGGTCAGTACAGGTGCCACCTTCTCCAGAGTACGTCTCATGCTGCTCCAAGGCCACCAGATCATAACAGTACAACTGGCCAACAATGAGTTAATTGAATCTCAGAAGAAGGGAGGAAAGGTTTTGAGCCATTTTTTTTCCTTAGCCTGTTCCTCCCTCTTAATCTCTGGGTGGCTGCGGAACCTAGTAATAACATGAGTGTTCAGGAGTTAGTTTCTCGTGTGGATCAGCTTGCTGCTAGGGTACAGGGTATTTCAGATTATATTGTTCAGACTCCTGCCTTAGAACCTAGGATTCCCACTCCTGATTTATTCTTTGGTGACAGATCCAAATTTTTGAGTTTCAAAAATAACTGTAAACTGTTTTTTTGCATTGAGACCCCGGTCTTCTGGTGATCCCATTCAGCAGGTTAAAATTATCATATCTCTGCTGCGTGGTGATCCACAGGATTGGGCATTTTTCCTGGAAACTGGCAATCCTGCTTTGCTTAATGTTGATTCTTTCTTTCAAGCATTGGGGTTATTGTATGATGAGCCTAATTCTGTGGATCAGTATAATAGATCTGGTGGACCTGGAACCAGATAAGGTTACAGAAGGCTGTCCAAAACAAACACTTTCTTGCGGTGGATACCGCGTAGACCCATATCATCTCCTAAGCGCTGATTGACTGTTTATGTTGTACAGCCGTAGACTCTTTTGGCTTTAGCTTTGTTTTGGACAGCCTTCTGTAACCTTATCTGGTTCCAGGTCCACCAGATCTATTATACTGATGCAATAATATACTATCCTTTATTGGGGCGCATTCAAGCATACAAGTGTATTTAGCACACTGATGAAGGTCAAGAGTAGACCGAAACGTTTGTGATCTTTGTATGTAATAAAACCCCCTTTATTTGCATCACAATCTCTTGGAGTGTGCTAGTCACTTGTTATCTATATATCAAGGTTTGGGCACCTATTGACTGTGCACCTCCCTCCTAGGCTGTGTTTTACATTTTCTATACCACTAATTCTGTGGATCAAGCTGAGAAGATCTTGTTGGCCCTGTGTCAGGGTCAAGAAGCGGCAGAATCGTATTGCCAGAAATTTAGAAAATGGTCTGTACTGACTAAATGGAATGAGGATGCCTTGGCGGCAATTTTCAGAAAGGGTCTTTCTGAATCCGTTAAAGATGTTATGGTGGGGTTCCCCACGCCTGCTGGTCTGAATGATTCTATGTCTCTGGCCATTCAGAATGATCGGCACTTGCGCGAGCGCAGAGTTGGGCACACTGTGGCATTGTCCTCCGAGCGGAGCCCGGAGCCTATGCAGTGTGATAGGATTTTGTCTAGAGCTGAACGTCTAAGATTCAGGCGCCAGAATAGGTTGTGTTTTTACTGCGGCAATTCTGCTCATGTTATTTCTGATTGCCCTAAGCGTACAAAGAGAATCGCTAGTTCTGTTACTATCAGTACTGTACAACCTAAATTTCTGTTATCTGTGACCTTGATCTGCTCATTATCGTCATTTTCTGTCATGGCATTTGTGGATTCAGGCGCCGCTCTGAACTTAATGGACTTAGAATTTGCCAGACGTTGTGGTTTCCCCTTGCAGCCTTTGCAGAACCCTATTCCTTTAAGGGGCATTGATGCTACACCGTTGGCTAAAAATAAACCTCAGTTTTGGACACAGCTGACCATGCGCATGGCGCCAGCCCATCAGGAAGATTGTCGTTTTCTGGTGTTGCATAATTTGCATATGATGATATTGTGCTGGGTTACCCATGGTTACAGGTACATAATCCGGTGTTAGATTGGAGATCTATGTCTGTGACTAGTTGGGGTTGTCAGGGGGTTCATGGTCACGTTCCTTTGATGTCAATTTCCTCTTCCCCCTCTTCTGAAATTCCTGAGTTTTTGTCAGATTTCCAGGATGTATTCGATGAGCCCAAATCCAGTTCCCTTCCACCGCATAGGGACTGTGATTGTGCTATTGACTTGATTCCAGGTTGTAAGTTCCCTAAGGGCCGACTTTTCAACCTGTCTGTGCCTGAACATGCCGCCATGCGGAGCTATATTAAGGAGTCTTTGGAGAAGGGGCATATTCGGCCATCTTCTTCACCATTGGGAGCAGGTTTTTTTTTGTTGCCAAGAAGGATGGCTCCTTGAGACCCTGTATTGATTATCGCCTCTTGAATAAGATCACGGTCAAATTTCAATACCCTTTGCCTTTGCTTACTGATTTGTTTGCTAGGATTAAGGGGGCTAGCTGGTTTACCAAGATAGACATTCGAGGGGCATATAATCTTATTCGTGTTAAGCAGGGTGACGAATGGAAAACTGCATTTAATACGCCTGAAGGCCATTTTGAATACCTTGTGATGCCATTCGGACTCTCTAATGCCCCATCTGTGTTCCAATCCTTCATGCATGATATCTTTCGGAGTTATCTTGATAAATTCATGGTTGTATATTTGGATGATATTTTGATTTTTTCCGATGATTGGGAGTCTCATGTGAAACAGGTCAGGATGGTATTTCAGATCCTCCGTAGTAATGCTTTATTTGTGAAGGGGTCGAAGTGCCTCTTTGGAGTGCAGAAGGTTTCTTTTTTGGGCTTCATTTTTTCTCCCTCATCTATAGAAATGGATCCGGTTAAGGTTCAGGCCATTCATGATTGGATTCAGCCCACATCTGTGAAGAGCCTTCAGAAATTCTTGGGCTTTGCTAATTTTTATCGTCGTTTCATTGCCAACTTCTCCAGTGTGGTTAAACCTCTGACCGATTTGACAAAGAAAGGCGCTGATGTGACGAATTGGTCCTCCGCGGCTGTTTCTGCCTTTCAGGAGCTTAAACGCCGATTTACTTCTGCCCCTGTGTTGCGTCAGCCAGATGTTTCTCTTCCATTTCAGGTTGAGGTTGACGCGTCTGAGATTGGGGCAGGGGCCGTTTTGTCTCAGAGGAATTCTGATGGTTCCTTGATGAAACCGTGTGCCTTCTTTTCTCGGAAGTTTTCGCCTGCGGAACGCAATTATGATGTCGGCAATCGGGAGTTGTTGGCTATGAAGTGGGCATTTGAGGAGTGGCGACATTGGCTTGAGGGGGCCAAGCACCGTATTGTGGTCCTGACCGATCATAAGAATCTGATTTACCTCGAGTCTGCCAAACGGCTGAATCCTAGACAGGCTCGATGGTCCCTGTTTTTCTCCCGTTTTGATTTTGTGGTCAGGGCCGGCGTTAGGGGCAGGCAGACTAGGCAGCTGCCTAGGGCCCCCGCTGCCCTAGGGGCCCCCAGCCAGGGGCGGACACACTGCTGATGGCACTGCTCCAGGGCCCAGCGGTGGAGGGGGGCCCCTGCAGGCAGGCCCGGTATTATGCAGGATCGGGCCCCTCTCACTCCCTCCTATAATGATGGAACACCCAGTGCGAGGGAGAGAGCTGGCGCGAAGTGCAGGAGATCAAAAAGGTGGCGTGTCATGCAGGGAGAGACGTTTGCCAATGAACGCTTTCCTTACCTCACCATGACCAGACTGAGGAGAGCGCTCACTGGTTGCTGTCTTCCTGCATGGCGCGTCCCAATCGTGAGTACTCACCCCTACACCGCACAGCACATAGAGACAGCAGTGGAGGAAGAGAGCCTTAGGGGGTCTTCTGCTCCCTCCACTGTTCTGTCCCCGGCAGGCTGCAGCGTCTCCTCACTGTGAAGAGATGGGGGAGGAGCTCACTGCACGGGACAGCAGGTAGAACCAGGGGGCTGATATCAGTGCTGTCTGCTCTGTGCCCCATCCCCCACAGTGGGGTCTGCAGCCCTCTGCAACTGAACTATCTGACCTCATCCAGGGCTCATCTGATCACCTATACAAGATTAGTATGTGTGTATATATGTGCTTGTATGTATGTATGTGTGTGTGCATCTGTGTGTATATCTGTGTATGTATGTACGGCATATGTGTGTATGTATGGTATATTTGTATGGCTGTGTGTATGCATGTACAGTATGTGTATGTCTATGTGTGTATGTATGTACAGTATCTGTGTGTATCTGTGTATGTGCAATAAATTTCTTTGGATATATGGTATATATGTATGTTTATGTGCATGTACATACAGTATATGTGTATGTATATGTGTGTACGGTATGGGTATACTATGTGTATATACTGTATGTGTGTATGTATGGTACATGTATGTGTATCTGTATGTTCGGTATATGTATATATGTACGGTATGTGTATTTGGGTGTATGTATGGTATATGTATGTACGGTATGTGTGTACTATATGTGTATATAACTATCTGTGTATGTACGGTATATGTGTGTGTATGCATGTAAGGTATGTGTATGTCTGTACGGTATATGTATGTGTATCTGTGTGTATGTATGGTATATGTATGTACGGTATTTGTGTGAATGTACGGTATATGCATGTGTGTATGTACGGTATGTGTATGTATGACGGTATATGTATGTGTATCTGTGTGCATGTAAGGTACATGTATGTGTTTGCATATACTGTATTTGTATGTATATCTGTGTGTATGTACGGTGTATGTATGTACGGTATGTGTATACTATATGTGTATATAACTGTATGTGTGTATGCATGTAAGGTATATCTCAGTGTATGTATGTACGGTATGTGTATCTGTGTGTATGTACGGTGTATGTATGTACGGTATGTGTATACTATATGTGTATATAACTGTATGTGTGCATGTAAGGTATATGTCTGTGTATGTATGTACGGTATGTGTATCTGTGTGTATGTACGGTGTATGTATGTACGGTATGTGTATACTATATGTGTATATAACTGTATGTGTGTATGCATGTAAGGTATATCTCAGTGTATGTATGTACGGTATGTGTATCTGTGTGTATGTACGGTGTATGAATGTACGATATGTGTATACTATATGTGTATATAACTGTATGTGTGCATGTAAGGTATATGTCTGTGTATGTATGTACGGTATGTGTATCTGTGTGTATGTACGGTGTATGTATGTACAGTATATGCCGGAACAAAAATCATTGTTCTCATCAGCACATCACCCAGTTAAAACTTCAGATATGCTGCTAAGATGATACTGTATGGGGACAGATTGATTTACTAGTGATCATTCTGTCCCCATCATTATTCCTCAGCCAGTGTAAAGAGGCTGGAAACAAGCGGCGAATGACTTCAATATTGTTAATCACACTCGTTTAGTGGCCTGAAATCATCGCATGTAGCTACAACCAAAATGTTTCTGTTTGATGGTGCAATATGTTAGCATTTGGGGCCCCATTTTAAATATTTGCCTAGGGCCCCACTTTGCCTAAAACCGGCCCTGTTTGTGGTCTCGTACATTCCTGGTACTAAGAATGTTAAGGCGGATGCCCTCTCTAGGAGTTTTTTTCCTGAGTCCCCTGGGGTTCTTGAGCCGGTCGGCATTCTGAAGGAAGGGGTGGTCCTTTCTGCCATTTTCCCTGATTTACGACGGGTTCTTCAGGAATTTCAGGCTAATAAACCTGACCGCTGTCCAGTGGGGAAACTGTTTGTTCCTGATAGATGGACTAGTAAAGTGATTTCTGAGGTTCATTGTTCTGTGTTGGCTGGCCATCCTGGGATATTTGGTACCAGAGATTTGGTTGGTAGGTCCTTTTGGTGGCCTTCTTTGTCGCAGGATGTGCGTTCTTTTGTGCAGTCCTGTGGGATTTGTGCGCGGGCTAAGCCTTGCTGTTCCCGCGCTAGTGGGTTGCTTTTGCCATTACCGGTCCCCGAGAGGCCCTGGACACATATTTCTATGGATTTTATTTCCGATCTTCCTGTTTCCCAAAGAATGTTGGTTATCTGGGTTGTCTGTGACCGATTTTCTAAGATGGTTCATTTGGTGCCTTTGCCTAAATTGCCTTCTTCTTTTGATTTGGTTCCGTTGTTTTTTCAGCATGTGGTGCGTTTGCATGGTATTCCGGAGAATATTGTGTCCGACAGAGGTTCCCAATTTGTTTCTAGGTTTTGGCGGACCTTTTGTGCCAAGCTGGGCATTGATTTGTCTTTTTCTTCTGCATTTCATCCTCATACAAATGGCCAGACTGAGCGAACTAATCAGACCTTGGAGACCTATTTGAGATGCTTTGTGTCTGCTGATCAGGATGATTGGGTGGCTTTTTTGCCATTGGCCGAGTTTGCCCTTAATAATCGGGCTAGTTCGGCTACTTTGGTTTCGCCTTTTTTTTTGTAATTTTGGTTTTCATCCTCGTTTTTCTTCTGGGCAGGTTGAGCCTTCTGACCTTCCTGGTGTGGATTCTGTGGTCGACAGGTTGCAGCAGATTTGGGCTCATGTGGTGGTCAATTTGGTGCTGTCTCAGGAGGAGGCTCAACATTTTGCTAACCGTCGTCGGTGTGTTAGTTCCCGGCTTCGGGTTGGGGATCTGGTTTGGTTATCCTCCCGTCATGTTCCTATGAAGGTTTCTTCCCCTAAGTTTAAGCCTCGATTTATTGGTCCTTATAGGATTTCTGAGATTATTAATCCGGTGTCCTTTCGCCTGGCGCTTCCGGCCTCTTTTGCTATTCATAATGTCTTCCATAGATCTTTGTTGCGGAAATATGTGGAGCCCGTTATTCCCTCTGTTAATCCTCCGGCCCCTGTGTTGGTCGATGGGGAGTTGGAATATGTTGTTGAGAAGATTTTGGATTCTCGTTTTTCGAGGCGGAAGCTTCAGTACCTTGTCAAATGGAAGGGTTATGGCCAGGAGGATAATTCTTGGGTTTCTGCCTCTGATGTCCATGCCGCTGATTTGGTTTGTACCTTTCATCTGGCTCATCCTGATCGGCCTGGGGGCTCTGGTGAGGGTACGGTGACCCCTCCTCAAGGGGGGGGGGGGTACTGTTGTGAATTCAGCTTTTGGGCTCCCTTCGGTGGTTGTAGAGGGTAATGCAGTTGTGCCTGGACTGCAGGATTGGACAGGTGTATCTACTAATTGCAAAACTGACTGGGGTATATAGTCCCTGCCAGTTGTCCATTGTTTTTGGAGGATTCACATCCCTTCTGGTCTCTCCTGTTCGCTGTGCTTTTCTTCAAAGATAAGTCCTGGCTTTGTTTTTGCTGTCCACCTGCTGTGGACCTTATAGTTCTGTGCACTTTCATGTTTTGTCTTGTCCAGCTTTGTCTGTGAAGGATTTTTTGCAGCCTGGCTGTGTCTCTGGAGATGCAGATATACCCTCCATGTCTTTAGTCAGATGTGGTGTTTTGTATTTTCTGTGGTGGATATTTTCTAGTGTTTTAATACTGACCGCATAGTACTCTGTTCTATTCTTTCTATTTAGCTAGTATGGCCTCCTATGCTAAATCCTGATTTCATGTCTGCGTATGTTTTTTCCCTCCCCTCTCACAGTCAATATTTGTGGGGGGCTGTCTATCCTTTGGGGATTTTCTCTGAGGCAAGATAGGTTTCCTGTTTCTGTCTTTAGGGGTAGTTAGTTCTTAGGCTGTGTCGAGGGGTCTAGGGAGTGTTAGGTACCCCCCACGGCTACTTCTAGTTGCGCTGCTAAGTTCAGGGTTTGCGGTCAGTACAGGTGCCACCTTCTCCAGAGTACTTCTCATGCTGCTCCAAGGCCACCAGATCATAACACTAAGCAGAAGGAATATTCACCCAGCAGAATGGAGTCTCAATCCAGAGGTGTTCCAAATGTTAACCAAAAATTGGAGCTATCTAGAGGTCGACCTTTTCGCAGGACACCAGAATGCAAAGGTAACTGACCAGCTATTTCTCACTTAACCCAGACGACGCCTGTATAGGCATAGATGCCTTCCCTCATAAATGGAGGTTCAATCTAGCTTACGCCTTTCGTCCAATTCCAGTTTTGCCAAAAACACTGCAGAAAATAAGGTTTGAGCAGACCAGAGTCATTCTGGTAGCACCCCTCTGGCGGAAAAGGAGATGGTTCAGCACCATAACTAGCCTGTGTGTGGACGGTCCTCTAATCTTTCCACCAGTCAGGGATCTCCTACACCAAGGGCCCATTCGCCATCCAGACATCAAGAACTTACATCTAGCAGCCTGGCTTCTGAATTCTTGATTCTAAAGGCCAAAGGTCTCTCAGAGAGAGTCATTAACATTCTACAAAAAAGTAGGAAGCTGGTAACAAACTCCATATATCACAAGACGTGGAAGACGTTTGTATCATGATACGCACTGGATCAACAGGATCTCCAGCAACCCAACATCACCCAGATCGTAGACTTCCTACAAGAAGGCTTGCAAAAAGGACTCAGGCTCAGTACTCTAAAGATTCAGGTGGTAGAGTTGAGTTCATACTTCGACCAGACCCTGGCCGAACATAGCTGGGTGAAACAGTTCATGACAGCAGCCACCCGTCTTCGTCCCAGACTGGTCAATCTGGCCCCCACCTGGGACCTTAATATCATCCAAAAGGGTTGACACTCCTGCCAGTTGAGCCCCTACCATCAATAATGCTGGACAAGCTGCCCGGCATTCCTGGTGGCAAACACGACAGCCAGACAAGTTTGGGGAGTTACAGGCTCTTTCAATAAATGAACCCTACCTGAAGATACTAAAAGAAAGGCTGGTGCTCCGCCTTGACCCTTCATTTCTACCTAAGGTAGTTTCAGACTTTCATAAAAATCAAAACATAATATTGCCTTCCTTCTGCCAAAACCCAAAGAACAGAAAAGAAAAAGAGTTGCATTCTCTTGATGTAAGAACAGTGGGTCCTGCATTATTTCCAAGTAACAAAAGAGTGGAGGAAAGATAATAACTTGTTTGCTCAACTTTATGGTCAGAATAAGGGAAAGAAAGCATCCAAAGCTAAGGTGGCCAATTAGATAAAAAGAGCAATTTCTAAATCTTACCAGGTTCAGAATCTCACACCTCAACAGTAGTTCACTGCTCATTCCACCAGAAAAGTAGCAGTCTCATGCGCAGAGAAAGCCAGCGCCTCCATCGAGCAGATATGCAGAGCCGCTACCTGGTCATTAGTCCACACCTTTGTCAAACATTACAGGCTTTACTTGACATTAAGGATTTATCATTCGAGAGAAAAATTCTCCAGGCAGTTGTTCCTCCCTAGACGTCAGTCTTTGGTACTCCTCTTGTGTGCAGTCTTGGGGGGTTATTAGAGAAAATAGAATTCAACTCCTGGAGGCTATACATGTCAGTGCAGACATTAGGGGGATTAAGACCTCGGGTCATGAAAATAAATGTTCAGCCTATGCTGATGACCTAGTTGTTTATCTTACCAATCCTCATACATCTTTGCATTTGTCACCACCTCGCAGTCCGGGGCGCCTTCTTTCTCTTCCCCACCTGCTCTTACCTCTTCTGGTCCTGTCCTTAGCCAGCAGGGTCACGCTCCGGTCGTCCGCCGGCGCTCCGGGGTCCGTCCCTGCAGACATGCTGCCCGGGTCCTTGCTCCCATGTCTGCTGCACTTCCTCCTTTCTCTCCCTCTCCTAGGGAGTGCATAGGGGGCGGGCAGGTGAGCTCTCTGGCTTCTTAAAGGGTCAGCCCCTCCCTACTCACTGCCCCTCCTCCCAGCCTATCACCTGGAGGCTGGAGGTATATAAGGATCTCAGTCACTCCTGGACGCCGCCTGGGCAACTTCTATTATCCTGAAGTTGCTGCTCCAGGTCTTATCCTGCTAGGCTTATCAGTCCAATTTGCCTGTCTTACTATGTGTTCCTTTTTCCCTAGGATCGAGTCTGGTCTCCACAGCATCCGGAGTCCAGTATCCTGTGTGGTTCCCTGCAGTCTTCTTCCTGCTTCCAAGTTCTACATTCAGCCCTATTTTGTTTATTAATTTCTTCCTACCTCCTAGGTCGGTTTAACACAGGTGTCTGCCTCATCGGACCCTCTATTGGTGGTCTAGGGGAAATCCCTGTATAGGGGTCACTCCAAGCCTTGGTCTCCTTAGAGGCTTTCTGGTGTTGTGGCCCTGTGGCCTTCCTTTGGGGTGTCTCCTCTAGTGTTTGTATTACTGTACAATAAAGCGTTTGAACCTGCTTTCCTGGTCTGGTTCTCCCTTCCTGGTATCAGTAACCGCTGTATTTGCGGTCCAGTGGGTCCACCTGATAGACACGTCTGTAGGGCGTGACAGATTTTGCCCAGGCCATGGACCCCGCTGATGCCAGGTTCGATGCTCAGAGGGAGCTTGCTAGTCTCCGCCAGAGCCAGGAACAGGTAGTTGCGTTCATGCGTACCCTTGAGGCCCGTCTAGCTTCCCCTCAGGGGGTGGATGCATCTTTCTCCTCTCATCTTGCAGATCTCCATCAGGAGTTGGATCAACAAGGACGGATGCAGACCCAGATACTGAGTTACATGACGTCTGTGGATGAGCGGCTTTCGAATCTGCAGCGATCTCCTTCTGCTCCGGTTGCCGCACCCGTGTTGGATCCCAGTGCCATAGGAGGCGTCTACTCTTCCCCTCGCCTCTGCAAACCCATCAGGTACTCTGGGGATCCAAAGATGTGCAGGGGTTTCATCAACCAATGCCAGCTGCATTTCAGGCTTCTCCCTCATCAATACCCTACGGATGTGGCGAAAGTGGCCTTTCTGGCATCACACCTGGAGGGTGAGGCCTTGGCCTGGTTCAACCCACTACTGGAGGGAGAGGACCCCATTGTATCCGATTTGCGGGCCTTTTTGGACACCTTCCGGAAGATCTTTGATGAGCCAGGTCGGGTGGCTTCTGCCACGGAGGAGTTGTTCAACTTACAACAAGGTACTCTGCCAGTTGGCCAATTTGCCATACAGTTTCGCACTTTGGCTTCTGAGCTTCGCTGGTCTGACGAGCCCCTGATCGGTGTCTTCCGGAGAGGGTTATCCAGTCGCCTGAAGGACGAGCTCGCCGTACGAGATCTTACCGTTACCCTGGATGAATACATCTCCCTTGCCGTCCGGATAGATCGCCGCCTACAAGAACGCACCAAGGAGAGCACCCAGGAGAAAAGACCACCTCGATTGGCACCCTCTTTCCAGAGGCCCCTGTTACCAGGTAACGCTTCTTCTGCTGAAGCACCCAAACCCATGGAGGTGGATCGTCTCCGGCTGAGTCCCCGGGAGCGTGAGGAGAGAGTCGCCCGGAGGTTGTGTCTCTATTGTGGTGGCTCCAACCATTTCCGCCGGCAATGTCCCAGAAGACCGGAAAACTCCTCCACCTAGGACAGGTAAGAGAGGCCATCCTAGGGGAGAGTGATACCTCTCTACCGTTAACTGTTTCCATACAGGTGAAAGTCGGTGACAGGCGATTCTCAGAGTTGGCGTATTTGGACTCGGGATCTGCAGGTAACTTTATTCAACGAGACATGGCTCTCCGCCTCGGCATTCCTATACACCCCCTGCAGCATCCCCGCATCATCACCACCATAGACGGGAGACCCCTACTAGATTCCGTTGAGGGCATTACCAGTGAGGTGGAGCTTCAGATCGGAGCTCTCCATGCTGAGAGGATTGCCTTTTACGTGCTACCCACTCTCTCTCCGCCTTTCATGCTCGGTCTGCCATGGCTGCGTACGCATGAGCCAGTCATAGACTGGCGAAGTGGGGAGGTCCAGCGTTGGGGTTCGGCCTGCCATAGCCGTTGCCTGCTGTCCGTCCGGCCTATCCGTTTGCCTCCCTCACCTACATCCTTGCCCGGACTTCCGGAGGCCTACTGGGCATTTGCGGATGTCTTCGATAAACGAGAAGCAGAGGTCTTGCCCCCGCACAGGCCTTATGATTGTCCCATCGATTTGGTTCCAGGTGCTTCTTTTCCTACAGGACGAATCTACCCTCTGTCCCCTGCTGAGACTCAGGCGATGTCAGAATACGTCACAGACAGCTTGGCCCGGGGATTCATCCAGAGGTCCACATCCCCTGTGGGAGCCGGGTTCTTCTTTGTGAAAAAGAAGGACGGGTCCTTGCATTGACTACCGCGGATTAAACGCTATCACGGTAAAGAATAAGTACCCACTGCCTCTTATTCCAGAACTCTTCGATCGGCTCCGGGGAGCCTGGATCTTCACCAAGCTGGACCTGTGAGGGGCTTACAACCTTGTCCGCATCCAGGCCGGTGACGAGTGGAAAACCACCTTCAACACCCGTGATGGTCACTTCGAGTACCGGGTGATGCCCTTCGGACTGTGCAATGCACCAGCTGTTTTCCAGGAGTTCGTGAACGACGTCTTCCGTGACATGCTGTACGTATGTGTAGTGGTATACTTGGATGACATCTTGGTTTTCTCCCCAGACCTACCCACACACAGAAGAGACGTCCGACGAGTTCTCCTTCAATTACGGGAGAACCGCTTGTATGAGAAATGCCTCTTCGAGCGGTCTTCTCTGCCGTTCCTTGGATACATCGTCTCTGACTCTGGGCTGGAGATGGATCCTAACAAGGTGTCGGCCATCATGAACTGGCCTCGGCCGGTCGGGATCAAAGCCATCCAGCGGTTCGTAGGATTCGCCAACTACTACCGACAGTTTATTCAGCACTTCTCGGATCTGGTCAAGCCTCTCACAGCACTCACACGCAAGGGAATACCTGCTAATGGATGGACTCCAGAGGCCGAGTGTTCCTTCCAGGCACTAAAACGGGCCTTCTCCTCCACACCAGCCCTGCACAGGCCCGTCGCTGAGAAGCAGTTCTTTCTGGAGGTGGACGCATCCTCCACAGGTGCCGGGGCCGTCCTCACGCAGAAAGCCGCCTCCGGACGCATGCGGCTTCTTTTCGAAGGCCTTTACCCCCTGTGAGCGGAATTACTCCATTGGTGACCGTGAGTTGCTTGCCATCAAGATGGCCTTGGAGGAGTGGCGTTACCTCCTAGAGGGAGCGGTGCACCCGGTGGTGATCTACACCGACCACAAGAACTTGGCCTATCTCCAGTCTGCCCAGAGGCTCAATCCTCGTCAGGCCCGTTGGTCTTTATTCTTTGCTCGGTTTGACTACCGTCTTCATTTTCGTCCCGCAGATAAGAATATCAAGGCTGACGCCCTCTCCCGGTCTTTTCTTACCAACGATCAGGAGGAGGAACCTCGTCCCATCATCGATCCATCCAAGGTGATCATGGTTGCACCACTTCGACTGTCGCAGGTACCTCCTGGTAAGACGCTGGTGCCCGAACTGAGTCGAGAACGCATCCTTCGCTGGGGACATTCCTCCTTACTAGCCGGCCACGCGGGTCTGACAAAGACTCTACAGTTGATCGGTCGGCACTACTGGTGGCCCGGGATGCATCAAGAGGTGTCAGACTATGTCTCAGCCTGTTCTTCCTGTGCAACAAGACCCCAAAACGGCTTCCCACCGGTCAACTCTTGCCCTTGCCTATACCATCAAAACTATGGCAACACATTGCCATGGACTTCATCACGGATCTCCCTACATCCTCTGGGAATACTGTCATCTGGGTCGTGGTGGACAGATTTTCCAAGATGAGTCACTTCGTTTCTCTGCCTGGTCTTCCTTCGGCACCCAAGCTGGCCGAGTTGTTTGTTCAACATATCCTCCGGTTGCATGGGTTACCCTCCAACATTGTTTCCGATAGGGGAGTACAATTCGTGTCCCGATTCTGGCGGTCTCTCTGCAGGAAACTCGATATTGCCTTGGACTTCTCTTCGGCTTATCATCCACAGACTAATGGACAGGTGGAACGGGTAAACCAGGTGTTGGCAGGTTTTCTACGACACTTTGTCAACGCACACCACCACAACTGGACGTCCCTACTGCCTTGGGCGGAGTTCTCGTACAATAATCATGTTGGTGAGTCCTCTCGTAACACTCCATTTTTTATTGTATATGGGCAACACCCGAGGATCCCGACTCCCTTGGACATCGCGACTCCCAATCCTGCAGCAGAGGCCGTGGCTCGCGACTGGAACAAGACTCGTGAGGCTCTTGTGAAAGCATCCCAGCGCATGAAGGACCATGCCGACAAGAGAAGACTTGATGCCCAGATGTTTCAACCGGGAGACAAGGTATGGTTATCAGCCAAGTACGTCCGCCTTAAGGTGCCCTCCTTCAAGCTCGGACCTCGGTACATCGGACCGTTCGAGGTGTACCGGAGACTCAACGATGTGTGCTATCGGCTACTACTGCCTCCTTCTTTGCGAATACATAATTCTTTCCACCGTTCCCTCCTCAAACCTGTGATCCTCAACCGCTTCTCCCAGGATCCAGGAGAGCGTCCTCCTCCGATTTTGGCCAATGACGAGTATGAGGTCAGTGCCATCCTGGACATGAAGAAGAGAGGGCGTGCCACATGGTACCTGGTCGACTGGAAGGGGTTTGGTCCTGAGGAGAGGTCCTGGGAGTCGGAGGGCAACGTCCATGCTCCTCGTCTCCTACGGCGGTTCTTTGCCAGTCGCCGCCCGGGGGGGCCTGGAGGGGGGGGGGTACTGTCACCACCTCGCAGTCCGGGGCGCCTTCTTTCTCTTCCCTGCCTGCTCTTACCTCTTCTGGTCCTGTCCTTAGCCAGCAGGGTCACGCTCCGGTCGTCCGCCGGCGCTCCGGGGTCCATCCCTGCAGACATGCTGCCCGGGTCCTTGCTCCTATGTCTGCTGCACTTCCTCCTTTCTCTCCCTCTCCTAGGGAGTGCATAGGGGGTGGGCAGGTGAGCTCTCTGGCTTCTTAAAGGGTCAGCCCCTCCCTACTCACTGCCCCTCCTCCCAGCCTATCACCTGGAGGCTGGAGGTATATAAGGATCTCAGTCACTCCTGGACGCCGCCTGGGCAACTTCTATTATCCTGAAGTTGCTGCTCCAGGTCTTATCCTGCTAGGCTTATCAGTCCAATTTGCCTGTCTTACTCTGTGTTCCTTTTTCCCTAGGATCGAGTCTGGTCTCCACAGCATCCGGAGTCCAGTATCCTGTGTGGTTCCCTGCAGTCTTCTTCCTGCTTCCAAGTTCTACATTCAGCCCTATTTTGTTTATTAATTTCTTCCTACCTCCTAGGTCGGTTTAACACAGGTGTCTGCCTCATCGGACCCTCTATTGGTGGTCTAGGGGAAATCCCTGTATAGGGGTCACTCCAAGCCTTGGTCTCCTTAGAGGCTTTCTGGTGTTGTGGCCCTGTGGCCTTCCTTTGGGGTGTCTCCCCTAGTGTTTGTATTACTGTACAATAAAGCGTTTGAACCTGCTTTCCTGGTCTGGTTCTCCCTTCCTGGTATCAGTAACCGCTGTATTTGCGGTCCAGTGGGTCCACCTGATAGACACGTCTGTAGGGCGTGACAGCATTCCTTGATGTCCAAGTTGATGCATTTTGGTAACTGATCTGACTTTAAAATAAATTTAGATAAATGTTTAGCTTTAAAGGGACACTGTCACCTGAATTTGGAGGGAACAATCTTCAGCCACGGAGGCGGGGTTTTTGGGTTTTTGATTCACCCTTTCATTACCCGCTGGCTGCATGCTGGCTGCAATATTGGATTGAAGTTCTTTCTCTGTCCTCCATAGTACACACCTGCACAAGGCAAGATTGTCTTGTGCAGGCATGTACTACGGAGGACCCCGCCTCCAAAACCCTGCCTCCATGGCTGAAGATTGTTCCCTCCAAATTCAGGTGACAGTGTCCCTTTAAATATCTCCTTACCCCAAAATTTTGTAGACACTGTGAAAGGTAATTTCCCGTTTAAATTGCCTTCGAATAATAACATTAACTATTTTGGTATTGGTATCCCCTCTGATCACTCCAAATAGTTTTATTTTAATTTATTGTCCTGTGTGTCTAGATTGGAGGAGGATCTAAATTCCTGAAATCAGAAAGGATTCTGATGGTTTAGCATATTCTTAAAATGACAATACTGCCCAGATTTGTATACCTTTTACAAACCATCCCGGTATATATACCGTCCTCCTTCTGTATCAAGGTGCAACTCAGTATCAAGATGCTGGAGGGGTTGGTCTGCCTGACTGCTGCCGATACTATCTGGCATCCTCTCATGCAAGGATTCTGGAATTGTTGCATTGCTCCAAGTATAAATTATGGCTCCGTATCGCACAGGATACATGTTCCATATCATGCTCCAGTCTGCCGTGGACCTGGTCCTCCTTTATCAGAAATAAAGTCTCGGTGTAAAATAGTGTAAAACACTCAAAACAATATATATTCCTAGTGTAAGAGGCATCTTAATCCACCCAAGAGGACCGATGTTGCCAAAAACTGACAACCCTGAGTTCCCTCCCAAAGTTTCCTCAAATATTTTTCTAGACAGCTCAAGGAACTTCCCCTTGCGTCTCTTTCAAGTGGCCCTAGAGGGGACTCTCATGCCATTTTCTGCAATTCTGAGGGATCGGGCTCTTAAACACGACATGTCTCTGCATACACACAACTTCAACACTTTTGAAAAAATTTGCGTTGCCTCATTGGGTCCTGCTCATGCTATTTCAGTTATTTATAAATTATTTATAAATTACTAATGGATTCAGATGTGAGGACACTTCCACCTTTTTGCAGAGCATGGGAAACTGAACTCCAACAAACATTTACAAGAGGGCAGTGGGACAAATGCTTTCACCTTTCTCACAAATCTATAATGGCTACCAATTTCAAGAGGCATGCTATAAAATAGACTCTAGGTAGTATAGGGTTCCTTCTGCTCTACATAAATGGTTCCCAGAAGACCCTGATTTATGATGGCGTAGTGAGGCTAATGAAGGGACAATGTCCCACATATGGTGGTCCTGCCCAGTCTTGAGGGCCTTCTGGGAGGAGGTCATCAAAGCTACTCAGAAGATGACAGGTGTGACTGCTCCTAAAACCCCAGAAGCAGTCATTTTTATACATGTTTCCTATATCCAAAAAAGTTTAGAAAAAATAGTGATCCCATGTCACTGGAAGGAAAAAAAGCCCCTTCTATAGATGAGTGGTTTGCAGAGATTGCAATCTTGCATCACATGGAATTTCTGATTGCCCAAACACATGAAGAAATTGCTGCAGTTGCTTCCAAGTGGTTTCATTGGGAAACCTTTCTCTCATCTTCAACTTATAGGAATATGGCAGGATGGCTCTCGGAAAAAAACATCTCCCTGTGCTTCAGCTAAAAATACATTTTCGACTTTTGGTTTGACTGTTTTTATCTTTCAGATAAGTAAGACATTAATTGTTGGTGGATCTAAAAGATTGTCTTGGCCTCCTTGGTCTCCCTGACTTCCCCCCTTCTCTTTTCCTTCCCTTTTATATCTTTCAACTTACATTTTAATTAATCAAAAAGGTGTCAAATGAACAGGCTTTTTTATTTTGCCCCATTTATATATTATAAATCTGATTTTCGTCGAATGGCCTGTTTTATGATATTGCATTTTCTTATCTCCAGATAGTGGAGTAGTATTTGTTTGTGATTTTCTTATACCAAATCCAATAAAATATTGAATTTGAAACTGAACTTTTTGGGCATAATGACCATCGTTATGATTGGAGGAAAAAGGGAGAAGCTTGGAAGCCTAAGAACCCAAGTGTGAAACACGGGGGTGGAGGCATCAGGTTGTGGGGTTGTTTTGCTGCAGGAAGGACTGGTGCACTTCACAAAATAGATGGCATCATGAGTAAAGAAGATTATGTGGCAATACTGAAACAATATCTCAAGACATTAGCCAGGAAGTTACAGCTTGGGCGAAAATGGGTCTTCCAAATGGACAATAACCCAAAGCATAATGCCAGAGTGACTTAAGGATAACAAAGTCAATGTTTTGGAGTGGCGGTCACAAAACCCTCATCTCAATCCTATTGAAAATGTATGGGCAAAGCTGAAAAAGCAGGTGCGAGCAAGGCGATCTACAAACCTGGATCAGTTACACCAGTTTTGCCAGGAGGAATGGGCCCAAATTCCGACCAACTATTGTGAGAAGCTTGTGGAAGGATATCCCAAAAGTTTGAGCCAAGTCATTCAGTTTAAGGACAATGGTACCAAATACTAAAGAAATGTATGCAAACTTTTGACTTTGCAGTAAGTAATAAGAATGCCTTAAAACATTGTCTCTCTCATTATTCTGGCATTTGGCAAATATTAATAATTATGGTAATCCTAATTGACCTAAAACGGAAAAGGTTTATTCTGATTTCATGTCTGATATTGAGAAAAACATGATATTTTGCCAAACACATATGTAAACAATACATTTGTATTAACTTTTTATGGGTTTAACCCCTTAGTGACAGAGCCAATTTAGTACTTAATGACCAAGCCAATTATTACAATTCTGACCACTGTCATTTTATGAGGTGATAGCTCTGGAACACTTCAACATATCCCGCTGATTCTGAGAGTTTTTTTTTCGTGACATATTGTACTTCATGTTAGTGGTAAAAGGTCTTTTGATATAACTTGCGTTTATTTATGAAAAGGAAATTTGGCAACATTTTGAAAATGTTGCAATTTTCAAACTTTTAATTTTTGTACCCTTAAGGGCCCCTTTCCACTTGCGAGGAAAACGGACGAGTGCAATCCGATAAAAAATCGGATTGCACTTGGACCAATGTTATTCAATATGTAACATTCCATTTGTGATTTTTTTCTCAGCCGAAATCGGACTGAGAAAAAAATCGCAGCATGCTGCGTATTGCTGCGATTCTCGGACGAGACTCGCCAATGCAAGTCAATGGGTGCGAGAGAAAAAAAGCACAGCACTCGCACCATGCGAGTGCTGTCCGATTTTTACGGACCCGTGTCCTTAGAAAAGCCGGCAATTCAGCGCAGAGTACAGTAAAATCACACTGACAGGTTAGATTAGAGTAGATATATACACATAGAACAGGTATATATACATATATATATATATGTCAGGGAGACACCTATATACAGTGGGGCAAAAAAGTATTTAGTCAGTCAGCAATAGTGCAAGTTCCACCACTTAAAAAGATGAGAGGCGTCTGTAATTTACATCATAGGTAGACCTCAACTATGGGAGACAAACTGAGAAAAAAAAATCCAGAAAATCACATTGTCTGTTTTTTTAACATTTTATTTGCATATTATGGTGGAAAATAAGTATTTGGTCAGAAACAAACAATCAAGATTTCTGGCTCTCACAGACCTGTAACTTCTTCTTTAAGAGTCTCCTCTTTCCTCCACTCATTACCTGTAGTAATGGCACCTGTTTAAACTTGTTATCAGTATAAAAAGACACCTGTGCACACCCTCAAACAGTCTGACTCCAAACTCCACTATGGTGAAGACCAAAGAGCTGTCAAAGGACACCAGAAACAAAATTGTAGTCCTGCACCAGGCTGGGAAGACTGAATCTGCAATAGCCAACCAGCTTGGAATGAAGAAATCAACAGTGGGAGCAATAATTAGAAAATGGAAGACATACAAGACCACTGATAATCTCCCTCGATCTGGGGCTCCACGCAAAATCCCACCCCGTGGGGTCAGAATGATCACAAGAACGGTGAGCAAAAATCCCAGAACCACGCGGGGGGACCTAGTGAATGAACTGCAGAGAGCTGGGACCAATGTAACAAGGCCTACCATAAGTAACACACTACGCCACCATGGACTCAGATCCTGCAGTGCCAGACGTGTCCCACTGCTTAAGCCAGTACATGTCCGAGGCCCGTCTGAAGTTTGCTAGAGAGCATTTGGATGATCCAGAGAAGTTTTGGGAGAATATCCTATGGTCTGATGAAACCAAACTGGAACTGTTTGGTAGAAACACAACTTGTCGTGTTTGGAGGAAAAAGAATACTGAGTTGCATCCATCAAACACCATACCTACTGTAAAGCATGGTGGTGAAAACATCATGCTTTGGGGCTGTTTCTCTGCAAAGGGGCCAGGACGACTGATCCGGGTACATGAAAGAATGAATGGGGCCATGTATCGTGAGATTTTGAGTGCAAACCTCCTTCCATCAGCAAGGGCATTGAAGATGAAACGTGGCTGGGTCTTTCAACATGACAATGATCCAAAGTACACCGCCAGGGCAACGAAGGAGTGGCTTCATAAGAAGCATTTCAAGGTCCTGGAGTGGCCTAGCCAGTCTCCAGATCTCAACCCTATAGAAAACCTTTGGAGGGAATTGAAAGTCCGTGTTGCCAAGCGAAAAGCCAAAAACATCACTGCTCTAGAGGAGATCTGCATGGAGGAATGGGCCAACATACCAACAACAGTGTGTGGCAACCTTGTGAAGACTTACAGAAAACGTTTGACCTCTGTCATTGCCAACAAAGGATATATTTCAAAGTATTGAGATGAAATTTTGTTTCTGACCAAATACTTATTTTCCACCATAATATGCAAATAAAATGTTAAAAAAAACAGACAATGTGATTTTCTGGATTTTTTTTTCTCAGTTTGTCTCCCATAGTTGAGGTCTACCTATGATGTAAATTACAGACGCCTCTCATCTTTTTAAGTGGTGGAACTTGCACTATTGCTGACTGACTAAATACTTTTTTGCCCCACTGTATATATATATATGTATATATATATATTTATATTTAATGCAGCGCTAGATAACTTTAAAGCCGGTAATTCAATTGCCAGCTTTTGCTATCTCCTTTACAAACCCGACATGATATGAGACATGGTTTACATACAGTAAACCATCTCATATCCCCTTTTTTCTTTTGCATATTCCACACTACTAATGTTAGTAGTTTGTATGTGCAAAATTTGGGCGCTCTAGCTATTAAATTAAAGGGTTAAATGGCGGAAAAAATTGGCGTGGGCTCCCGCGCAATTTTCTCCACCAGAGTAGTAAAGCCAGTGACTGAGGGCAGATATTAATAGCCTGGAGAGGGTCCATGGTTATTGCCCCCACCCCTGGCTAAAAACATCTGCCCCCAGCCACCCCAGAAAAGGCACATCTGGAAGATGCGCCTATTCTGGCACTTGGCCACTCTCTTCCCATTCCCGTGTAGCGGTGGGATATGGGGTAATGAAGGGTTAATGTCACCTTGCTACTGTAAGGTGACATTAAGCCAGATTAATAATGGAGAGGCGTCAATTCTGACACCTATCCATTATTAATCCAATTGTATGAAAGGGTTAAAAACACAAACACATTATTAAAAAGTATTTTAATGAAATAAAAACACAGGTTGTTTTAATATTTTATTGCTCTCTCAATCCACCTGAAGACCCTCGCTCTGTAACAAAGGAAAAATAATAAACCAACAATATACATACCTTCCGATGATCTGTAACGTCCCACGATGTAAATCCATCTGAAGGGGTTAAAATATTTTACAGGCAGGAGCTCTGCTATAATGCAGCTGTGCTCGTGCATGTAAAACCCCAGGGAATGAAGGTAATGTAGGTTAATGACCTATAGTTACCTTCAGTCGCGGTGATGCGCCCTCTGCTGGATGTCCTCGAGCCTGGGAGCCTGGGAGCTTTCCAGGAAAGTTCCCACGCTCAAGGGGTTTTACAGGCACGAGCACAGCTGCATTATAGCAGAGCTCCTGCCTGTAAAATATTTTAACCCCTTCAGATGGATTTACATCGTGGGACGTTACAGATCATCGGAAGGTATGTATATTGTTGGTTTATTTTTCCTTTGTTACAGAGCGAGGGTCTTCAGGTAGATTGAGAGAGCAATAAAATATTAAAACAACCTGTGTTTTTATTTCATTAAAATACTTTTTAATAATGTGTGGTTTTTTTTAACCCTTTCATACAATTGGATTAATAATGGATAGGTGTCAGAATTGACGCCTCTCCATTATTAATCTGGCTTAATGTCACCTTTCAATAGCAAGGTGACATTAACCCTTCATTACCCCATATCCCACCGCTACACGGGAATGGGAAGAGAGTGGCCAAGTGCCAGAATAGGCGCATCTTCCAGATGTGCTTTTTCTGGGGTGGCTGGGGGCAGATGTTTTTAGCCGGGGGGGGGGGGGCAATAACCATGGACCCTCTCCAGGCTATTAATATCTGCCCTCAGTCACTGGCTTTACCACTCTGGTGGAGAAAATTGCGCAGGAGCCCACGCCAATTTTTTCCGCCATTTAACCTTTAAATATAATAGCTAGAGCGCCCAAATTTTGAACATTAGTAGTGTGGAATATGCAAAAAAAATGGGGATATGAGATGGTTTACTGTATGTAAACCATGTCTCATATCATGTCGGGTTTGTGAAGGAGACAGGAAAAGCCGGCAATTGAATTACCGGCTTTGAAGCTATCTAGCGCTGCATTAAACATAAATATATATATAGGTGTCTCCCTGATATATATATATGTATATATACCTATTCTATGTGTATATATCTACTCTAATCTAACCTGTCAGTGTGATTTTACTGTACACTGCGCTGAATTACCGGCTTTTCAAAGGAGACCCGTGCGTAAAAATCGGACAGCAATACGGATGTCATATGGATGTTGCGATAAAAAAAATCGCATCACACTCTCATGACACTCGCATGACACGCGCATGACAATCGCACACGTTACATCCGTTTTTTCGGTCCGTAAATCGGACCTTTTTTTTCTCACAAGTGGAAAGGGGCCCTAAATCAGAGAGTGGTGTCACACAAAATAGTTAATAAATAACATTTCCCACATGTCTACTTTACATCAGCACAATTTTGGAAACATAATTTTTTTGTTAAGACGTTACAAGGGTTAAAAGTTGACCAGCGATTTCTAATTTTTCCAACAAAATTTACAAAACCATTTTTTTTAGGGACCACCTCACATTTGAAGTGAGGGGTCAATATAACACAAAATACCCCAAAGTGACACCATTCTAATAAAACTTCACCCCTCAAGGAGCGTAAAACCACATTTAAGAAGTTTATTAACCCTTCATGTGCTTCACGGGAACTAAAGCAATGTGGAAGGAAAAAATGAACATTTTACTTTTTTCACAAAAAAATTACTTTGGAACAATTTTTTTTTATTTTCACAAGGGTATCAGGAGAAAATGGACCACAAAGTTTGTTGTACAATTTCTCCTGAGTATGCCGATATCCCATATGTGGGGAAAAGCCACTGGATGCATGACAGGGCTCAGAAGAGAGGGAGCATTATTTGACTTTTTCAACGCAAAATTGTCTGGAATCAATGGTGGCACCATGTCGCGTTTGGAGACTCCCTGATGTACCCAAAGAGTGGAACCCCCAATTCTAACCCCAATCCTAACCTAAACACACCCCTAACCCAAATCCCAACCCTAACCATAACCCTAAACCCAACCCTAACCCCAACATAACCCTAACCACAAACCTAACCCTAACACACCCCTAACCGTAATCCCAACCATAACCACAACCCTAGCCCAACTCTAACTTTAGCCCAACCCTAACTTAAGCCCAACCCTAACCCTGGCCCCAACCCTAATTTTAGCCCAACCCTAACCCTTGCCCCAACCCTAACTTTATCCCAACCCTAACCCTAATGGAAAAATGGAAATACATTTTTTTAATTTTATTATTTTGACCTAACTAAGGCTAGATTCACATTAGCGTTTCTGTGCTCAGCTCATCATCTGCATGCGAAAATGCATGCCAAAGCGAATGCAAACGCATGCTTACGCCTCCACATCATCTTACGCATGATGCAAAAAAACGCTGTATGTGCATGCGTTTAAATGTATTTTGGCATGTGTTTGAGTTGTTTACGCGCATGGTGGAGGTGGTGACATCATTTCCTGGACATTCGCAGCCTGAAGTATGCATGCGTATCGAACACCATGCGTACGCATGTCCTTGTGTACCAATGTGTTCCCATAGACAGTAATGCATTTTTGGATGCACTCTTCCGCATGCGCATGATTGCGCAATATTTGACGCCTCAAAAAATGCAACATGTTGCGTTCGTCGGACACCACCACACACCGCGAAACGACACATGCGTACGCATCAGCATACGAACACATGCAAATGCATGTCCCTGCTTACACCATGTTAAAGATATTTACGCATGATGCAAGCAGATCTATGCGGATCATACGCTGCGCACAGATATGCTATTGTGAACCCGGCCTAAGGGGGTGAAAAAGGGGATTTTGATTTACTATTTTTTTATTGTGATCATTGTGATAGGGTCTATCACAGAGATCAAAATGAACCGATAGGAAACATTTTCTATTGTTGCCGTGTGCCGGCAGACCTCGGTGGGCGCACTGCGCATACGCCTGCCATTTTCTCCCGGAAGAAGATGCCAGCAGCCCGGGGGACTTCACGGGGGTTTGCAGTGACATCGGAGGTACTGGGGGTTATCGGGTGACCCCATTTCTCTCTCCTCTGATGTGTGATCACATCAAAGGAGAGAGAAATTAAGTGGAAAATCAAACTTTTTTTTGCGGTCACTAGGGTTGAGCGACTTTTAGTTTTTTAGGGTCGAGTCGGGTTTCGCGAAACCCGACTATCTCAAAAGTCGAGTCTAGTGGTATCGGCCAATTATCGCGAAAAGTCGGGGATCGACCGAAACACGAAACCCAATGCAAGTCAATGGGGAAGCATAGTCGGCAGTGAGTGGACGCCAGGAAAACACCTACAGTGCCCATTTTAATGGCAAAAAAACATCCATTCTTGTTACTGAAGCTTGTCAATCTTAATTTACCTTATAATAATAGTTAGGCATTGGAAATTGGGGGTCATTTGGCTAAAGTTGTGGGGGGTAGGGCTGGTTCAAGTATCTAGTGGGCCCAGGTAATCTGGACCACCTCAGGGCAGTGGAGCAGGGAGAGGTATTTAAATTTTGCAAGTGCTGTGATCCTGAGCAAGCAGGGGGGGCCCACTCGTTGGCATTGGCACTGGCACAGGGCCCCTCAAAGTACGGCGGTGTGTTTGCACGGCGGGGGTGCCTCCCACCGGCAGCGACACTTTTTGCGTACTATGAGGGGCCCTGTGCCAGTGACGTCGCCAACGAGTATTCCCCCCCTACCTGATGAAGGAACCTGCCCATTCATCTGCACCTTCCTCTTTGTCCCCGTGTAAGGTGTTATGGTATGCGGGAAGGGGAACCTGACTTTCAGCAGGGTCATATTCTTGCTTTGTAGCGTGCACGGGGAATGTAGCGTTCTGGGTCAATGTACCAGCAGACTCATCTATCACTGGCTGGGCAATGGGCAGGATGAGGAGGAAACAAAGATATAGGCCCAAAGAATAAAGTAGGCTAAATGCAGTTCAAAATTGGTAACAGGACTAACCAGGGGGCATTGCTTTGTTCAGTGGAGTACAACTGTAATGAGAGGCTGACACAGTGAGTAGGCCCAAATCAGTAAGTAGGCTAAATGCAGTTCAAAATTGGTAACAGTAGTAAACAGGTGGCAGTGGTTTGTTCAGTGTAGGAGAACATCAAGGAGCGGCAGACACCGTTGGTAGGGCCAACAAAACAAGTAGGCCAAATGCAGTGTTATTTTAAAAACAATTTAACGAGAGCCTGAAGATAGAAGCTAGGGAAAGGCAACCTGGAGAACACCTTGGAGCGGAAGACACCATTTGTAGAACCCAGACCCAACTTGTAGGCCTAATGCAGTGTTGTTTCAACAACTATTTAACGGGAGCCTGAAGATTGAAGCTCAGGAAAGGCAACCAGGAGAACACCTTGGAGAGGCAGACACTGGTAGTAGGCCCCAACCCAACTAGTAGCCCCACTGCAGTTGTTCCATTAAAAAACTATTTAACAAGAGCCTGAAGATTGAAGCTCAGGAAAGGCAACCTGGAGAACACCTTGGAGCGGCATACACCGTTAGTAGGCCCCAACCCAACTAGTAGCCCCACTGCAGTTGTTCGATTAAAAAACTATTTAACAAGAGCCTGAAGATTGAAGCTCAGGAAAGGCAACCTGGAGAACACCTTGGAGCGGCAGACACCGTTAGTAGGCCCCAACCAAACTAGTAGCCCCACTACAGTTGTTCGATTAAAAAACTATTTAACAAGAGCCTGAAGATTGAAGCTCAGGAAAGGCAACCTGGAGAACACCTTGGAGCGGCATACACCGTTAGTAGGCCCCAACCCAACTAGTAGGCCAAATGCAGTTGTTCCACTTAACAACTATTTAACAAGAGCCTGAAGATTGAAGCTCAGGAAAGGCAACCTGGAGAACACCTTGGAGCGGCAGACACTGGTAGTAGGCCCCAACCCAACTAGTAGCCCCACTGCAGTTGTTCGATTAAAAAACTATTTAACGAGAGCCTGAAGATTGAAGCTCAGGAAAGGCAACCTGGAGAACACCTTGGAGCGGCATACACCGTTAGTAGGCCCCAACCAAACTAGTTGCCCCACTGCAGTTGTTCGATTAAAAAACTATTTAACAAGAGCCTGAAGATTGAAGCTCAGGAAAGGCAACCTGGAGAACACCTTGGAGCGGCATACACCGTTAGTAGGCCCCAACCCAACTAGTAGCCCCACTGCAGTTGTTCGATTAAAAAACTATTTAACAAGAGCCTGAAGATTGAAGCTCAGGAAAGGCAACCTGGAGAACACCTTGGAGCGGCAGACACCGTTAGTAGGCCCCAACCAAACTAGTAGCCCCACTACAGTTGTTCGATTAAAAAACTATTTAACAAGAGCCTGAAGATTGAAGCTCAGGAAAGGCAACCTGGAGAACACCTTGGAGCGGCATACACCGTTAGTAGGCCCCAACCCAACTAGTAGGCCAAATGCAGTTGTTCCACTTAACAACTATTTAACAAGAGCCTGAAGATTGAAGCTCAGGAAAGGCAACCTGGAGAACACCTTGGAGCGGCAGACACTGGTAGTAGGCCCCAACCCAACTAGTAGCCCCACTGCAGTTGTTCCATTAAAAAACTATTTAACAAGAGCCTGAAGATTGAAGCTCAGGAAAGGCAACCAGGAGAACACCTTGGAGCGGCATACACTGGTAGTAGGCCCCAACCCAACTAGTAGCCCCACTGCAGTTGTTCGATTAAAAAACTATTTAACGAGAGCCTGAAGATTGAAGCTCAGGAAAGGCAACCTGGAGAACACCTTGGAGCGGCATACACCGTTAGTAGGCCCCAACCAAACTAGTTGCCCCACTGCAGTTGTTCGATTAAAAAACTATTTAACAAGAGCCTGAAGATTGAAGCTCAGGAAAGGCAACCTGGAGAACACCTTGGAGCGGCATACACCGTTAGTAGGCCCCAACCCAACTAGTAGCCCCACTGCAGTTGTTCGATTAAAAAACGATTTAACAAGAGCCTGAAGATTGAAGCTCAGGAAAGGCAACCTGGAGAACACCTTGGAGCGGCAGACACCGTTAGTAGGCCCCAACCAAACTAGTAGCCCCACTACAGTTGTTCGATTAAAAAACTATTTAACAAGAGCCTGAAGATTGAAGCTCAGGAAAGGCAACCTGGAGAACACCTTGGAGCGGCATACACCGTTAGTAGGCCCCAACCCAACTAGTAGGCCAAATGCAGTTGTTCCACTTAACAACTATTTAACAAGAGCCTGAAGATTGAAGCTCAGGAAAGGCA
The DNA here is from genome assembly GCF_032444005.1 of Ranitomeya imitator. Lineage (NCBI taxonomy): Eukaryota > Metazoa > Chordata > Amphibia > Anura > Dendrobatidae > Ranitomeya > Ranitomeya imitator. Next base: position 528,050,845 of record NC_091282.1, read on the forward strand.
ACCTGGAGAACACCTTGGAGCGGCAGACACTGGTAGTAGGCCCCAACCCAACTAGTAGCCCCACTGCAGTTGTTCCATTAAAAAACTATTTAACAAGAGCCTGAAGATTGAAGCTCAGGAAAGGCAACCAGGAGAACACCTTGGAGCGGCATACACTGGTAGTAGGCCCCAACCCAACTAGTAGCCCCACTGCAGTTGTTCGATTAAAAAACTATTTAACGAGAGCCTGAAGATTGAAGCTCAGGAAAGGCAACCTGGAGAACACCTTGGAGCGGCATACACCGTTAGTAGGCCCCAACCAAACTAGTTGCCCCACTGCAGTTGTTCGATTAAAAAACTATTTAACAAGAGCCTGAAGATTGAAGCTCAGGAAAGGCAACCTGGAGAACACCTTGGAGCGGCAGACACTGGTAGTAGGCCCCAACCCAACTAGTAGCCCCACTGCAGTTATTCCATTAAAAAACTATTTAACAAGAGCCTGAAGATTGAAGCTCAGGAAAGGCAACCTGGAGAACACCTTGGAGCGGCATACACTGGTAGTAGGCCCCAACCCAACAAGTAGCCCCACTGCAGTTGTTCCATTAAAAAACTATTTAACGAGAGCCTGAAGATTGAAGCTCAGGAAAGGCAACCTGGAGAACACCTTGGAGCGGCAGACACTGGTAGTAGGCCCCAACCCAACTAGTAGCCCCACTGCAGTTGTTCGATTAAAAAACTATTTAACAAGAGCCTGAAGATTGAAGCTCAGGAAAGGCAACCAGGAGAACACCTTGGAGCGGCAGACACTGTAGTAGGCCCCAACCCAACTAGTAGCCCCACTGCAGTTGTTCCATTAAAAAACTATTTAACAAGAGCCTGAAGATTGAAGCTCAGGAAAGGCAACCTGGAGAACACCTTGGAGTGGCATACACTGGTAGTAGCCCCCAACCCAACTAGTAGCCCCACTGCAGTTGTTCCATTAAAAAACTATTTAAAGGGACACTGTCACCTGAATTTGGAGGGAACAATCTTCAGCCATGGAGGCGGGGTTTTCGGGTGTTTGATACACCCTTTCCTTACCCGCTGGCTGCATGCTGGCTGCAATATTGGATTGAAGTTCATTCTCTGTCCTCCGTAGTACATGCCTGCACAAGGTAATCTTGCCTTGCGCAGGCATGTACTACGGAGGACAGAAAATGAACTTCAATCCAATATTGCAGCCAGCATGCAGCCAGCGGGTAAGGAAAGGGTGTATCAAACACCCGAAAACCCCGCCTCCATGGCTGAAGATTGTTCCCTCCAAATTCAGGTGACAGTGTCCCTTTCACGAGAGCCTGAAGATTGAAGCTCAGGAAAGGCAACCAGGAGGACACCTTGGAGCGGAAGAATCAGTTTGTAGACCACAACGAAACTTGTGGCCCCAATGCAGTTTTATAATTTTGACAGGCTGAAAACCAGCCTTTTTTTTTTTTAGAGGAGAACAGCTGTATTAAGTGGCGCAGACAGACACTGTTAGTAGGCCTTACACCACAAAGTTGGCTCACTGCAGGATGAAAAAAAGGTACATGGGTACACGGTCGGCATTGGTGTGCTCAGCGGAGGACAAATGGAAGGATGGACCGCAGACAGACTTAGTAGGCCTACAATAAAGAAAGTAGGTTCTATGCACTTTTTAATAGGTTCCAGGGGTACACAGGCAGCATTGGTGTGGTCAGCGGAGGACTATTGGAAGGAGGGACCGCAGACAGACTTAGTAGTCCTAAAATAAAAAAAATTAGGCTCAATGCAGTTCGAATTATCTTGCAGGGGTACACAGGCAGCATTGATTTGTTCAGCGGAGGACGATTGGAAGGAGTGTCTGACACAGTTAGTACTCCCCAAAAATAAATAGATGTTAATGTCTCTCAAAACAACTAAACCAAAAAACAAAAGGGTGGCATACTTAGGTACAGGGGTGGGTTCCTCTGCTGAGTTTCAGACATAGTAATTTGGCGCCGCTAAGTAGGGTTGAGCGAAACGGGTCGTTCATTTTCAAAAGTCGCCGACTTTTGGCAAAGTCGGGTTTCATGAAACCCGATCCGACCCCTGTGCGGGGTCGGCCATGCGGTACGCGACTTTCGCGCCAAAGTCGCGTTTCAATGACGCGAAAAGCGCCATTTCTCAGCCAATGAAGGTAAACGCAGAGTGTGGGCAGCGTGATGACATAGGTCCTGGTCCCCACCATCTTAGAGAAGGGCATTGCAGTGATTGGCTTGCTGTCTGCGGCGTCACAGGGGCTATAAAGGGGAGTTCCCGCCGACCGCCATGTTACTGCTGCTGATCTGAGCTTAGGGAAAGGTTGCTGCCACTTCGTCAGAAGCAGGGATAGCGTTAGGCAGGGTCCATTAACCACCAAACCGCTTGTGCTGTAGCGATTTCCACTGCCCAACACCACCTTCGGTGTGCAGGGACAGTGGAAGCTACATTTTTTTTTTTTTCCCCTCAGCGCTGTAGCTCATTGGGCTGCCCTAGAAGGCTCCCTGATAGCTGCATTGCTGTGTGTACGCCGCTGTGCAAACCAACTGCTTTTTTCAAAGCACAAATCCTCTTGTTCCTTCCTTTCTGCACAGCTATCTTTTTTGTTTGTCCACACTTTTTATTTAATTTGTGCATCAGTCCACTCCTTATTGCTGCCTGCCATACCTGGCTGAGATTACTGCAGGGAGATAGTAATTGAAGGACACTCCGTTTTTTTTTTTTTTGTGGGAGATTAAGATTGACATTTCTGCTAGAGTGCCATCCCTGTCTGTGTCATCTCTCACTCAGTGGGCCATAGAAAGCCTATTTATTTTTTTGCTTGATTTGGGTTATAAAATCTACCTGAAAAAATCACTACATCAATCAGTGGGAGAAAAATATTGGCCTCAGGGCTTGTGTGCCACTCTTGACTCCTGTGTGTGCCATCTCTCACTCAGTGGGCCATAGAAAGCCTATTTATTTTTTTGCTTGATTTTGGTTCTAAAATCTACCTGAAAAAATCACTACATCAATCAGTGGGAGAAAAATATTGGCCTCAGGGCTTGTGTGCCACTCCTGACTCCTGTGTGCATCATCACTCACTCAGTGGGCCATAGAAAGCCCATTTTTTTTTTTTTTTTGCTTTATTTGGGTTCTAAATTCTACCTGAAAAAATCAATAAATCAATCAGTGGGAGATTAATATTGGCCTTTGGGCTTGTGTGCCAGTCCTAAGCGTGCCATCTCTCTCTCTCAGATAGTGGGCCATAGAAAGCCTATTTTTTTTTTTTATTGGGTTTATAAATTTTCCCTGGAACCAAAAAAAAAAAAGTGGGAGATTAATATTGGCCTCTGGGCTTGTGTGCCAGTCCTGAGCGTGCCATCTCTCTCACAAATAGTGGGCCATAGAAAGCCTATTTATTTTTTTGCTTGATTTGGGTTCTAAAATGTACCTGAAAAAATCACTACATCAATCAGTGGGAGAAAAATATTGGCCTCAGGGCTTGTGTGCCACTCCTGACTCCTGTGTGCGTCATCACTCACTCAGTGGGCCATAGAAAGCCCATTTTTTTTTTTTTTGCTTTATTTGGGTTCTAAATTCTACCTGAAAAAATCAATAAATCAATCAGTGGGAGATTAATATTGGCCTTTGGGCTTGTGTGCCAGTCCTAAGCGTGCCATCTCTCTCTCTCAGATAGTGGGCCATAGAAAGCCTATTTATTTTTTTTTTTTATTGGGTTTATAAATTTTCCCTGGAAAAAAAAAAAAAAGTGGGAGATTAATATTGGCCTCTGGGCTTGTGTGCCAGTCCTGAGCGTGCCATCTCTCTCACAAATAGTGGGCCATAGAAAGCCTATTTATTTATTTTTTTTTGGTTTTATAAATTCTCCCTTAAAAAAAAAAGGGAGATTAATATTGGCCTTTGGGCTTGTGTGCCAGTCCTAAGCGTGCCATCTCTCTCTGTCTCTCAGATAGTGGGCCATAGAAAGCCTATTTATTATTTTTTTTATTGGGTTTATAAATTTTCCCTGGAACAAAAAAAAAAAGTGGGAGATAAATATTGGCCTCTGGGCTTGTGTGCCACTCCTGACTCCTGTGTGCGTCATCTCTCACTCAGTGGGCCATAGAAAGCCTTTTTTTGTTTTATTTGTTTTCTAAATTCTCCCTGACAAAATCATTTTATTTTATTTGGTTTCTAAATTCTTCCTGAAAAAAATCATTTTATTCTATTATTTTTTTTTCCTAAAGTCTCCCTGAAAAAAAAAACAAAAAAAACAAATCAGTGGGAGATTAATATTGCCCTTTCTGCTTGTGTGCCAGTCTTGACTCCTGGGTGTGCCATCTCTCTCTCTCTCTCCAATTGTGGGCCATAGAAAGCCTATTATTTTTTTAGCTTGATTTGGGTTCCAAAATCTACCTGAAAAAATCACTACATCAATCAGTGGGAGATAAATATTGGCCTCTGGGCATGTGTGCCACTCCTGACTCCTGTGTGCGTCATCTCTCACTCAGTGGGCCATAGAAAGCCTTTTTTTGTTTTATTTGTTTTCTAAATTCTCCCTGAAAAAATCATTTTATTTTATTTGGTTTCTAAATTCTTCCTGAAAAAATCATTTTATTCTATTTTTTTTTTTCCTAAAGTCTCCCTGAAAAAAAAAAAAAATCAGTGGGAGATTAATATTGCCCTTTCTGCTTGTGTGCCAGTCTTGACTCCTGGGTGTGCCATCTCTCTCTCTCTCTCCAATTGTGGGCCATAGAAAGCCTATTATTTTTTTAGCTTGATTTGGGTTCCAAAATCTACCTGAAAAAATCACTACATCAATCAGTGGGAGATAAATATTGGCCTCTGGCCTTGTGTGCCACTCCTGACTCCTGTGTGCGTCATCTCTCACTCAGTGGGCCATAGAAAGCCTTTTTTTGTTTTATTTGTTTTCTAAATTCTCCCTGAAAAAATCATTTTATTTTATTTGGTTTCTAAATTCTTCCTGAAAAAATCATTTTATTCTATTTTTTATTTTTCCTAAAGTCTCCCTGAAAAAAAAAAAAAAAAACAAATCAGTGGGAGATTAATATTGCCCTTTCTGCTTGTGTGCCAGTCTTGACTCCTGGGTGTGCCATCTCTCTCTCTCTCTCCAATTGTGGGCCATAGAAAGCCTATTATTTTTTTTAGCTTGATTTGGGTTCCAAAATCTACCTGAAAAAATCACTACATCAATCAGTGGGAGATAAATATTGGCCTCTGGGCTTGTGTGCCACTCCTGACTCCTGTGTGCGTCATCTCTCACTCAGTGGGCCATAGAATGCCTTTTTTTGTTTTATTTGTTTTCTAAATTCTCCCTGAAAAAATCATTTTATTTTATTTGGTTTCTAAATTCTTCCTGAAAAAATCATTTTATTCTATTATTTTTTTTTCCTAAAGTCTCCCTTAAAAAAAAAAAAAATCAAATCAGTGGGAGATTAATATTTACATTTGTGCTTCAGTGACAGTCCTGCGTGTGTGGCATCTCTCTCATTTGTTGCCACCAACAACAGAGTGTGTAACATTGTGCCTGATTTTCGTTGTGGTCTCACTCACCTGTAAAGGGGTAGCTAAATCATACTGAAGTTATAGCTCACCGTGTAATTTGTGTGACAGCAACAAATACCGTTAGTTTGTTTACGTTTTTAAAACAATGAGGAAGTATGGTGGAAGAGGTCGTGGCCGGGGGCGTTCATTGTCAGCTGGTAATGAGGGTAGTGGTAGTGGTGGAGCATCAGCTGGTCGTGGGAAAAAAAATATTGCACCTAAGTCTGGAGCTGTGGAGCCAGGTTCGTCGTCTGGCAACACAAGGCCTCGAACGCTCCCTTTTCTGGGAGTAGGAAAACCGCTTTTAAAGCCGGAGCAGCAAGAGCAAGTTTTGGCTTATCTTGCTGACTCAGCCTCTAGCTCTTTTGCCTCCTCTCGTGAAACTGGTAAATGTCAAAGCAGCGCGTCGTTAGTGGATGTTCACGGTCAGGGACAAGTCGCTTCCTTGTCCTCTTCAGCAAAAACAACAACAGAGAAGAATGCAGCAGGCGACACAACGGGTTACTCCATGGAGCTCTTTACACATACCGTCCCTGGCTTAGAAAGTGAAGCAGTTAACAGTCCATGCCCATTACAAGTTGAATCTGACATGGAGTGCACTGATGCACAGCCACAGCCAGACTACTATGCTGGTCCTTTGACTCAGACCACAACATTGCCCTCGCAGGGTGCTGATCAAGAATCAGACCCTGATGAGACTATGTTGCCCCATCACGAACGCTATACCACCGACCGACACGGTGACACAGACGAAGTTGCACACGAGCTACAAGAAGAGGTAATAGATGACCCAGTTCTTGACCCCGATTGGCAGCCATTGGGGGAACAGGGTGCAGGTGGCAGCAGTTCTGAAGCGGAGGAGGAGGGGCCGCAGCAGGCATCAACATCGCAACAGGTTCCATCTGCCGGGCCCGTATCTTGCCCAAAACGCGTGGCAAAGCCAAAACCTGTTGGAGGACAGCGTGGCCATCCGGTTAAAGCTCAGTCTGCAATGCCTGAAAAGGTATCCGATGCTAGAAAGAGTGCAGTCTGGCATTTTTTTAAACAACATCCAATTGATCAGCGCAAAGTCATCTGTCAAAAATGTTCAACTACCTTAAGCAGAGGACAGAATCTGAAAAGTCTCAATACAAGTTGCATGCATAGACATTTAACCACCATGCATTTGCAAGCCTGGACTAACTACCAAACGTCCCTTAAGGTTGTAGCACCCTCGGCCAATGAAGCTAGTCAGCAACGCAACATCCCTTCCGGCAGTGTAGGGCCACCATTTTCCGCACCACCTGCAGTATCTGTGCAGGTTTCTTTGCCAGGCCAAAGCAGTCAGGGTCAGGGAATCACCAGTTTCGTAGTAGGAAACACTGCATCTAGGGCACCGGTGGCAACAATACCATCTCCCACCGTCTCTCAGTCTGCCATGTCCACCGGCACCCCCGCTAGTTCCACGATCTCCAGCTCTCCAGTCCAGCTCACCCTACATGAGACTATGGTTAGAAAAAGGAAGTACTTAGCCTCGCATCCGCGTACACAGGGTTTGAACGCACACATAGCTAGACTAATCTCGTTAGAGATGATGCCCTACCGGTTAGTTGAAAGCGAAGCTTTCAAAGCCCTGATGGACTACGCTGTACCACGCTACGAGCTACCCAGTCGACACTTTTTTTCCAGAAAAGCCATCCCAGCCCTCCACCAGCATGTTAAAGAGCGCATCGTCCATGAACTCAGGCAATCTGTGAGCACAAAGGTGCACCTGACAACAGATGCATGGACCAGTAGGCATGGCCAGGGACGTTACGTGTCCATCACGGCACACTGGGTAAATGTGGTGGATGCAGGGTCCACAGGGGACAGCAAGTTTGGGACAGTTCTGCCTAGCCCACGGTCTAGGAAACAATTGGCTGTAGCCGTTCGCACCCCCTCCTCCTCCTCTTCGTCCTCCTGCAGAAGCGAGAGCTCGTCCACAGACCGCAGTCGCACAACCACTCCATCCGCAGCTGCCACTGTTGCACACCAGGTCTCCCATTATGGGGCAGCTACTGGCAAACGTCAGCAGGCTGTATTGGCTATGAAGTGTTTGGGCGACAACAGACACACCGCGGAAGTTCTGTCCGAGTTCTTGCAGAAAGAAACGCAGTCGTGGCTGGGCACTGTAGATCTTGAGGCAGGCAAGGTAGTGAGTGATAACGGAAGGAATTTCATGGCTGCCATCTCCCTTTCCCAACTGAAACACATTCCTTGCCTGGCTCACACCTTAAACCTGGTGGTGCAGTGCTTCCTGAAAAGTTATCCGGGGTTATCCGACCTGCTCCTCAAAGTGCGTGGACTTTGCTCACATATCCGCCGTTCGCCCGTACACTCCAGCCGTATGCAGACCTATCAGCGTTCTTTGAACCTTCCCCAGCATCGCCTAATCATAGACGTTGCAACAAGGTGGAGCTCAACACTGCACATGCTTCAGAGACTGTGTGAACAGAGGCGGGCTGTTATGTTTTTGTGGGAGGATACACATACACGGGCAGGCAGTAGGATGGCAGACATGGAGTTGTCAGGTGTGCAGTGGTCGAAGATTCAAGACATGTGTCAAGTCCTTCAGTGTTTTGAGGAATGCACACGGCTGGTTAGTGCAGACAACGCCATAATAAGCATGAGCATCCCCCTAATGCGTCTGCTGATGCAAAGTTTGACGCACATAAAGGATCAGGCGTCTGCAGCTGAGGAAGAGGAAAGCCTTGATGACAGTCAGCCATTGTCTGGCCAGGGCAGTGTACAGGACGAGGTAGCGGGCGAAGAGGAGGGGGAGGACGAGGAGGATGATGGGGATGATTATATTTTTAATGAGGAAGCTTTTCCGGGGCCACTGGAAATTGGTGGCGCGGCAAGGCCGGGTTCTGTTTTTTTGAGGGACACAAGTGACGTGGATTTGCCTGAAACTGCCCCTCAACCAAGCACAACCGCAGATTTGAGAACTGGAACTTTGGCCCACATGGCGGATTATGCCTTACGTATCCTCAAAAGGGACACACGCATAACTAAAATGATGAATGATGACGATTACTGGTTGGCCTGCCTCCTTGATCCTCGCTATAAAGGCAAATTGCAAAATATAATGCCACATGAGAACTTGGAACTAATATTAGCAACCAAACAATCAACTCTTGTTGACCGTTTGCTTCTGGCATTCCCTGCACACAGCGCCCGTGATCGTTCTCACACGAGCTGCAGGGGCCAGCAGACCAGAGGAGTTAGAGGGGCAGAAATCAGAAGTGGCGTTGGCCAGAGGGGTTTTCTGACCAGGTTGTGGAGTGATTTTGCTATGACCGCAGACAGGACAGGTACTGCAGCATCAATTCAAAGTGACAGGAGACAACATTTGTCCAGTATGGTTACAAACTATTTTTCATCCCTTATCGATGTTCTCCCTCAACCGTCATTCCCATTTGATTACTGGGCATCAAAATTAGACACCTGGCCAGAATTGGCAGAATATGCATTGCAGGAGCTTGCTTGCCCGGCAGCTAGTGTCCTATCAGAAAGAGTATTCAGTGCTGCAGGTTCAATACTAACAGAAAAAAGGACTCGTCTGGCTACCCAAAATGTAGATGATCTAACCTTCATTAAAATGAACCACAACTGGATTTCGAAATCTTTTGCCCCACCTTGCCCGGCTGACACCTAGCTTTCCTATGAAAAGGTCTTGCCTGTGGACTATTCTGAATGCCTTTTCCAATCTCGTAATTTTCTGCACCTGATTGTCCAGCATACGACATGTTTACACCTCACTAAATGGCCAAACTCCCCACACGGGGCCGTGGTATCGACACTTGGCGACAGCACCCGTGAGAGTGCAGTTTGTCTGAAGAGATGGGTGAGCCCGCTTTTGGTCGACGGCACTGCCACTGGGTCCCTCCTAGTACAATAAAGTGTCTCTGGCGGTGGTGGTGCGCACCCAACGTCAGACACACCGTTGTAATATGAGGGGCCCTGGGCCTGTACCGCCGGCCACAAGACAGTTTCCCCCCCCCCCAGCTCAAACAGTGCTCTACCACTTGCAAAATTATCTCACAGCTCCACCAATGTTTAGTCTATGCGCTGACATCCTTCAATGCCTGCCACTGACAATACCATTGTATTGACATTTTTGTTATGTTAGGCCTTCGATGCCTGTCTGTGGTCACTCCTTCCACTAGGCCTCCACTGACCACACCACTGCTGCCCGTGTACCCCTGTAACCAATTTAAAATTGCCTACAGCCATGTGTTATTATTTTAGGCCTTCGATGCCTGTCTGCGGTCACTCCTTCCACTAGGCCTCCACTGACCACACCATTGCTGCCCGTGTACCCCTGGAACCAATTTAAAATTGCCTACAGCCATGTGTTATTATTTTAGGCCTTCGATGCCTGTCTGCGGTCACTCCTTCCACTAGGCCTCCACTGACCACACCACTGCTGCCCGTGTACCCCTGGAACCAATTTAAAATTGCCTACAGCCATGTGTTATTATTTTAGGCCTTTTATGCCTGTCTGCGGTCACTCCTTCCACTAGGCCTCCACTGACCACACCACTGCTGCCCGTGTACCCCTGGAACCAATTTAAAATTGCCTACAGCCATGTGTTATTATTTTAGGCCTTCGATGCCTGTCTGCGGTCACTCCTTCCACTAGTCCTCCACTGACCACACCACTGCTGCCCGTGTACCACTGGAACCAACATCAGAAAATATAAAAATAAGTATTTTGCTTATAAAAAAGAAAATACTGGAGAGATATCAAATGCAGACATTTTAACATTAAAAACAAACACATACAACAAAAATCTGGTACAGTACTAAAAATGGCCACCAGCTACAATAACTTTCTCCTGCAAGTAGTTAACTGAAAGGTTTTTTCAATTTTAAACACAGATATGGCATCCACCGAGTGTTGTCCTGTCGCGTCTTCTTTATATTAATGCCAAGAAGATGCAAAACAATGAAAATAATAAAATCATTATTTACCAAAAAAATAGAGTAAGTCAAAACCACATTGCAAATAAACATTCATTACAAATAAAGAAGCAGGGCGCCTCCGAGGGTGAGTATATACCTAATAAGAATATAATCACCCTCGGACGCGCCCTGCTTCTTTCCGACAGCCTTCCTTCCTAAGAATCAGCCCTTCCGTGGTGTAGAGAGAGGGTTTGTTACACTCCAAGGTGTTCCCCAGGTTGCCTTTCCTGAGCTTCGATCTTCCGGCTCTCGTTTAGTAGTTGTTGGAAACTACGCTGCATTAGGCCTACAAATTGGGTATGGGGTGTAGAGAGATGGTGTGTTCCACTCCAAGGTGTTCTCCAGGTTGTCTTTCCTGAGCTTCGATCTTCCGGCTCTCGTTTAGTAGTTGTTGGAAACTACGCTGCATTAGGCCTACAAATTGGGTATGGGGTGTAGAGAGATGGTGTGTTCCACTGTAGAGAGATGGTGTGTTCCACTCCAAGGTGTTCCCCAGGTTTCCTCGCCAATGCTTCGATCATCATGCTCTCGTTTAGTAGTTGTTGGAAACTACGCTGCATTAGGCCTACAAATTGGGTATGGGGTGTAGAGAGATGGTGTGTTCCACTCCAAGGTGTTCCCCAGGTTTCCTCGCCAATGCTTCGATCATCATGCTCTCGTTTAGTAGTTGTTGGAAACTACGCTGCATTGGGCCTACAAATTGGGTATGGGGTGTAGAGAGATGGTGTGTTCCACTCCAAGGTGTTCCCCAGGTTGCCTTTCCTGAGCTTCGATCTTCCGGCTCTCGTTTAGTAGTTGTTGGAAACTACGCTGCATTAGGCCTACAAATTGGGTATGGGGTGTAGAGAGATGGTGTGATCCACTCCAAGGTGTTCTCCAGGTTGCCTTTCCTGAGCTTCGATCTTCCGGCTCTCGTTTAGTAGTTGTTGGAAACTACGCTGCATTAGGCCTACAAATTGGGTATGGGGTGTAGAGAGATGGTGTGTTCCACTGTAGAGAGATGGTGTGTTCCACTCCAAGGTGTTCCCCAGGTTTCCTCGCCAATGCTTCGATCATCATGCTCTCGTTTAGTAGTTGTTGGAAACTACGCTGCATTGGGCCTACAAATTGGGTATGGGGTGTAGAGAGATGGTGTGTTCCACTCCAAGGTGTTCCCCAGGTTGCCTTTCCTGAGCTTCGATCTTCCGGCTCTCGTTTAGTAGTTGTTGGAAACTACGCTGCATTAGGCCTACAAATTGGGTATGGGGTGTAGAGAGATGGTGTGTTCCACTGTAGAGAGATGGTGTGTTCCACTCCAAGGTGTTCCCCAGGTTTCCTCGCCAATGCTTCGATCATCATGCTCTCGTTTAGTAGTTGTTGGAAACTACGCTGCATTAGGCCTACAAATTGGGTATGGGGTGTAGAGAGATGGTGTGTTCCACTCCAAGGTGTTCCCCAGGTTTCCTCGCCAATGCTTCGATCATCATGCTCTTGTTTAGTAGTTGTTGGAAACTACGCTGCATTGCGCCTACAAATTGGGTATGGGGTGTAGAGAGATGGTGTGTTCCACTCCAAGGTGTTCCCCAGGTTGCCTTTCCTGAGCTTCGATCTTCCGGCTCTCGTTTAGTAGTTGTTGGAAACTACGCTGCATTAGGCCTACAAATTGGGTATGGGGTGTAGAGAGATGGTGTGTTCCACTCCAAGGTGTTCTCCAGGTTGCCTTTCCTGAGCTTCGATCTTCCGGCTCTCGTTTAGTAGTTGTTGGAAACTATGCTGCATTAGGCCTACAAATTGGGTATGGGGTGTAGAGAGATGGTGTGTTCCACTGTAGAGAGATGGTGTGTTCCACTCCAAGGTGTTCCCCAGGTTTCCTCGCCAATGCTTCGATCATCATGCTCTCGTTTAGTAGTTGTTGGAAACTACGCTGCATTAGGCCTACAAATTGGGTATGGGGTGTAGAGAGATGGTGTGTTCCACACCAAGGTGTTCTCCAGGTTGCCTTTCCTGAGCTTCGATCTTCCGGCTCTCGTTTAGTAGTTGTTGGAAACTATGCTGCATTAGGCCTACAAATTGGGTATGGGGTGTAGAGAGATGGTGTGTTCCACTGTAGAGAGATGGTGTGTTCCACTCCAAGGTGTTCCCCAGGTTTCCTCGCCAATGCTTCGATCATCATGCTCTCGTTTAGTAGTTGTTGGAAACTACGCTGCATTAGGCCTACAAATTGGGTATGGGGTGTAGAGAGATGGTGTGTTCCACTCCAAGGTGTTCCCCAGGTTTCCTCGCCAATGCTTCGATCATCATGCTCTCGTTTAGTAGTTGTTGGAAACTACGCTGCATTGGGCCTACAAATTGGGTATGGGGTGTAGAGAGATGGTGTGTTCCACTCCAAGGTGTTCCCCAGGTTGCTTTTCCTGAGCTTCGATCTTCCGGCTCTCGTTTAGTAGTTGTTGGAAACTACGCTGCATTAGGCCTACAAATTGGGTATGGGGTGTAGAGAGATGGTGTGTTCCACTCCAAGGTGTTCTCCAGGTTGCCTTTCCTGAGCTTCGATCTTCCGGCTCTCGTTTAGTAGTTGTTGGAAACTACGCTGCATTAGGCCTACAAATTGGGTATGGGGTGTAGAGAGATGGTGTGTTCCACTGTAGAGAGATGGTGTGTTCCACTCCAAGGTGTTCCCCAGGTTTCCTCGCCAATGCTTCGATCATCATGCTCTCGTTTAGTAGTTGTTGGAAACTACGCTGCATTAGGCCTACAAATTGGGTATGGGGTGTAGAGAGATGGTGTGTTCCACTCCAAGGTGTTCTCCAGGTTGCCTTTCCTGAACTTCTATCTTCAGGCTCTCATTAAATTGTGGTTAAACGGAACAACTGCATTTGGCGTACTAGTTGGTTTGGGGCCTACTATCGGTGTCTGCCGCTCCTTGCTGTTCTCCTGGTTTCCTGTCCTGAAATTCCGTTTTCAGGCGCTCGTTAAGTAGTTGTTAATGTTAGACTGCATTTGGCCTACTAGTTGGGTTGGGGCCTACTATCGGTGTCTGCCACTCCTTGCTGTTCTCCTCCACTGAACAAAGCTGTGCCGCCTGTTTACTACTGTTGCCAATTTTGAACTGCATTTCGACTACTTACTGATTTGGGCCTACTCTCTGTGTCAGCCTCTCATTCCAGTTGTCCTCCACTGCAATGCCCCCTGATTAGTCCTGTGTTACCAATTTTGAACTGCATTTAGCCCACTTTATTCTTTGGGCCTATATCTGTGTTTCCTCCTCATCCTGCCCATTGCCCAGCCAGTGATAGATGAGTCTGCTGGTACATTGACCCATAACGCAACATTTCCCGTGCACGCTACACTGCAAGATTGTGACCCTGCTGAAAGTCAGGTCCCCCTTCCCGCATACCATACCACCTTACACGGGGACAAACAGGAAGGTGCAGATGAAAGTGCAGGTTCCTTCATCAGGTGGGGGGAGGAATACTAGTTGGCGACGTCACTGGCACAGGGCCTCTCATAGTACGCAAAAGTGTTGCTGCCGGTGGGAGGCGCCCCCGCCGTGCAAACACCGCTGTACTTTGAAGGGCCCTGTGCCAGTGCCAATGCCAACGAGTGGGCCCCCCCTGCTTGCTCAGGTTCACAGCACTTGCAAAGTTGAAATACTTACCTCTCCCTGCTCCACTGCCGTGACGTGGTCCAGATTTCCTGGGCCCACTAATTACTTGAACCAGCCCTACCCACCACAACTTTAGCCAAATGAACCCCAATTTCAAATGCCTTCCAATTATTATAAGGTAAATTACGCTTGACAAGCTTCATTAAGAAGAATGGATGGTTTTGACATTAAAATGGGCACTCTAGGTGTTTTCCTGGCCCCCACTCACTGCCGACTATGCTGCCCCATTGACTTGCATTGGGTTTCTTGTTTCGGTCGATCCCGACTTTACGTCATAGTCGGCCGATTTCACTCGACCCGACTTTTGAGATAGTCGGGTTTCGCGAAACCCGGCTCGACTATAAAAAGGTCAAGGTCGCTCAACTCTACCGCTAAGTATTTACTGGTGTCAATATAAGACACTGACCCTGACTATTTTAACTAGCATCATACATGTCAACAAATTGGTATTGTCAGTGCCAAGCATTGAAGGATGTCAACGCATAGACTAAACATTGGTGGAGCTGTGAGAGATAATTTTGCAAGTGGTAGAGCACTGTTTGAGCTGGGGGGGGGGGGGAAGCTCTGTTGTGGCCGGCGGTACAGGCCCAGGGCCCTTCATGTTACAACGGTGTGTCTGACGTTGGTTGCGCGCCACCACCGCCAGAGACACTTTATTGTACTATGAGGGACCCAGTGGCAGTGCCGTCGGCCAAAAGCGGGCACACCCACCTCTTCAGACAAACGGCACTCTCATGGGTGCTTGCGCCAAGTGGCGAGACCACGGCCCCGTGGGGGGGAGTTAGCGCATTTAGGGAGGTGTAAACATGTCGTATGCTGGACAAACAGCTGCTGCAGGTTAAGAGATTGGAACAGTCAGTAAGACCAGTCCACAAGCAAGACCTTTTTATAGGAAAGCTAGGTGTCAGCCGGGAAAGGTGGGACAAAATAATTCGAAATCCATGAGTGGTTCATTTTAATGAAGGTTAGATCATCAACATTTTGGGTAGCCAGACGAGTCCTTTTTTGGTCAATATTGAACCAGCAGCACTGAATACTCTTTCTGATAGCACACTAGCTGCTGGGCAAGCAAGCTCCTGCAATGCATATTCTGCCAATTCAGGCCAGGTGTCTATTTTGGATGCCCAGTAATCAAATGGGAATGACGGTTGAGGGAGAACATCGATAAGGGATGAAAAATAGTTAGTAACCATACTGGACAAATGTTGTCTCCTGTCACTTTGAATTGATGCTGCAGTACCTGTCCTGTCTGCGGTCATTGCAAAATCACTCCACAACCTGGTCAGAAAACCCCTCTGTCCAACTCCACTTCTGATTTGTGCCACTCTAACACCTCTGCCCTGTTGCCCCCTGCACCTCGTGTGAGAACCATCACCGTCGCTGTGTGCTGGGAATGCCTGAATCAAACGGTCTACCAGAGTTGCTTGTTTGGTTGCTAATATTTGTTCGAGGTTCTCATGTGGCATGATATTTTGCAATTTGCCTTTATAGCGAGGATCAAGGAGGCAGGCCAACCAGTAATCGTCATCGGTCATCATTTTAATAATGCGTGGGTCCCTTTTGAGGATACGTAAGGCATAATCTGCCATGTGGGCCAAAGTTCCAGATGTGAAATCTGCGGTTGTGCTGGGTTGAGGGGCAGTTTCAGGCAAATCTACGTCACTTGTCTCCCTCAAAAAACCTGAACCCGGCATTGCAACGCCAACAGTTTCTATTGGCCCCTGAGAAGCTTCCTCATTCAAAAAATACTCATCCCCATCATCCTCCTCGTCCTCCTCCTCTTCGCCCGCTATCTCGTCCTGTAGACTGCCCTGACCAGACAATGGCTGACTGTCATCAAGGCTTTCCTCTTCCTCGGCTGCAGACGCCTGCTCCTTTATGTGCGTCAAACTTTGCATCAGAAGACGCATTAGGGGGATGCTCATGCTTATTATGGCGTTGTCTGCACTAACTAGCCATGTGCATTCCTCAAAACACTGAAGGACTTGACACAGGTCTTGTACCTTCGACCACTGCACACCTAACAACTCCACGTCTGCCATCCAACTGCCTGCCCGTGTATGTGTATCCTCCCACAAATACATAACAGCACGCCTCTGTTCGCACAGTCTCTGAAGCATGTGCAGTGTGGAGTTCCACCTTGTTGCAACGTCGATGATTAGGCGATGCTGGGGAAGGTTCAAAGACCGCTGATGGTTCTGCATACGGCTGGAGTGTACGGGCGAACGGCGGATATGCGCGCAAAGTCTGCGCACTTTGAGGAGCAGGTCGGGTAACCCCGGATAACTTTTCAGGAAGCACTGCACCACCAGGTTTAAGGTGTGAGCCAGGCAAGGAATGTGTTTCAGTTGTGAAAGGGCTATGGCAGCCATAAAATTCCTTCCGTTATCACTCACTACCTTGCCTGCCTCAAGATGTACAGTGCCCAGCCATGACTGAGTTTCTTTCTGCAAGAACTCGGACAGAACTTCCGCGTTGTGTCTGTTGTCACCCAAACACTTCATTGCCAATACAGCCTGCTGACGCTTGCCACTAGCTGTCCCATAATGGGACACCTCGGGTGCAACAGTGGCAGCTGCGGATGGAGTGGTCGTGCGACTGCGGTCTGTGGACGAGCTCTCGCTTCTGCAGGAGGATGAGGAGGAGGAGGAGGGGGGGCCAACGCCTACAGCCAACTGTTTCCTAGACCGTGGGCTAGGCAGAACTGTCCCAATATTGCTGTCCCCTGTGGACCCTGCATCCTCCACATTAACCCAGTGTGTCGTGATGGACACGTAACGTCCCTGGCCATGCCTACTGGTCCATGCTTCTGTTGTCAGGTGCACCTTTGTACTCACAGATTGCCTGAGTGCATGGACGATGCGGTCTTTTACATGCTGGTGGAGGGCTGGGATGGCTTTTCTCGAAAAGAAGTGTCGACTGGGTAGCTCGTACCGTGGTACAGCGTAGTCCATCAGGGCTTTGAAAGCTTTGCTTTCAACTAACCGGTAGGGCATCATCTCTAATGAAATTAGTCTAGCAATGTGGGCGTTCAAACCCTGTGTACGCGGATGCGAGGATGAGTACTTCCTTTTCCTAATGAGAGTCTCATGTAGGGTGAGCTGGACTGGAGAGCTGCAGATGGTGGAACTAGCGGGGGTGCCGGTGGACATGGCAGACTGAGAGAGGGTTGGAGATGGTATTCATGCTGGTGCCCTACATGCAGTGTTTCCTACCACGAACCTGGTGATTCCCTGGCTGCTTTGGCCTGGCGACGAAACCTGCACATTTACTGCAGGTGGTGCGGTAAACGGTGGGCTTACAGTGAGGGAAGGGATGTAGTGTTGCGGACTAGCTTCATTGGCCGAGGGTGCTACAACCTTTAGGGACGTTTGGTAGTTAGTCCAGGCTTGCAAATGCATGGTGGTTAAATGTCTACGCATGCATCTTGTATTTAGACTTTTAAGATTCTGACCTCTGCTTAAGGTAGTTGAACATTTTTGACAGATGACTTTGCACTGATCATTTGGATGTTGTTTAAAAAAATGCCAGACTGCACTCTTTCTACTATCGGATACTTTTTCAGGCATTGCAGACCGAGCTTCTTTAAACGGATGGCCACGCTGTCCTACCACTGGTTTTGCCACTCGTTTTTGGCCAGATACGGGCCCGGCAGATGGAACCTGTTGCGATGTTGATGCCTGCTGCGGCTCCTCCTCCTCCGCTTCAGAGCTACTGCCGCCTGCACCCTGTTCCCCCAATGGCTGCCAATCGGGGTCAACAACTGGGTCTTTTATGACCTCCTCTTCTATCTCGTGTGCAACTTCGTCTCTGTCACCGTGTAAGCCGGTGGTATAGCGTTCGTGACGGGGCACCATAGTCTCATCAGGGTCTGATTCTGGATCACTACACTACGAGGGCAATGTTCTGGTCTGAGTCAAAGGAACAGCATAGTAATCTGGCTGTGGCTGTGCATCTGTGCACTCCATGTCCGATTCAACTTGTAATGGGCATGGCCTGTTAACTGTTTCACTTTGTAACCCAGGAACAGTATGTATAGAGAGCTCCATGTAGTAACCCATTGTGTCGCCTGACGCATCCTTCTCTGTTGTTCTTGGTGAAGAAGACAAGGAAGCGACTTGTCCCTGACCGTGAACATCCACTAACGACGCGCTGCTTTTACATTTAGCAGTTTCAGAAGAGGAGGTGAAAGAGCTAGAGGCTGAGTCAGCAAGGAAAGCCAAAACTTGTTCTTGCTGCTCCGGCTTTAAAAGCGGTTTTCCTACTCCCAGAAAAGGAAGCGTTCGAGGCCTTGTGTAGCCAGACGACGAACCTGGCTCAACAACTCGAGACTTAGGTGCTATATTGCTTTTCCCACGACCACCTGATGCTCCACCACCACTACCATCATTACCAGCTGGCAATGACCGCCCACGGCCACGACCTCTTCCACCAGACTTTCTCATTGTTTGAAAAACGTAACCAAACTAACGGTATTTGTTACTGTAAAACCAGTTTCAAGGTGAACTCAAACTTCTGTTGGATTTATATATCCCTTTATAGGTGGGTGAGACTGCAGGGATAATCAGGCCCAATGTATAACAGTACACAGCTTCAGTGGCAGACAGATATGCCACTAACAGGACTGACGCTGATGCAGACACTAACAATTAAAATCTCCCCCTTTTTATTTTTTTCTGGGAGAATATTGAAGAAATGTGGCCCACTCTTATACAGTACTAGATTGTGGCCCGATTCTAACGCATCGGGTATTCTAGAATATGCACGTCCCCGTAGTATATGGACAATGATGATTCCAGAATTCGTGGCATACTGTGCCCGTCGCTGATTGGTCGAGGCAACCTTTATGACATCATCGTCACCATGGCAACCATTATGACATCTACGTCGATACTGTGCCCGTTGCTGATTGGTCGAGGCCTGGCGGCCTCGACCAATCAGACGCGGGATATCTACGGGGATATCTACGTCCTTTATGACATCATCGTCGCTGTGCCCGTCGCTGATTGGTCGAGGCCGCCAGAGACCACCAATCAGAGACGCGGGATTTCTACGTCGATACTGTGCCCGTCGCTGATTGGTCGAGGCCTGGTGGCCTCGACCAATCAGAGACGCGGGATTTCCAGGACAGACAGACAGACACACAGACGGAAAAACCCTTAGACAATTATATATATAGATATGTTCTGTGGCACAAAATTAGAGACAGATGCCACACACAGCACTGGCACTGAGGCAGAATTGCCAATCTTAATCTCCCACTATTTGTTTTTTTTTCCAGGGAGAATTTAAAAGAAATCTGGCCCAGGGTTACACACTAGGTTTAATGTGGCACAAAATTGGAGACAGGTGGCACACACAGGAATGGCACTGAAGCAGTAATGGCAATCTTAATCTCCCACTATTTTTTTTTTCCAGGGAAAATTTGAAAAAAATCTGGCCCTGTATTACACACTAGGTTTAATGTGGCACAAAATTAGAGACAGGTGGCACACACAGGACTGGCACCGAAGCAGAAATGCCAATCTTAATCTCCCACTATTTATTTTCAGGGAGAATTTAAAAGAAATCTGGCCCAGTGTTACACACTAGGTTTAATGTGGCACAAAATTAGAGACAGGTGGCACACACAGGACTGGCACCGAAGCAGAAATGCCAATCTTAATCTCCCACTATTTTTTTTTTCAGAGAGAATTTAAAAAAAATCTGGCCCAGTATTACACACTAGGGTTTCTGTGGCACAAAATTAGAGACAGGTGGCACACACAGGACTGGCACCGAAGCAGAAATGCCAATCTTAATCTCCCACTATTTTTTTTTTCCAGGAGAATTTAAAAGAAATCTGGCACAGTGTTACACACTAGGTTTAATGTGGCACAAAATTAGAGACAGGTGGCACACACAGGACTGGCACCAAAGCAGAAATGCCAATCTTAATCTCCCACTAATTTTTTTTTATTTATGTGAGAATTGGCAAGAAATCAGGCCCAATGTTAGGCCGGCGTCACACTAGTGAGTTTTACGGATGTAAGAGCGCATAAAATACGTCCGTAAAACACGCCTAACAAACGTCCCAATTATTCTCTATGCCCCTGCTCCTATCTGCCGTATTTTACTGATCAGTATTATACGGCTTTCTACGGCCATAGAAAATCGCAGCATGCTGCGTTTGTCACAGTATTGCGCAAAAAAACCGCCAATGAAAGTCTATGGAAGCCAGAAAAATACGGATTACACACGGACCAGCAGTGTGACTTGCGAGAAATACGCAGCGGTGTTAGAGAGAAAAGCCATCAATTCAGTGCGGTGTACAGTAAAATCACACTGACAGCTTACAGTAGAATAGGTAGAATAAATGTGTACACATAGAATAGGTATATATATATATATATATATATATATATGTCAGTGAGACACATATATGTATATATATTATTATTTCATACAGCGCGAGATAGCTTTAAAGCCGGTAATTCAATTGCCGGCTTTTGCTATCTCCTTCCTAAACCCGACATAATATGAGACATGGTTTACATACAGTAAACCATCTCATATCACCTTTTTTTTTTGCATATTCCACACTACTAATGTTCGTAGTGTGTGTATGCAAAATTTGGCCGTTCTAGCTATTAAATTAAAGGGTTAAATGGCGGAAAAAATTGGCATGGGCTCCTGCGCAATTTTCCCCGCCAGAGTAGTAAAGCCGGTGACTAAGGGCAGATATTAATAGCCTGGAGAGGGTCCATGGTTATTGGCCCTCCCCTGGCTAAAAACATCTGCCCCCAGCCACCCCAGAAAAGGCACATCTGGAAGATGCGCCTATTCTGGCACTTTGCCACTCTCTTCCCATTCCCATGTAGCGGTGGGATATGGGGTAATGAAGGGTTAATGTCACCTTGCTATTGTAAGGTGACATTAAGCCAAAATAATAATGGAGAGGCATCAATTATGACACCTATCCATTATTAATCTAATAGTAGTAAAGGGTTAAAAAAAACACAAACACATTATTTAAAAGTATTTTAATGAAATAAAAACAAAGGTTGTTGTAATATTTTATTCTACGCTCAATCCATCTGAAGACCCTCGCTCTGTAACAAAGAAAAAATAATAAACCAACAATATACATACCTTCCTTAGATCTGTAACGTCCCACGATGTAAATCCACCTGAAGGGGTTAAAATATTTTACAGCCAGGAGCTCTGCTAATGCAAAACCCCGGGGAATAAAGGTAAAGTAGGTCAATGACCTATATTTACCTTCATTTGCGGTGGTGCGCCCTCTGCTGGTTGTTCCTCGAGCGTGGGTTGTTCCTCGAGCGTGGGAAATTTCCTAGAAAGCTCCCAGGCTCGAGCTCATATGAGGACAACCAGCAGAGGGGCCTCACCGCAAATGAAGGTAAATATAGGTCATTGACCTAGTTTCCATTCATTCGCTGGGGTTTTGCAGCCACAAGCACCGCTGCATTAGTAGAGCTCCTGGCTATAAAATATTTTAACCCCTTCAGATGGATTTACATCGTGGGACGTTACAGATCTTCGGAAGGTATGTATATTGTTGGTTTATTATTTTTTCTTTGTTACAGAGCGAGGGTCTTCAGATGGATTGAGCGTAGAATAAAATATTACAACAACCTTTGTTTTTATTTCATTAAAATACTTTTAAATAATGTGTTTGTGTTTTTTTTAACCCTTTGCTACTATTAGATTAATAATGAATAGGTGTCATAATTGACGCCTCTCCATTATTAATTTGGCTTAATGTCACCTTACAATAGCAAGGTGACATTAACCCTTCATTACCCCATATCCCACCACTACACGGGAATGGGAAGAGAGTGGCCAAGTGCCAGAATAGGCGCATCTTCCAGATGTGCCTTTTCTGGGGTGGCTGGGGGCAGATGTTTTTAGCCAGGGGGGGCCAATAACTATGGACCCTCTCCAGGCTATTATTATCTGCCCTTAGTCACTGGCTTTACTACTCTGGCGGAGAAAATTGCGCTGGAGCCCACGCCAATTTTTTCCGCCATTTAACCCTTTAATTTAATAGCTAGAACGGCTAAATTTTGCACATACACACTACTAACATTAGTAGTGTGGAATATGCAAAAAAAAAGGTGATATGAGATGGTTTACTGTATGTAAACCATGTCTCATATCATGTCGGGTTTAGGAAGGAGATAGCAAAAGCCGGCAATTGAATTACCGGCTTTAAAGCTATCTCGCGCTGTATGAAATATTAATATATATACATATATGTGTCTACTGACATATATATATATATATATATATATATATATATATATATATATAGACAGTATATATGTTTTTATGGTTTTTTTTTACACATGGATCCCTTGTATAGCCGTATGTCGGTTTTGCAAGCCTGCGAGAAAAACACGCAGTACGGATGCCATACGGATTACATACAGAGGATGCCATGCGCAAAATACGCTGACACACCCTGCCTACAGAGGAGCTACGGACCACTATTTTGGGGACTTTTCAGCGTATTACGGCCATAATATACGGACCGTATTGTCTTACGCCGAGTGTGACGCCGGCCTTAGACTGTATGTTTTCTGTGCCAGAAAATGAGACACAGATGCCACACACAGGACTGCCACTGATGCAGATTTGTCAATTTTAATCTGCACCCTATATTTTTATTTTTTTTCTTCAGGGAGACTAGTGAATAAATCTGGGCCACTGTATTAGAGTATATTTTCTGTGGCAGAAAGTGGCTTGGAGAGATATAACGAAAAAAAAAGGGACTGTCCTACAATTACTATCTCCCTGCAGTAATCTCAGCAAAGTATGGCAGGCAGCAATAACAAGGAGTGGACTGCTGCACAAAAAAGTCAAAAGTGTGGACAAACAAACAAGAAAGCTGTGCAGAAAGGAAGGAACAACAGGATTTGTGCTTTGAAAAAAGCAGTTGGTTTGCACAGCGGCGTACACACAGCAATGCAGCTATCAGGGAGCCTTCTAGGGCACCCTAATGAGCTACAGCACTGAGGAAAAAAAATGTAGCCTCCACTGTCCCTGCAAACAAAAGCTGGTGTTGGACAGTGGAAATCGCTACAGCACAAGCGGTTTGGTGGTTAATGGATCCTGCCTAACGCTATCCCTGCTTCTGACGAAGCGGCAGCAACCTTTCCCTATGCTCAGATCAGCAGCAGTAACATGGCGGTCGGCGGGAACGCCCCTTTATAGCCCCTGTGACGCCGCAGAAAGCAAGCCAATCACTGTAATGCCCTTCTCTAAGATGGTGGGGACTGAGACCTATGTCATCACGCTGCCCACACTCTGCGTCCAACTTCATTGGCTGAGAAATGGCGCTTTTCGCGTCATTGAAACGTGACTTTGGCTCGAAAGTCGCGTACCGCATGGCCGAACCCACACAGGGATCGGGTCGGGTTCCATGAAACCTGACTTTGCCAAAAGTCGGCGACTTATGAAAATGAACGATCCGTTTCGCTCAACCCTAGCGGTCACCGTTATAGCGCTAATAACGGCGATTGCAACACTGGGGTTGGTAAAAACCGACCCGAATCATGTTCTCTGGGGTCTCAGCTACTTTCAGTAGTAGAGACCCCAGAGAAATTCCAACTCTACACTTATTTATCAGCGCAGTTAAAAAGTGGCGCTGAGGCTTAAGTACCCTTAACTGCCACCGTTAAAAAGCGTATCAACAGTCTTTAAGGGATTAATGAAGGGGAAAAAAACACAATCACGCAATTTTTTTCTGATCACCATAAATAACCTGGTCACTGTATTGTAAGGATTATTACGAATACACAGGTATGAAATAGGTTCATATAATTTACTGTTTGTGATGTTTAAGTATTTTTTTAATTTTTTGTATATAGAGATTTTTTTTAGGTCTATTTGCAAGACCTGGTCCAGTTGGCCACTTCAGTAATATGTAGATGCTGGAAGTTATTCCCAGCTCTTCTTTTGATTGCTTGATTTAGCACAAAATCATCATTGTGATGTAAGGAACAGCTAATCAAAAGAAGAAAAGTGAATGCTGGCAGAAGGTGGTTTGCAAGATGCTGATAACTGACATGGACTCTGGACAGGGTTCTGTGAATCTATTCGCAACATCTCTAACTAGTACAATATGCATGTAAAGAAGAAAGATACCATTTAGAGAAAAAAAAATCCTATTCTTAGCAATGCATCCGATGGCTCAATAATAAAATTGCTGCCTATTATGCTACAGGTTGTGAGTTTGAACCCTGGGGGAAACCACACTTCAGGAAAAGTAAATATTTAAATAACTGTATATGAATGTATCTACAAACAGATGTATCCCCAAACTCCTGAGTCACAGCATCCTTCAGACAGTTAAGATACTGAGTATACAGTGAGACTGGTCCCTAGGTCCCCATTTAGTCATCATAAATACATAGCTAGAATTGTGGATTCATAGAGAAATCATATTTATTGATTAGAGAAACTCATCATATAACATAGACATTAATAAAGAAAATTTAGGAGCTTAAATCCCTGGTAGAAAAAATGCGTGGATAAAGTCTTGAATAAATCCTAAACCTTGTTTCTAACCAAATACAAAATCCTTTATTTATAGTCACATAAACAAGTCGTATTGATGTTAATTTCTCCACACATTACATAACACTTATAAAAAAAACAGGCAGGCAACGACACAACCGTGGGGCAACAATATAAGTATGTCATTTGACAGACTATGGGACAAACATAGTATATAGAGTAACAGATTAGTATCTTATCTTCTTGGAAGTCCCTAAACAAATGGATAGAAGGTAAAGGTACCGTCACACATAGCGACGCTGCAGCGATATCGACAACGATCCGGATCGCTGCAGCGTCGCTGTTTGGTTGCTGGAGAGTTGTCACACAGACAGCTCTCCAGCGACCAACGATCCCGAGGTCCCCGGTAACCACGGTAAACATCGGGTAACTAAGCGCAGGGCCGCGCTTAGTAACC
The DNA here is from genome assembly GCF_032444005.1 of Ranitomeya imitator. NCBI lineage: Eukaryota > Metazoa > Chordata > Amphibia > Anura > Dendrobatidae > Ranitomeya > Ranitomeya imitator. Next base: position 528,075,993 of record NC_091282.1, read on the forward strand.
CGATGTTTACCCTGGTTACCATCCTAAAAAGTAAAAAAACAAACGCTACATACTTACCTTCCGCTGTCTGTCCTCGGCGCTCTGCTTCTCTGGTCTGGCTGTGAGCGCCGGGCAGCCAGAAAGCAGAGCGGTGACGTCACCGCTCTGCTTTCCGGCTGACCGACGCTCACAGCCAGAGCAGGAGGAGTGCAGAGCACAGCGCTGGAGGACAGACAGCGGTAGGTAAGTATGTAGTGTTTGTTTTTTTACTTTTAGGATGGTAACCAGGGTAAACATCGGGTTACTAAGCGCGGCCCTGCGCTTAGTTACCCGATGTTTACCCTGGTTACCAGCGAAGACATCGCTGAATCGGTGTCACACACGCCGATTCAGCGATGTCTACGGGGAGTCCAGCGACGAAATAAAGTTCTGGACTTTCTTCCCCGACCAGCGACAGCACAGCAGGGGCCTGATCGCTGCTGCCTGTCACACTGGACGATATCGCTAGCGAGGACACTGCAACGTCACGGATCGCTAGCGGTATCGTCTAGTGTGACAGTACCTTAAGACAGTAAATGGGCCTATAAGGTCCCCATTACATCAGTCACAGTACACAGTAAATATAAGGCAGCCTCAAGTATAATGGTAAGTAACATATCCTGTTTCGGTAACACAATAATAAAACTTGATATACAACCAGAAATGACTGTGTTTTGCATATATATGCTCATCTGAGCATGGTGAACATATCAGCTCCCTAACGATGGCTCTTACAAGTTGTTAAAAGCCCTGTTACCCATTTGTATGATGCCTATACGTTACGCCAGGGCCCTGACACGCATTTTGCTTTTGCTACCTCGCTTTTGCTTCCTTGTTGCCCCACGGTTGTATCGTTGCCTACCTGTTTTTATAAGTGTTATGTAATGTGTGGAGACATTTACATCAATATGTCTTGTTAATGTGACTATAAATAAAGGATTTTGTATCTTGTTATAAACAATGTTGAGGATTTATTCAAGACTTCATCCACACATTTTTTCTACCAGGGATTTAAGCTCCCAAATGCAGTGCCCATTTTAGGATATGATCATATATCAAAATCAAACATCAGAAATGCTCTGTTTGATACCTGACTGTGATACCTGATTCTGATACGTGACTCTGATACGTGATTATGATACCCGACTCTGATACATGACTTTGATACATGATACTTGAGTTCTCTAAAAAAAAAATCAGAATCAGAAGGTTTTTTGGATACCCTCAATACAGTACTTGAATGGTTCATCTCATAAGCAAAGAAAAATGATAATTTCACTGCCATTTGAGCTAATGGCTGAGTGGTTAAGCTCCTGGCTTATGGAATAGAAAGCTTGAGTTCAAGCCCAGTGAAAGTAAACTTTGTTTTTTAACTTATGCTGCCTGGCACACAAACTCTAGAGATGTTTCACTTTGAGTGAAGAAAGTCACATATCTTATGTCAGAATAAAAATCAAAATTATTTTTCCACTTACTGAGAGTTTGCAAAGAAGACTTCATAGCCAAAGAAAATCAGCACTAGATATCACTTGAACTTGTGGTATAATGGTAAGGCTGCTGGCTCTAGAGTGGAGCTTTTTCTGGGTTCAAATCCCATATTTTAATTTTTTATTTTAATTATGCAGGTTACCAGACAAACTCCAATCATGTTCCACTTATAATATCGGACATTCTTATTATCCTCTTGATGTGTTAGCAAAGAGTTTCAGACATGCTGTGTATTTACATCTATAAAGTAATTTGATCATTAGACCTTTTCCTATGACATTAAGTAAATGTACAGTCACTTGGAAATAGATATATAGTAAATTAGTGCCTCCCACCCATATATCAGACTCAGGTATCAGACTCAGGTATCAGACTCCAGTATCAGACTCCGGTATCAGAATCAGGTATCAGTCATGTATCTAGAGTCAGGTATCAGACAGAGTATTTCTGATGTTTGACTTTGATATATGATCATGTCCTAAAATGGACACTGTACAAGTATCATGTATCAGAGTCAGGTATCAGAGTCAGGTCTCAGAATTAGGTATCAAAGTCAGGTCTCAGAATTAGGTATCAAAGTCAGGTATCAGACTTAAGTATCAGAATCAGGTATCAGACAGAGTATTTATGATGTTTGACTTTGATATATGATCATGTCCTAAAATGGACATTGTAATGCTTGAGACAGTGTCCACCTTTTATGCTTGACGATCTCCTGCTCCTCAGGAGCAGTACAATTGTATATCACAAAGATAGTGCTGTGCTACCATCCCAT